>NC_091711.1:33953409-34256439 GCF_041296265.1 Equus caballus | reverse complement strand
AGATCAGCACCTGTCCCCTCACTCCAGCTCCTCTGCATCTCTCACCCCCAACACCCCATCCATCACTCCACACCCGCATACCTTCCTGTCTTCTTAGCACATAAACTCTTTCCTCAGAAACAGGGTACCAAGGTCACTTACGGTACAAAAGAGGCTGTCATAAATAACGTTGAGCTCCTCATTGTCTCACTATCTTGAACCAGGGCCTTGTGAGGTCAGCTTTGCAAAAGCCTGCCAAGTATCCAGGAGGAGGAAGGGTCTTACCCACGAGCCTGCTCAGTCCCTGGAGTATTTGCAGACATTCCTAACCGACGATGTAAGGGAACTGGACAACAATATGGCATCACCTGGTATATGGGAATACGTGTGTGCATACACACAAAAGTGTACGAATGTGTGTCTGCAGGAGCGCAGGCTTCTGTATCTATCTGTCCCAGGTCTCTGATAAGCCCAGTATGCCTCAGTTTTCAACTAAGAACCAATTGTCACCAACTTGTGAATTAGCAAGGAACTGGAGGGAGGAAGTGATTGCTACAGAATGTCTAACATCGGCTTGGGAGACAATCTGGTGATGAAAAGTAGGGGGACTTGAGGAGGTGTTTACATAACACTTTACATAACATTAAGGAAGAATTGGTTGCACAAGGAATGCGGGGTGCTGATGGCGATTATGGGAGGAACCTAGAACTTCCCAATGCTACACTGGCCCTTGGCATTGCCACCACCTGAGGGACACTTTCCAAGGCAATTACATGTTGTCACTCAGTTTACATATGTGAATGGGACCCCACCATTCTTGCCTGTTCCTCTTTATTCGGTGTGTCTCTGTGTGTGCTCTCTCCTTTCTCTCAACTCCTCCCATATAGTTTGTACCATTCCTATAGAACTTGGGAACCGCTGAGATTTTCAAGGGCAGTAATGGGTCTGAGTCACTTTGCACTCCTGCACTCAGCAGAGCATGGCACATGTTAGATGCAAAGAAATGTTGGCTGTCGAAGAGAAGCCTCTTGCTCTCTAGAGCGTGCAGATCGTCTCCTAATCAACAGCGCTTCCTTTCAGACTCTCCCCAGTGGCTCCACAGTGAACGATCTGATATATAGCTCCCGTTGGAAGCCTGGCTGAACTATTGATGCTCCAGAGAGAAAAACAAATTACCAAGGCTTCTCCAGAGTTTCCACCAGAACAAAGAGGAGAAGAGGTGGAATTGTGTTCCATTCGGGAGTTTTCAGACGTAACCTACAAAGCAGTCCCAACCCCACTACCCCATAGAATCACTGCTTGAACTGTTGACATCTCATTTCACCCTTGGCTTTGTCGAGAGTCAACAAAACAACCGATAATGGATGGAATGTCTCCATATTAAGAGAAATTATTGCTATTGTGGATATCATCCATTAGGGTCCAGTGTCCTTTTTCTTTTGCTTTAGGCAAACTCATAAAGAGATGAAGTGAATCCACATGGTGTGGAATGGAAGGGAGTCTCCATGAGCTTGGCCTAGCAGAAGTCAAGGAGACCCCTGTTGATGGCAGAGGCTGCTCTAGTAGCCAGGGAGACTGGCCCGTACACAGGCCACGACAATACATAATCAGAAAGGGATAGGTGGCTGCAGAAATGTGAGAGGACCACCAATCCAGACAGAGGAAGGAAGGCTTCCTGGAGAAAGTGACAGCTAAGCAAAGGACATGGAGATTGCATAGGGGTTACTTGAAAAGGGGACGAGGGTGGAGGTAAAAATTCCTGACAAAGGGGACAGCATGGGAAAAGGCAAGAAAGAGCATGGTCCATTTGGAAAACAGGAAAGCAGTTATTATATCTGGAATAGAAGAGGTGAAAGATGAGATCGAAAGTGTAAACAGGGATTCTCAGAATGGCCAGAAATATTTAAAACGTTTTTTTTTCCAAAGGGCAAAAGGATGACATTGAAGAGTTTCAATGTGGGAATTACTTAACCAGATATACATTTTCAAGATATTTCCCTGGCAGTAACATGGATCGTGGATGATGGGTGGGGTGGAAGGGATGTGGAGAGACCTAGAGAGATGTGGTGGCTGTAGTGGAAGTGAATTTGTAGTGGATTAGACTAGGAAGGTGGCAGAAGGGATGGAGAGAAGCAGATGGATCCGAAAGACATTTTAGAGATAGAATTGATAGGACTTGGTGACTAGTTGGGTATGGCACTGAAAGAGAGGAAGTAGTCAAGGTTGCCTCCCAGTTTGGGATACTGCGGACAAGGCACTTGCTGGGCCATGATTCCTTGTGGGCAGGGTCACCATGCAAGCTCAAGGACAGGACTTATGCCAGGCATGTTCTCCTGCCCTTCCTACCACCAGCTTGAGCCAAATCCATCTCATCAGCTCCTTTCCAGCTTCGCCATATCTGCCACTGGATGGATAAGGAAGCGGGCTTCTTTTACACATCTGTCTTGGCTTTGGGGGGAGGCAATAGGAAGCTTGCTTAGACTTCCAGATCTCGGTCTTACACCCCAACCCAGCTTCCCAGAAAGCCCTGCAATGGCGGCACGGATTGGGGGCAATATAAAGAAGGGGGTGTGAGGTCCTTGCCCAACTATAACTAGAACAGTATTTTGTTTCCATGCAGTGCTTGCCCCTGGGGAGTTCCCATCTCTCCGTGGGGAAGCCAAGAGGCACAGAGAGAGAATGGCGAGGTCCAAGCACCTGAGCCTTACTCTAGACTCCCATCGTTATTCATCTTTGTGACCCTAAGACTGGCACATGGTAAATCCTAACATTAGCGTGTTTCTGGAAGGAGCTGTGAAGGGGGGAATGAGGAAGGGAGGGTAAGGAGAAAGGTAAATAAAGACATCCTCAAGCCACAGCAGCAAGGTCTCTCCCAGTTCCTCCACCCAATCCTAAGAAGGGCTCCCACCCAGGGCCCTTTTGAGCAGAGTCCCTCTGCCAACCTGGCTCTATGGCTCCCCTGCATCCATCTCCACGGCAGAATTTCCAGTGAAGCCCCCCCAGAGTACATTCCTTGGATCCAATCCTAGTTCATAAGGAAATTGGCACTTAGGCCAACCACTTAAAAGCCAGGAAGGCTGGGAGAGAAAGAGGGTGTAAAGAAGGGAGTTGACCACTGTGCCGCACAAGCCTGGAGGGCACACTGTGTACATGAGCAGAGCCCTTTGGAGTTGTGCGGTGCTGGCAGCCCAGCTTGGGAGTCAAGAAACCGAGTCCCACTCCTGAATGGCTGACCTTTCTGCGTCACTCTCCCACCGCATCCCCACCCACACACCACAAAACCTCAAGGCTTGTCTCCATGAGTCCAGGGTGTTGAACTCCTTTCACAGGTCCCATATACAGCTAACACGCCATGCCTAAAATGCAACAGTATTTCCCAAGCCTTGAATTCACAACATTTATTTGTCATGAGAGGAAAAGTCCAAAAGGAAAGACACATGTCAAAACAGAAGAGCCAAGTCTTGACAAAAGAGCAGGGAGAAACAGCCCAGTGGCTGAGGAGATTTCCTGAGATGTGTAAGCATTCTGCTCCCCCCAGCTTGTTGTAAACTCTGCCGGACCCAGGATGTGGACGACTCACCTCACCTCTCCCATAGTTTAATGACTGTGTCCTCCACTGAGCCTGCCAGCCCCCCACTCTGCTCCCCGACTCTCCCCACCACCAGGGTTCCTTGAGGACTGCATTGTGGACATTTTTCTCTGGGCCTCTCGATGACATGATTATAGGAGAAACCAAGGAAGCATATTTGTAATAAATCCTGAACCAAAAAAAAGAAGTCATTACAAAGTTGGGTTTCTCCCCAGTGCCCTTGGCAGAAAGAAGCAAAGAGGAAGAGATATTTGCTTGTTGGTTTCAGCATCTTTAATTTGCTCCCCACTCTTCCTCCCTGCTATAGACACACTGTTTATGTCCCCCCCAAAACTCATGTGTTGAAGCCTAACTCCCAATGTGTTGGTATTAGGAGGTGGAGCCTTTGGAGGAGATTCGGTCATGAGCGGGGAGCTTCATGAATGGGATTAGTGCCCTTATGAGAAGAGAAAGATGATCGATCTCTCTCAGCCACGTGAGGACCTAACAGCAGGTCCTCGCCGGATATCAAATCTCCCAGCACCTTGGTCTTGGACTTCCCAGCCTCTAAACCAAAAGAAACAAAGGTGCGTTGTTTAAGCCACCCAGTCAATGGTGTTTTGTTTTAGAAGCCCGAACTGTGTAAGACACTCCTCATCTCAGCCTGCTGGCCCATGGATGTGACGTGGCTGCCTTCTCCCAGACTCCCAGGAGTTCCCTTATGCAGCCTCTAAGGCAACAGAATTTTAAGGCAAGCTGCAGGGGAACAGAATAACGAAGACAATCCAAAAGGAAAGACTGAAGTGAGGATGCCGCATAGCTTCTAGGTGCAAGTTAACGGGTCTGGGCGCCAGCAGACATTATCTCCCCAGCAGGATATTCACTCCCAGAGGACAAGGACCCACTGACTGTCTCATCCTCTGTAAAAACCCCAGTGGCCATATCAGTGTCCTGCAATAACTATTTGTTGAACGAACAAGTGAATCAATCTCTTTCAGTCTCTATGGCAACCTTAGGGGTGGGTTATCATACAAGTTTGACAGAGGAGAAAACTGAGACTCTAAGAGGTCAAATAACCTATCCCAGGTACAAAGTTGCAGACCTCAAACCCAGACGTGACTCTAGAGATACATAGAGAAGATGCAGATAGTTGTCGATATAATTCCAGGGACTGGATCAGTCTAACAGAAAGCTCTTCTCCAAAATGCTCAGAAGAGCACTTGGGGCCTGCTTTGTCTAAATTATTCTTTGACTATCTACTCCATTATATTTATAGCAACGTGAATCTATCACCTCCTTCTTTACCCAGCCATTACACATGAGATATAGCACAATTACGGCATTTATTACACTTTATTGCAATTATTTTCTAACATCTCATTAGACTGTGAAATCCTTGAAGACATCTTGTTTATCTCAGCATCTCCAGCCCATAGGAAAGTCTTCACAAAGGTTTGCTGCACAAACGGATGGATGGATGAGTGAATTTGCGTGATACCTAGCATTTCGAAAATACTTTCATTTACATTATCTCATGTAATCTTCATGTGATTTGGTGAATTATTATTATCATTAGCAACAAGTACACAAACCCCACTTGGAAGTCTAACAGTCTTTCGTGGGAAAATGCTTTGAGGTGCTTGAGGTAGAATCATGAGGGCAGAGATGTTGACCCCGACAGTAGAGGAGGGGGAAGCATCTCGATGTTGGGTAAGAGGCAAGAGGCAAGAGGAGGAGCTTTCTGAGATGGGAGAAGAGAAGAGATACTAGAGGATAGGGTGAGAGTGCCCCCAGAGAGAGAAAGACCTGGCCTCGGTGAAGTGAGGCGCCCATGAGACCCCATGGTGGGTGAGAGGATGAAGGACATTTTATAGACAGCGTAATGCCTAACATCCTTTCAAAGTTGGTCAAATTTCTTCATGTAAACCCCTCATCTCTTTTTCCCCTGCCAAGACTTAAAAAAAAAAAAACAGAAACAAAACACCAAGACACGTTGGTCAATCCTGCTAATCTTACTCTTGCTACTTTGTAAGCGGGCTTTTTCAGAACTTGCAGAAGGGACCCAGCTTCTTGTTGGGTTGATGTGGCACAGAACAGAGACTGCATATAAAGAAGCTGGAGCCCAGAATTTAGATATTCAGGGGATTTTTATGGGCTGCAGAAGGACAGGGGAGAGCTTTAAGCCTCTTTTTCCACTAGCTCACTGACAGAGTGGCCCTAGTTTCCATCCGTGCTCCACTCTGTGAAGGAACCGAGGCCCAGAGAGGTTAAGTGCCTTGCCCAAGGTCAGACAAGCAGCAGTTAGAAGAAATAGAATATAATTAAATTCAAGGTACGTGACCTTAAATCTCTTGCTTCCCTTGTATCTTGATGCTATTGCACAAAGTTTACTGTCACCATCGACGGGTGGAAGATGGGGCTGGAGCTCCTTTCAGAGAGCTTGTCTTTTGGATGGCCTGAGCCAGGGCCCAGGATCGGCTCCTTATCTCCCTCACCACGGTAGATACTATTGCAGTTTGCCTGACTGTTGTCACCAAACCCTGGAGGAAGACAGGAAAATTGTAAGTCATTCCCTTGTCCCCTCAGTACAAGAGGTGTGCCTCCCCAGATACCTCTCATGCTAGCTCTAACCTCAAAGAGATGGGAAGAAGGGTTGCAGGGGCACTTGCCCTGTGGCTTTGCAGACAACTCCCCTAGTGGGCCCGAGCTCAGCCAGCAGAGCAGACTTGGCAGCAGAGATGGAATGGACCCCATTCCATCTGTCAGAGGCCCTCTCACACACACGGGCTTTGTTAGGAACAGGCCCTGGGTGAGAGCAGGCCGCACAATGTGGGGGACTGTTTACCTGCCTGTCTGCCTATCCTCTCAACACCCTGGCCTCACACCAAGCAAGGCTCAGGCCACGTCTCCAGGAGTGGCCAAGCCACTGCAAGGGTCCCACCTGGCTTCTGCCGGGCCCAGTCATTGCCACGGTAACAACCAGGCCAGCTACGGAAACTCAGCCCAGATTCCCACAGGGTCTTCCCAGTGCTCCTCTGGCTCCAAGAGCGCATGTAATAGGTGCAGCAATTTCTTGGAAAGAAAACTGAATGAACGAATCCATCCAGCTCCAACAGCGAGTAACTTGGGGAATTCTCACTCCTCCCATCCAATCCTCTTTCTCCAACAGATGCCAGCAACGCTATGACTCCTTGTTAAAACTTAAATATCGCCTAACTGGGGAAACGCACACAACATTTTTTTTAAATCAGTTACTTATAACTTGTAATAGGTGACATTTAATCTTTACTAGGCACCTACTGGGTTACAAGCACTTTTGTATACGGCATCTTTAATCCTCGCTGTAGCCTTACAAAGTGAGGATTATAAAAGTCATACAGCTAATAAGTTGAAGGGAGGTAGTCGAACCCATGGACTTTCTGGCTCCAAAACCCGTGTCTGGTCCACCATACCATGCAGCCTCTAAGGGCAGGGTTTTACGTGGGCTGAGAGGAGAAGGTGGGTTTGCTGTGGGCTTGCAGGGTGATAGGGCCCCACCAGGAAGGGGAAAGATGAAGAGCTTGACTCCAAAGTTCTTAACTTAAGGTCACCGACTTTCAAAGGATTTGTGGACAGAGTTCCAGAGGGACCATGAACTTGGACCACAAACCACAGGACTAGAAGCAGTTCCTGTGACTGTGCGTGAATAGAAATCCTAGATTTTTTTCTTATTACTTTATAGTTGTCACAGCTTTTCAAAATATGATTTGGACTCATTGCCACATTGAAATTACAGTAGGTATGAGACCCACTGCTAATTCCGGTTATGTCATATGTTAATAAAGAATAGTACTTTATTAAAAAGTTGAGATTTTTTTAATCTTATTGCTGTATTTCAATATAACTGGCTTCTTCTGTAATCCTATGTATTTTGTTTGGGGCATTTAGGAGCCACATTCTATTCTGAGAAGGGTCTGTAAGCCTCAACGAATTGCCAAAGGAGCAATGGCACAGAAAAATTAAGAAGTCCTGGTTTAAAACTTCACAGGTATGGTTTGCCTCCTTTAAAATTTTATGTACCCCACCCTGTCCAACCCATGTTTCATTAAGTGCAGCATTTGGCTATCGGTTAATTGCCTGAGAGTTGTGTTAAAATGTAGATTTCTTGCCAGCCCAGTGGCATAGTGGTTAAGTTCACACGTTTACTCCACTTAGGCAGCCCAGGGTTCGACGGTTTGGATCTCAGGCATGGATGTGGCACCACTCATCGAGCCAAGCTGTGGCAGCACCCCACGTACAAAATAGAAGAAGATTGGCACAGATGTTAGCTCAGGGACATCTTCCTCACCAAAAATAAAAAATAAAAATGTAGATTTCCAGGACACATACCCAAACTACTAAGGCAGACTCTTGGGATTGGAACCTAGGAATCTTTCTTCCACTTGCTCCCCAGTAGAGCTGTGCTCTATGGTGCCCTGAATGGATGTGGCCCCTTGGGCAGCCTGGTTTGGAGTGGGCTGGATCCCCTTGGCCAGGTGGGAGGGGCACACCTCACCTGGGGGCTCTCATCCTCCAGGTGATCGCCAATCCTCACTAGTTTCTCAGTGAAAGAAAAAGGGCTAAAATCACTGTTCTGGGAGGTTTTTGGGTGGATTGTGTGTGTGCGTACGTGTGCGCACGTTTTGGGGGTATATTCGTTTCTTAGGGCTGCTCTAAACCAATTATCACAAACTGAGATGGCTTAAAACAACACAAATTTGTCCTCTCACACTTATTCTGGTGGCTGTAAGTATGAAATCAAGGTATCAGAAGGATTGGTTCCTTCTTGGGGTTCCAAGGGAGAAGCTGTCCCATGCTTCTCTCCTAGCTTCTGGTGGTTGCTGGCAATCCTTGTTGTTCCTTAGCTGGTAGATGCATCACTCCAACCTCTGTCTCCATCTTCGTATGACATTCTCCTCCGTGTGTCTCTGTCTCTTGGTCTGTGTGTCTAAGTTTCTCTCTTCTCATAAGGACACCAATCAAAATGGATTTAGGACCCACCCTCATCCAGTGTGACCTCATCTTAACTTGATTACATCTGCACTGACCCCATTTCCAAATAATGTCACATTCACAGGTTCCAAGTGGACATGAATCGGGGGCAGGGCACTATTCAACTCTATACAGGGGAGATTTCTGGGAGGTTTTTAAAAATACTTATGGTTAACCTTCCTCCCATCCCCAGGAGAGAATCATTCATCTAAAACAGTGGTTCTCAAAGCCTGATGGCCAGGATCAGCCTCACCTGAGACCTTGTTAGAAAGCCAATTATCAGCCTCCAGAATCAGAAACTCTGGGATGGGGCCCGGTGATCTGTGTTTTAACAAGTCCTCCAGAAAATTCTGATGCCTGTTCAAGTGTGAGAACCTTTACTCTACGAGCCAGGCAGAGAGTGTGCCATAAGAGTGAGCTTCCCTTCGGGTTGAATCATCTGTTCATCCCACAAAGAAGACAGTGAGCTAGCTGCTGGGACACAAGCATGTTCAAATCACAGTCTCTGTGCACTAGAAGTTTACACGGTCACGGTGAGATCTGCACACAAGACTGAATGACTGACACGAACCAGGATGAATCATATGTACTGGTCAGTAACCATCTGTGACCCACCAAAATGGCAATTTCCCATGGTTCATCCTAAACAAAGCACGAGGATTCTAGGTGTGCCATGGGAGTTTCCCAGGGGACGTGCTCACACACCCGAAGACTAAGAGAAATGATTTCGCAAAGTCCCGACAAATAATGAGGGGAGGGAGGTGCAGACGAGGAAACCACATGTGGATGCTCAGAGGTGTGAGAGCTGGGGCTGAGGACTGTGGGATTGAGGCTTCCACAGTCTCTGCAAGTCTGGGCTGACCCTACCCAGCTCCTGCCTTTGTCACAGGCCATGCCTCAGTCAACTCCATCTCAACTAAATTTAGACACCAGTCACCAAGAAATTGAAACCCCAAGCAGGTTCTGGCTAGCCTTTTGATGTCTCCTCTTAATCTGTGAGGACCAGGCCGACTTCTCCATTAGACAGGTGGGCACAGCATCTGGTGAAGCTCTGGTGGGACCTTCAGGGATCCACAAAAAAACTTCATTTCTTTAAAATTCAAAGAAAAAAATTTAACTTTTAAGGTTAAATAAAATGTTTTAATTTGTTTCCCACATCAGAAAACAGTGAGATCCTTAGGGGCCCTGAAAATCCGTTAAATTGTTTCACATGTTTTGATGGAGGAAGGGGCCCGAAAAGACCGAGAATGCCTGAGGCTCATGGATGTCCTAATGTGACCCTAATGAGGAGGCTTCCTCACAGTGGAGGTGAGAGGCCAGTGTCCTTTGATCAGCTGCTGAGATCTCGTGAATGATGAGCAAAGAGCTGGAGGCCTCATGAGGTCCCCTCCTCCAGAGATTTGAGATTACCGAGGGTCCCCACCACCTAGTCTTCCAGTCCAGCCTCTGCCAGGGGTCTCCTGGATTCTTATTTCCCTACTGGGAATGGAGGAAGCAACCATCAAAGAAAAAAGGTGGATATAAGAGCAAGGAGAAGGGACTCAGAAACCCCAGGGGATTCTCAGGAACAAGGCCAGCCCAACCCAACCGTTTATCATGTGGATTAAATGAGATGTCAGTAATGCACAGGTGCTCAAGATTCAAAAAGAAGGCCTGAGGGAAGAAGAGGGCAGAGTTTAAGTTATAGCCATAAAACTGGAAAGAAGATGGGAGAAAAGGCAAGCCTACTCCTGCAGGATGGTCACCTGGCTTGGCAGGAGAATGACTAGACCCAAGGAGCGTCATTGCAGAAGATAGGGACTGAGTGAGGAGCACAGAATGAAAAGGACCAAAGTGGGGTCAAGAAAGGGGAAGGCAGGGCCAGCCCAGTGGTGTAGTGTTTAAGTTTGCATGCTCTGTTTCAGTGGCCTGGGGTTTGCAGGTTTGGATCCTGAGTGCAGACCTACACACTGCTCATCAAGCCACGCTTTGGTGGCATCCCACATACAAAATAAAGGAAGATAGGCACAGAGTTTAGCTCAGGGACAATCTTCCTCAGGCACAAACAGGAAGATTGGCAACAGATGTTAGCTCAGGGCCAATCTTCCTCGCCAAAAAAAAACAGAAAGGGGAAGGCATTGGAGGCTCTAGCCCTTGTCCGGAAGGATCCTTGCCCAGCAGGGCCTGCAGACCAAAGACCACCATGTAAGTGAGCTCCCAAGTCCACTGGACAGAGGAGCCACCTTAGCTGTTTGTGTCTGTATAGTGCCTGCACGTTGTCCATTGACCATCTAGAAGAATGTCACCTACGTGTGACCTGAGATTTATTTGAGCCCCATCAAACTTTCCTTGTATCATACCCTCATTTTTTTTCAGTGACCCAGGACACTTGTAAACCCCACTGAAGCCAAGGGTAGGTAGGAGGGAAAGCCCTAGAAGTGAGCCTTAGGGAAGGCTGGACAATGGGAAAACACACTCTGTTAAAAAAAATAGCAGCGTATGTCCAAAATGAGTACATTCTCCTTATCTATGACAGTTAGGATTTTGGTAACCAGAGTAAGAAGGCCCAATATGCAGCTCTCCTTGTGTGGTTATATCTTGCCATCCTTGTGTCACACATTGCACATGCCCAAGATGCACACACGTGTACCATGGACATGCAACACAAAGGCCATTTGGTCGGTGTTGGTATAGGAAGCGTGGTTCTCTCAGCCCCTCCTAAATCCTTGCCTTTTTTTTTTTTTTAAAGATTTTATTTTTTTCCTTTTTCTCCCCAAAGTCCCCCGGTACATAGTTGTATATTCTTCGTTGTGGGTCCTTCTAGTTGTGGCATGTGGGACTCTGCCTCAGCGTGGTCTGATGAGCAGTGCCATGTCCGCGCCCAGGATTCGAACCAACGAAACACTGGGCCGCCTGCAGCGGAGCGTGCGAACTTAACCACTCGGCCACGGGGCCAGCCCCCTAAATCCTTGCCTTTTACAGCCATTCAGTTAACCATTTGGGGATGCCTCCTGGGTGCCAGGTACCGGCCCAGTTGATGAGGATATGGAGATAAGCAAACCATGGTCTGCGTCTTCAAGGATGGGGACACCACAGGCATCACCACAGAGCTCACAGTCTTCCACCGACAGCCACGCTCTGGGAGCCGACTCCAGGCCAGGTTCCACACTAAGTGCCGGACATACGTCCTGTCACTTAATCCTCACAATACCCCTGCTCTAAGAGGCCGTATACCTCACCTTGAAAGGGGAAACTGAGACTCAGAGTTTAGGTAACTTGCCTAAGATGACAGAGCTGGAGAGATGATAACTCAGGGAGAAGTGGCTCCATCGTGTTCTTGCTAGAGGAGACTCAAAGATTAAAAGGTCGTTTTTCTCCTTTTCCGAACAAATAGCCAAGGAGAAAAATCTAACGTAATTTGTTTGTTTGATTGATTTGGTTTGGTTTTCTGCTTTCCTGGTTTGGCTGTTCGTTTTGTTTTAAAGAAAGGCTTAAGGAGGTGAGATGACTACACTGCCTGAGAGGAGAACTACTCTAAGGGAAGGAAGAGAGGAAAAGTGGCTCATCCTTGGGTGCTATGTGTCTTCCCCGAGATGGGGACAGTGGTTTGAAAGTCCATGAGGGTGGAGACCTGCAGTGGGGGTGGCGGGATGACTGATGGGTGCAACTAGGGAAAACGTGAGGCCGCGTGCCCCGGGAGCCTCTGCCGAGATCCCCTGACCAGGTTTGGGATGGAGGGAGATAGGAGTCCCCCTTCAAAATGGTGTTTGCAGACCATAAGCAAGGACTTCTCCATAGTGGACCCAACATTAGAAATTTGCCCCTAAATCTTACCGAATACCCAGGACTTCCTTTTGTTCCCAAGGAAGTGGGAAAGAACCCCTCACTGCTCCCCACCCAAAAAAGAAGACACAATAAGAATGGGTTTCCTGCCAGCCCTGGCAGGTGGAAACCAAACCAGATTTATTTGCTTTCGAGAAATAAAGAAAACATGACACTGATCACATCCAAACGTCTCCGAGCAAATCCACACAGGTTCCAGCTGGTGAGCGGCAGCACGGGAATTTAACGTGCCCCATCCGCCCTCAAAAGAACAAGGGGCTGCCAGGGCCTCTGTCCCAATAGAGAACTGATATTTCCCCACTAAAACCATCGCTTCTGGCTTAGTGTTACCGAAGGCACAATGCAGCTGGTGAAATTACGCTGGAAGGTGATAACAATATTTCTATTTCTCCACCACCCTCCATCCCCGCCATGAGCCTTCCAGATTTTATGGCCATGACTCTCCTCCGCTACTGCTGTCGGGTGGCTCCGAGGGAGCGGGCGCGCTCGCAGCACACTGAATTTAGACAGAACATGAAAAAAAAACCACCCAGGCTAATTACAAGAGGAACGCTCCCGTCACGCGCGGTCCAGCTGACTTCATGCCTGGGAGGCAGAAATGCGATAAAACTCCCATGTTGGTCCTTATATTTTTTAGAGTCAGATTGCTCAGCCATGACCTCATACTCGTGCGCCCCAGCCAGTGGCCCTGAGCCAGTCTTTGAAATATGACCTAAGAGGGGGCCGGTGACAGAGTGGCCATTTCTGGCACGGTTCATCCTCAGTCAGTTTCCCTACGAGCGTTCTTCCTTCTCAGGCTGCCCAGAAAGGCCCCACCAGCAGCTGCTTGCTTGATCCAGTGGCAAGGCCACCTGACAGCCCTGTAGTAGCACCCATGTTGCTCAGAGACAGTCCACTCTTCTCTCAAGTCCTACAGCATTTCTCTCCGTTATGAGCCTTTTGGCTCTTGGCCACACTCACTCCTGTATCGCTATTCAACCCCATTCCATCAGCGAATGTCTACTTGGAGGCACGATAGCTTAGTGGCTGAGAACACAATATATGGATTAAGAAATACTGTGGGTTTGTACTTCACATCTCTCCATTACGAACTGCACGAACTTGGGCGAGTAATTTAATCTGAGCCTCATTTCCTCGTTTGTCACGAGGAGGAAATCTCACACATCCCATGTGGATGTGATATAGGGATCAATGTCTGACAGAAGTGAAGGCAACAGATTTTAGATGACACCCCACCAACCACGAGGGCTGTCTTCTGAGTAGGGTGGACACCCGTGTAAGGATCCTTCCAATTTCGGAGGAACTGGCATACGCTGGTTTGGCGGTGCAGGTGGTGGATGGTTTCGGATGGTTCCAAGGTTGGGATCCTGGAATTGCTTTGGAAGCCACTCTCACAACTCTTAGCTATCTGTATATAACCAAAACATTTCATAAAGGTAATTTCAGAAAGAGGAGAGGGTCCTGGCATCAGCTCAGACTCTCAAAATATATAATCCTCCTTCAAGAATTATATAGAAAGCTCTGCAACCCAGCTTCGCAGATTCTCCCAGTTCAGTCCAACTTGAGTTACGAGAGTGCGCAGAGGTGCCTGGTGCAGAGACGGACTGATCACTGGACTTGAGCCAGAAGCTCTGGGTTCAAGGCCTAGTTCTGCCACTTTCTAGCTGTGTGATCTGCAGGATATCACTCACCCTCTCTGAGCTCCAGTTTCTTTATCTGTCTACAAGCTTCTCGAAGTCTAACTCTCATGGTCCACTTGAGGATCAAGTGTAAAAATGCACTATGTCATCCCAACTCAGAGAAACCAAATGACCAGTAGCACCCACTCCCTTGCAAAGAAATCACCACCCACATCTGAGTATTTCAATTTAAATGAACAATTGTTGTACCAGCATTGAACTAGAGACAACAAAAAGAAGGATTTTAGGGCTCGTCCCCCAAGTATCTCTCAGACAGGATGAGAAACTCATCCCAGATGCCATCTAAGCCCCTCCAAGTTACCTCACAAAAATCGCCTTAAACTAGCCAGAAGCCACACTCCTTGTCTCTCATGGGGACCAGACCCTGTCCTCAGTCCTCGCAGGCTGCCGACAGTGAGTTCTTCCTGCTTCTTTGGCTCACTCACTCCTAGGGCTCCATGGGTCCATGAGCTGCCACAGGAATGCCTCTCGCCTCTAGAATTTCACCTTTACTGAAGCTTCGGAGAATCCCAGGAAGAGGAAACATTGTGGGGCACACAGTTTTCCACCGGGTTCTGGTTGCCTCTCCACATTCCCCCTGGTACAACCACAGCCGTCTGTTTGTGTTATGTCGTGTCCCACCCACCTCAGCCCTCCTGGGCTCAGCGTCTGCCCCTGAAAAGAACGTACCGAGGCATGTTCTCGACAAACATGGGTTTCACCCAAGAGGAATGCTCACATTGGAATCTGAGAAAATAAAACTTCCTCAGTGGCGTCACCAAAGGGCCCAATTCCTAGAGCAGCTGAAAGACAGAAACGTCAGAGGAAAGGTATGAGATGAGGAGTATGAATACGCAGAGGTGAGAGCGAGTTCCTGACCAGTCATGGCATCAGGGGCTATATCTGAACCACGCCTAGAAGGAAGGGCAACTGTGGCCTCCTTAACACCAGGAACAGCAGGAGGGAAAGCTCAGGGGCAGGGCAATACGGGACATGTCCAGGGAGCAGGGAGTAGGCAAGTTTGGCCACAGTGACGAGGATGGAAGGTGGGAAGGTAGAGTGGGTCACGTGGCAGGCAGCTTCAAACGCCAGCGTGCGGGGTATGGACTATTTACCTTTTAGGAAGCAGGATTGCCAAGTGTGACAGATGGACTGTAATGAGGAGACACAGGGGTCAGAGATACCCAGGAGGAAGTGACACCAGCCACGGAGAAATGCAAAAGGAGGATCTGGGACTGGGAGCAAGGCAAGGGCGAAGAGAATGAAATGATGGGAGGCGGAAAACATGAAACACAGAACACGAGAGACTTGGGATCCGGGAGGAGGAACAGGGTGAGAGACAAGGGAAAATCCAGGTGAATCTGGGATTTTAAGCCGAAGCAAGGAGAGAAATAGGAACATCAGGAGGGTATCAGTGTGAGGAGGGAAAAGATGGACTCTGGGTCTGGGGCAGCGGGAAGGCTGGGAGAGAGCCTTCCTCCTGCATTTCCCTCTGCCTCCTCCTAGAGGCCCGCGCTCAGGACCTCAATTAACCCCAAAACCGATGGCCAAGGCTGCCTTGGAGGCAACCAAACCGCGAGAGCCTTGGGCCCCGCATTCTTTTCAGATCCTCCTGAGGCTGGTCACAAGTTTGGTGCTAAATGAGGACTTGACCCATCACCCAACATCCTCCCTTGAGGGAGAACTTGATGCAGATGGTCTCATTCCATCCCTCCTAACCCTGTGAAATGGGCATCCTCGCCTCCCCTGTCTTACACAGAAGGGAAATGGGGCTACGAACATTGAGACTCACTGTCTATCGCACACCAGCAAGAAGCATAAGGCTCCGCTGCAGGCCATCAGAGGCCACATCCACTCCCCTGCACACAAATCGTGCAGCGGGAGAAACCCAAGGCAAAAGGATCGAAACCTAAGGCTGGTCCAGACTTGGACAGCCTGGGAGTAATTGCTGTGGAGAAACCAACAAGTTGGCGTTGACATCTTTGTGATGAGTGAGACACTGGATGGGGCTTCTTGGAGGAAGCAGTGTCGGCTGAGATCTTTGCCCTCAAATCACCTGCAGCTTCACCGGGCAGACGAGACTCACAGCAAATGCAAGCAGACAGCAGGGTGATGAGTACAGGATGCTCTTCTTTCGTTTCCCTCACAACACTTCCCTCTTGCTGAATTTATCCTACTTAGCTGTTTGCATGTTTATGGGGTGTCTTTCCCATTGGCAACAACTGAGGCAGCTGTTTCTAGTGACTCCCCAACATCTAGAAAAGTGCCTGACGCCTGGTAGGCGCTTAGTAAATATTTGTTGAATGAATGCCAAGAATTTGGCCAGATGGGAAAATGGGAGAGAAGCTGACAGGAGCAAAAAGCTGAGCTAAGACTTCACAGCAAGGAAGGGTATGAAGGATTTGAAGTCCAAGAAATAAGACAAAGTAGAGAGAGAGCTAAGTGAAGTCAGGCCAGGGGGAAAAGATTGCTTCTCTTCACCTTTTCTCTACCCATCTCCAGCACAGCTACTGCTCAGTCCCTCCTCACCCGCCCCAACTGCACCCCCAAAGGGGAGGAACACTCTGGTAGATGAAACAGAGCTGAAAAGGTCAGGAACAAACAGTAGGGTCTCTTCTGCATCCACAGTTGCAGGGACCTAAAACACACTCCCCTCCATCTCTCAGTTGGTTCTTCCTAGAACCTTTCTGGAACCAACCCTCTTTGGGGAAGGTCATCTTTCTTTCTCTTTGATATTCTCCATGCCACTTTGGTACACTTTCTCTCTTGATCCCCAGTGGCTGATGATACAGGCCTGTGACTCCCTCCACCCTTACAGCTCCAAAAAGACTAGACCAGTCTGGACCAGTTCCACTCCTGCAATGGGGTAAGCATCTACACTAGGGCCTCTCCAGCTTCTCTCAATGTGTGTGATCATCCTTCGCCCTGGGACAGTAAGTTCCCAGATTCAGGTCTGGGCATGGATGGGGTAGATCCTTTTGCCAGTTTGGCATGGTAGTCTGTTTTATATCTGGTTCTCTGAAAGCAGAGCCTGAGACAAGGATTGGGGTACACAGGATCTATTGAGGAAGTGAAGAAAGCAGGATAGGGAGGGAAGGAACTAAGCCAAGATGTGGTCTGAGCTGGGGTCTGGCTGAAGCCCGACCCCACAGGGCATTCTGGAGCATGAATTGTCCCACAGAGTGGATCCCACTTTGCAACATGGATTGACCTTGTATATCCCCTGCTGATTGGTCACTGGATACAGGCTGCTGGGGAGTTGGGGGAGCCTGCCTCCTCCCACGTGAATAGACTCCTGTGGGCGAAGGAAAATCTCTAGAGACGGGGGCAGACATGAGGCAACACCCAGAGCTGCTGGACCGTGGGTGCACCAGCTGGAAACAGGGATCTGAGTGGGGATGTGGACGGCACCCACTCCCAACTCCTCAGGGACCACTTAGCCTAAGAAAAGGAAACCTCCACGGGGTAGAGCCTGGATCTGCTGAGGTTTGCAACAGGGTTTGGAGTCAGGGTCTCAGCCAGCAATTGAGAGTTGCTTTGCCCTGTTTTGTTTTGTGAACATTTATTTCCATAGAGACCTGTCCTGAAGGGACTCAAGTACAAATGGACCCTGACTCCATTTCTTCCCATCCCCACATGTGTCACTAACAGAAGCACCTCATTTTGAAATCACTTCTCTGAGAGAGAATCCTAAGGAAGACAAAAGAACAACATATTCTCCAGCCTCTGAGAAATCAATGTTCAAAAGGCTTGAGTAAAAGTGGTGCACACTCCACAGACATTCCTCAGGAAGCCCTTTCCAGAACAGTCTCTTGCATGAGGGCATGTGTAGACCTGACTACAATGAAAAAAAAGCACCAAAAAATTTTAATTTGGGGAGGTTGATTTTTAAGTGGAAAATTCTTAACCTTTCAGCTAAACTACATAAATTGATTGCAAATGCTCCATTCAAAAAAAAAATCTGTGGAGAACTAGTGCATATTTCTATCCCCAATCTGCTGCTTCAGCCACCCTGTCAGGTCACATTGGACCATATAAGGAGAAAAAGAAATACAAGGTCTTTGAAAAGAAAGCTGAGAAGGCGAAGGGGCCTGGGAAAAAAGGCTGAGGTAGATGGAGAAAAATGAGAGAATTAGAAGTGACAGGAGTTTCCAAAGAAAGAGATTAAGATAACAGAAGTCCACGCAAGGGCAGGCGTGACAGCGAATGAGGAAAGAGCCGGAGGTGGCAAAGTCAATGAGGAGGATACAGATACCCAGAGAAGGGAAGGGGTCCTCTCCGGGAGGGAGGAAGCAGGAATAAAGATAACTGTGGCTGCCCCAAGGATTAAAAATCGCTCGTGAGGTGTGAAGAACAAGCCGGGGAAAATGAGGTCTCAGGGGCTCTGTTTTTTGTTTAATGCCCAGCGGTGAGAGGGATGTCTGGAAATGTGGTGACCAGATGCACAGAGACCGGGAAATTCCCGCCAGGAGGGGGAAGTTGAGTGGCAGCCTCAGTCTGCCACGCTGTTCCCTAATCCGTGAGTCAGTTTGCCAGCTCAGACAGAGATGGGTTTATGCCGTTCTCTTTGGGGAAGGGGCTTTGTCCAAGAGCTCCTCTGGCAGGTGGTGTTCAGGCCACCCGGCCATCTGGAAAGCCAACCAGAGCAGATCCACTGGCGATCTAGAATGAAATCAAAACCCAAGCAAAGGGGATGGTGGTAGCCAAGTGGACAAGCCGATGCCTGTGACTCTTTCCCCAGCACACACTGACAGGGGGCCCCTGGGACAGCAGGACCAGCTCCAGAGCCCACGTCTGGGGCACTTCTTCGCCTGGCCTGGCAGGGGCAGAACGTCCAGGTGAAAAGTGCCCAGGACCAGCCCCTGAGGCAGGAGAAAGGCAACTGAATTTACAGCACTGCACACAGATTGTCCCAAGCCGGCCAAACTCCTCAACCTGTTGTCCTCCAGTTTCACCTCGTTCATTTATTCATTCAACAATAGAGGGGAGCCTGCTTCATGTTTCAGGCTCTGGATCCAAGTGAAGCTGGGCTTGCGCTATAGTTCTCCTGTTTCCTAGCTGTGTGTCCTTGGACAAGTCACACAACCTCTCTCAGTCTGTCTTCTCACCTGTGGCAGAAAGACAATAATAAAATGATCTCAGTGGGTTGTTCTGATGATTAGATGCGACAGAGTATTCTTCCCAGAGCCTGAGCAGGGTGAATACTTGGTAAATGGTAACTTTTGTCGTTATTTTATTATTATGTCTATTATCATTATTATCATTTCAGAACTGTTAGCATGGGGGTAGAGGGCGCTTCTCCTCACTCATGACCATTCCTTCCATGTGGGAGAGGTCCCAGTTCACTCCTGGTTTCTCTCTGTCCCCTGACTCACTGACCCCCAGGGCAGAAAGAGTGATATTTTTATTCCGGGAAGTTTGGAAAAAGAAATGAGGAAGGTGTGGCCCAGACTCTGTCTTCGTCTTTCTCTTGGGAGTGAGCCTGTCTGCAGGGAGCATGTTCAGCTCTGCCCCTCTACCCAGTAAGCTTCACAAGAACCTTCCAGAGACACTGTACCTGGGGGAGGTAAGTCTTTTTAGGCTGGGAGCTCAGGATCAAGAAATCCACCAGTCCACAGATATAAGCCACATTCTCCACTCTATCAGTAACAAAGATGGTACCATATTTGCGTCTCCAGCTGCCAAGTCTTTCATTTCACTTCTCAATCAGTTCACAACTCTAGTGAACAAAAGAGATGCTATTTATGGGGTGCCCCTCAAATCCCACCAATTAGAAATAATTATTTGCATACACGTAGCTGAGATTGGCTGCATCAGCTCAATGAAACAGTTCAAAGGGAGCATCAAATTCAAACCCATAGACTTTTTTCTTCCCTGGAATTCTACTGGCATCCCCATCAACATTCCAGATGCTTGATGACCCTGTAATTTCTAACAGAAATTTACAGTTACAGTATATAAAACGCAAAAGTAGGGCTCCTTCGCCCATTTACTGTCCTTAGCCCATTTCCCCCCTGGAGCCAAGGGTAGCAGTTTTCATTGCCACTGCTTATTTTTTGTTTAGGTCTTCCTCCCCTGCTGCATTCCAGATCCTTATCCAGGCCCTGGTGCGGGAAGGACTTCTTTTATGTGGTTTTTCTTTATGGGCTTCTAGAGCTCAGCTACCTTCGGTCAACTAACAGCGCCTTTGGCTCCCTGGTCATCGGGAGGGTTTCATTTGTGGAGACTGACTCTTGTTTGGGAACGGCGATTGCACGAAGGAGAGAGATGCTGAGATTAAGGAGGCCAGAGCATTCCAGCTCAATAAATCAATCCCCTTTTAATTGAGTCCCTGTCAGTCAACATTCTTCCAGAGACGGGAGGGCAAGGAGCTTGTTGGCGGAGTGATTCCTCACTGCCCTTTGTGCTGATCCGATTGTCAATCAGATTAAGCCACAGCAAGGAGAGGCTGCTGCAGGGGCTACTCCATCTGTTCTTGTCACAAGAAAGTAGCCAAATGGAACATCAATACGCTTGGCTCCGATTCGGAGCTTCTGAGAAATTTCACCTGGGTTTTAATCTCTGTGTAAACAACCAAGTTCTAACCCGGGCCAGTGAAACCGATCAGCTCACATCACACATTTCTAATGCTTTTACGGTAAAGACCATTCAATCATTGGCTCCATTTTCCTAGGAGCCTCCAGTGGTTGTTTGATAATAAAGCTTCTACTTGGCATCTAAACTTATGTTTTTTCATAGGTGTTCTTGACTCTCTTGTTCTTCCAGCAATATACTAACAGGAGGTTTACACCCACAAGATGAATGAAAAGCTCAGCCATGTTATTACTATTAACCAGATTATTCATGAAAACTAAATATTTCAGGATATTGAACAGTGTTTGGTTTTTTGGTTCTGTTTTGCTTTCTTTCTCAAATTTTAACGTACATGAGAATCACTTGGAAGTCTTATGAAAATGTAGATTCTGATTCAGAAGGTCTAGGGAGGGCAAAAATCTGCATTTCTAATCCGCTCCCAGGTGATGCTAATGCTGCTGGTCTATCTACAGACTTTGGGTAGGAAGAGTCTAGAACTAACTTAGACTTTCATCTGGGTAATGTTAAAGTGGTTAACACCGTCTCCTTAGTCCGGGTTCTGTAGTCTTGCAGACCTGGACAAGTTGTTAAACCCAACAAGCCTACTTTCCTCATCAGGGTCATGAAAGTACTTAGAACGGTACCTAGCGCAGAGTATGCATTTAACAAACGGCACTGTTTATCAGCATCAGCATCTATCTCAGGGCTGGGCAAACTACGGCCCCCAGCCAAGTCTCTCCTGCCACGTGTTTTTAGAAACTGTTTTATCAGAACACACCCACGCTCGTGTATTTCCACACCATCTATGGCTGCTTTTGCACTACAACGCAAGTGTCGAAAACCGTGTGGAAGACAAAGCCCAGCATATTTACTCACAGAAAAAGTTTGCCCACCTCTGATCTATCTCATTTATTCAACAATAAAAATTTACTGAGCACCTATTGTGTACGAGGTACCAGGCTGGGCCCTGGAGATAATGAAGAGTTTCTTCCTCTGAAAGATCTCAGCAACTAATAAATATTTAATTAATCCTTGTGATATCCCAGACACGCACTTGCCTCCCGTCCCTCATCTTTAAAATGGAGATCATAACAACACCTACTTCAGAGTGTTTGCTGTGTAGACTCAGTGGGTTAAATTCTTAGAACAATGCCTAGAACATATTGTGGACAATAAATACCAGCCATTATCATCATTAACCTTATAGGTGTTTTCATTTAACTTTTACACCAACAAAGGAGTATTACCGTTGCTATTTTATAGATGTAGAAACTGTGAGCACTCGAGATCTTTAGTCTTATTAATCTAAAGCCTCCCTATGCAGTCAGATCACAAACACCACCCCATCATCCTGTCCCACATCCTCTCCTACAATCTGGCCCAGGACAGTCCTCAAATTCGATACAATGATGTTAATAAAAATATCACCAATAGCTAATGCTTACCGATGGCTAGTTACAGGCTCCATGTGGAGTGCATGATCACAATCAATGAAAAGCTATGAGGCAGGCAACTTCTGTTTTTCGCACACACAGATACAAAGTCGTCAAAAGGCATCGCCTCACATCTCATAAGTGATAGAGCCAGGATTCGAACCTAGTCCTGTCTGACTCCAGGATCCACAAAACAACCCCTACCCTCTATTGCGAACATCAGACCATGAGTAGCTCGCAATAAACCTTTGAGGAGCCTCACAAATGGCACACGTGATTCCAGTGCCGAGCAACAAACATCGCCCCCCATGAATCAACAAAAACCTTCCCAGGCCTTTGGTTTGCTGGCAACGGGTGAGTCAATCACACAGCTGTCTTGACCTCTGCCCTCAGGAGAACAAACCAGAAACTAAAGGTAGAGGGTGGCCAAAGCCATTCAACAGGCCATGTGACCCAAGGTGGGTTCTGATCCTGGTTGATGAACATACCTCTACCTAGAGCCTTAGTAGTGGGCCTCACGCTGTGAACATGCAATTAATGGGCGCTATACAGGTTATACGTAAGCTTGTATGATGACGAGCTTCGAAATCAAAGAGAAGAGGATTGAAACCACAGCTCAGTCATTACCAGATGTGGTTCCTCAGGCAAGTTCTCATCTTAGGACCTCGGTTCCTCTCCTATACAATGAGGTCCATGACAGTGCCAACTTTGTAGGGTCATGGTGAGGATTAATTGACATAAGGGATGTCTCATGTATACAACCATGGTATGTCCATGTAAGCCCACAGTAAGCGCCATTTATTATTTTCATGACCCCAACACAGCCCTGGCCCCTGGTAGGTCTCTACCAAATGTTACTTCAATTCCCCTCTAATTTCCCTGATGAAAACCTAACTGGAGACATAAGCAACCAGTCCCTCCCATCCTGAATCAAGCCTTGAAATCTTTTTAGTCAATTTTTCCTGTAAGTTCAATTTTATGGCAAGAGAAAGTAGGTCTCCTCTCAAAAAGCATGGATATGTTGTTGCATGTAACACAAGTGCTTGGCTCACCTCTTCTCCATTCTTTTTCATTTAGACATACTCTACTTTCATTGCTGATTGATCTTTATTCAATCAGCAAATCTTTATTGAGCACCTACAATGTGCGTAGCGCAGTTCTCAGGGTTGAGGATACAGAATCACAGCAGACAGCAGGCTCCCCCCATGGAGCTGACGTTCTTGTGAACAAGACACTCAGGTGAACAAGTAAATCACACAACTTCTCATTGTGGTTAGCGCTCCGAGGAGAATAAAGCACGACTGTGTGAAAGCAACTGGGGGTGAGTTTAGGTTGTCTGGTCCTGGAGACTCTGAAGGATGGGGAGAAGCAAGACATGCAAAGATGGGAAGAGCATTCCAGGCCAACTGAATGGCCAGCGCAAAGATAATAGAGTGGGGAAGAACTTGGTCTGTCTCAGAAACACACAGATGTGATGGGGGAGTAGGAGGTGTGTCAATCAGAGAGGGACAGGAGTGAGAGGCAGCAGCCTGGTCTCAGAGTGATGTGGATTAAGGCTGTCCCAGGTAGAGAAGCCCAAGGTGACCTGGCCTACATGCCGATCTATATCACCCGGTGGATTTTTATTGTATGAATTAGGGCTGCCCCAGGGAGAGAAGCCCAGGGCATCCTCACCTACATGCCGATCTATATGACCAGATTCATATCTAAAGTTATACGACTGCACAATAACCAGAACCCATCTGCACTGAAATCATTTAATGACTTTTTACATCACCTTTTCTTTTTGCAGTAAAAATAAGTCACATCCCCGTGCCTTATAAATTTAGCTCTAACCCTCAGCTCAGGGCAGCAGCTCTTCACTGCCCATGGGTCCTGTCCCCATGCAGAAGCTCTGACTGCCCATGGGTCCTGTCCCCATGCTATTCCACACTATTCTCTAAATAAAAGAGCACTACTGCCAGACCTTGAAAGTCCAAGAAATCTTTCTTTCGACTCTTCGGCTCACCTACCCCGTGTCAAGAGGGTCACTGGAGCTATGGGGAGGAGTGAGGATCTTTTTCCAAGTGGAATTAGAAGTCATTTGAGGGTTTAAAGTAGCAGATGGATGCCATCTGATTTTACTTTTAGAGCAATTGCTTTGATTGTATGTAGAGAATGGGCTGGAAGGGGCCAAAGGTAAGCGGGAAGGCCAGTCAGAGGCTCCTGCAGCTGCAGAGGAGAGAAGATGGAGAACAAGAGTGGGAGCAGGGGGAACAGAAGGAAGCAGAGAGATTTGGGATCTATTTTACAAGTCAAGCTGATGTAGGGGAGAAAGACATTTCCTCTACCCTCTCTGGGTTCTTCTGACCGGAGAATGAATTAAATTCACATGAGACTGAATAACAAGAGAAAATTAAACAAACCTTTATAACATGCATATATGGGAGAGGCTCAGGCAAACTGAGCAACTCGCCAAAATGGCTGAAGCCACTACCTTAAATATCATCTTCAGCTAAAGACAAAGGAGGATGTTGGGGGTGGGGGGAGTCGGTTACCGGAGGTTACCAGACAAGTACAGTAAACAAGAGTAAGATTATTACGCAGATTTAAGGCCTTGCCTTCCACATTGATTAAGAGTTTCTAGAGATAAGGTCATCCCCCCCTTCTTCTCAGTACAGAGAGGGAGACACCTTTACAGATGGAGATTTCCTCTACAAATCTAAATGTCTCTTAACAAAGGGTAAGTAAATTCTACTTTTCAGAGTTTCTTTCCTGTCTGCAGTTTTTAAAAGTAATCAGCCCAAAATAATCCTCATGCCAAAGAGGCATATCTTGGGGTGGCCAATTCCAGTCCCCAACATCGACCTGCCTAGTTAGATGTGATTAAAGAGAGAAAGATAGTCTTTCACTGGCAGCAGTGAAAGATTGGGGATGTTTGCACCAATCTACCTTTTGATCATGACTTTGATCTGGTCCATTACAAGGTTTGTGGACTCTGATCCTGATCTGAGTTAAGAGCATTAGAAAAACTGGCTTTAAAGGTTCAGTGGTCACTGCAAGCAGGAGTGGCCTAAAACGAGACACACTTCTGAAGATATTTGCAGACACCAGTATGCCCAAAATGCCTGGGTGTCACTAAAGACAAGAGCTGGCCAAATAACCTGGTTGTGGCTCCATCCTGGGAAGTTCCTCCTCCCTATAGGCAGCATGAGGCAGTAGAAAGAGCATGGGGATGGCACCCAGAAGGGTCTGTATTTCCACCTGAGAGCTCCTCACTTGCCAGCTGCCCAATGGTGATCCAGTTGCTTAATCTCATTGGGCATCAGGTTCTGATCTGCAAAGTAGGGGCTTACAGAGAAAACACACACATTCTGTCCAGCACGTAGTCACTGCTGAGTAAACTCTAACTGTCTAACATCATTGCTCTTACTAACCAGTGATAGGGTTAGCTTTCCTGAAGTTTTTCAGAGCTGACACTCCCTGAGGCAGGTTTCAGAGTAAGAAAAAGTGTCCTGGGCCACCACACCCCTCCTACTTTATCTGCTGTGTTAGTCTGGGTCTTCCAAGAAGTGGTCATCAAGATTAGATTAAACATGCGAAAATTTTATTAGGGGAAGCACTTTCAGGAGAAAATGGGAAGGGAGCCGGGTAAGGCTGGGAGAGCTGTTGGACCGCAGTGCAGGTCTGACCCTGAGTGAAGGAGAGAGGGAAGGACAGGTGGTTGGAGGGTCCTCAAGTGCTGAGCCATCTAAGAAAAGTCGGGCAAAGCTGCCAGGGAGTCTTCAAGCCAAAGTTGACCGTCGAGGGAGTCCCATGTCTCCAGGAATCGTCCCTGCCACTCTCAGTTGCTGGCTGGGAGCAATCTTTGGGAGGCATGACTTTGGAACAAACACTGAAAGATTGAAGGGCCCAGCAGCAGAGCCCTCGCTCAACACGCTCCCCGTAGTCAGGGATCTGCGAGAGGCATTCTCATGGATGCTGTGTGTGCTGGATCCAAAACCAAGGACTTGAAACCTTTTCTTTTGAAAGCCTTTACTGGTAAAAATTAGAAGTCAAGAAGTAGGTAACAAAGTTAGAGAGTTACAAAATCCTAGAAATCTTACCAAATTCCCATACTCCAGGATCCTGCTCTTGAGGGTCTGATTTCCCCTCTACAGTGCCCTGTAGCATCTCCCCTGCCTTTTGAGCGTCATGGGGTAACTTCTGTTCTTCTCTCCCCACACAATTTGGTCCATAAAATGGGAATTTCCTCAAATACTCGTGGTCGCTCAGGAAGCCATCCTCTTCACCCCGTCTCTCGTGCCTCCTTGGGACAAGGAGGGGTGGCTCATGTCCTCAGTGATCTGGGCAGAGCTTTTCATCCACTGGGCTGCATTAACTAGAGGTGGGTCTCTGCATGAAAAGGCAGTTTTGGAGCCGACCACTCTCCCCGTGGTGGGGGATGTATGGGGCACGTCATATGCAGCGGATGGGACGAGATTGGTTCCGCAGACCCAATTCACCCCATACGTAGGCACTAGATTTGAGAGAGCAGAAGCAGAAAGTCCAATTTCAGCCTCAGTTCTAAGCCACATTCTCCAATCCGGTTTTGGATAATAAAACTAAGGTGGTATCTGAATCCTTATTGATCACTCATGCCTATTTCCCAGGTTGGTTAGAATCCATGGGGAGGAAGAGGCGTGATTAATCAGCACCTCAAATCTCCAACGAGCCAGGCTGGAGACACTTGGATTATTGAAGGAGGATGATTTCTGCTGACACCACTGTTTGTGTGGTGGAATCCATAGACCCCTCTGGAGCCTCGTCTCCAATCTCAACCCCAAGTGCCTTCTGAAGGTCTTTATTATCTGTGCCTGTGATGAGGCTCTTGCAGCCTTTTGTAGCACTTTGCCGTCACTTGCCTCACCTCTCCCCCGGCAGACCTGCAGCCTTGGGAATGCTGGTGAGAAGAAGGTTCCAACATAGCGCCATCTCTTCTCCTCTACCACAAACAGCCTCCTCACCACAGCGCAGTCAGGCATTCACACCCAAGAACTGTAGTTATTCGTTTGTAAAGTTTCCATCCCAACATGGAGATCATCTACCACCCCTCTGATAACTCGTCTTTATTCATGGAAGACTTTGGCACATGGTGCTGAGTCCCTCCTTCTCCCAGGCCCTTCCCCCATCCCAGGTGACTGGCACATGGGTGATCCATCCCTTGACCTTCATCATCACCTACCTCCATGCATTCCTGCGGCCACACCTGGACCTCGGCTTCAGGAGGGACGGCTCCACCTCTGAAATCTTAAAATCAGACAACTCACTTTCTGCCCAAAGCCTCTCATTTCAGAATTTATCCAAGGGTGGTGCACAGACCCCTCGAATGAGAACTTCCTGGGGTGTTTGTTAAACACGCAGATCCCAGGCGCCACCTCAGACCTACTGGTTTAGAATCACTAAGAGGGGTACTCAGAATTTTCAACAAGCTCCCTCGATGATGCCTATGCACAGTTGAGTTTATGAAGCACTACCTATCAGTCCAGCCCTGGCATTGCTGTCACCACACTGGTCCTTCAAATCCACAGAGCCCTCTGGTCCTTGATTCCTCTGTGTTCACTCTACCTTCCCTTCCTGCCTTCACTTCCTTCCTGTCCAGCATAGACACCAGCCTCCACCACTTCAACCCTCTTGCCCAAATGGGCCAGCTTTGTCCAGCAAAACCCTAGCCCTAGGACAATCCAACTACCTGTCTTTTCCATGGGGGCTCATTGATTCATTTATCCTTTCACTAAAATTTTGCTCAATGCCCAAAGTGCTCTAGTCATTATATCAAGTAATAGCGTTTGCTCTGTTTTTATTAAATCAAAGGTCATCTGCTCCTGAGAAGCTCATGGCTGAGTAGGGGAGGGCCATAAAATGCTAAGTTCAGTAAAAGAAGTAAGCACAGGATGCTATGAATGCATGGAGAAGAGGATCCCAACCCAGTCTGGGGTAGAGAAAGATTACGCAAACCTGCTGGGGGAGATGTCTCTGATGAGTCGTAAAGAATGATGAAAAAGAAGGAGACAGATAAAGAGGAGGAGGCAGGCATTCCAGGCCGAGGGGTCAGCATAAGCAAAGGCAGGGAAGTGAGAACAGCATAGCAGGTGTGGACGTGAAAAGCAAGTCAACGTTGCTGAAGCGTGAAGTTCATGGCATGGAGGGGTGATAAAATTTCCCAAACAAAAACTCAGGATATATGGCCCCAGTGAGGTGGAATGTTCCAAATCAGGAATGTCTCAGAAAATACCAGAGATGATGTCACCAATATACTGAGTAGTTAGGGCTCAATCTACCACCTTTTCTACAAACTCCTGCCCCTTCATGCCCCTCAACTCCTTGCTCAAAACCACAGAGAATAAAATCCACCATGCAAGATTCTTGGGGACCTTTCTCACATCAATCCTAGTAGTATTTAAAACAGTGAAAAATAAAAAATAACCTAACTATCCATCATTACGAGATTGGTTAAATCAATTGTGGTACATTCAAACACACTATGCCATCATATTAGACTTTAATAATAATAACATAAGAAAATCCTCATAACATAAAATTATTTTAAATAAAACAAGCATATTCAGTATATTGAGGGACTTCTATTTTTTAAAAAAAAATAAGTCTACATATATATGGTAATGTAATATAATATCATCTTAGAACAAATAAATAGAAATAAATGGTTAGATTCCAATTTTTTTTCTAGTCTTCGTCCAATCTATTCTTCATGCTATAGTCAGATTGATATTTCTAAAATGCAAATCTTATCCTGCCTAAAACCTTTCAAAGTTCAAACTCCTTTCTCATGGAACCCAAAGGGCAATATCATCTGGCTCCTTTTCAACCCCTGCCCCTTTGCACATACTGCTCCTTCTCCTGAAATGCCCTTCCCCATTCCCCTCACCTGCTTGACTAGCTCTGCTCATCCTTCAAAATGCAACCTAGATGTTACTGACTGTAGGAAGCCCCCCTGGCGACCATCACCCTCACACCCTCAAGCCATACCCGGTACCCGTCCCGTACAGTCCCATCACATTCTGCTTTCCCCATAGCACTTTTCATCTTGTGTTGTACTTGTTGGCTTCTTCGTTTCTACACTTCACCAGAATTTAACCTCCGTGATGGCAGAAACCATGTTTGTCTTGTACACAGAAAAATGTCTCTATTAGTTATCTATTGCTGCATATCAAATTCCCCCAAAATTGGTGGCTTAAAACAACAAACATTATGGTCTCACACAGTTTCTGAGAATCAGGAAACCAGGAGTATCTTAATGCGTGATTCTAGCTCGGGGTCTCTTGTGAGGTTATAGTCCAGATATTGGCATGGGCTGCAGCCATTCAAGGCTTGGCTGGGGCTGGAGGATCTACTCCAGGACGGGTCACTCACATGGCTGCTGGCAGGAGGCCTCAAGGTTGTCACCACATGCGTGTCTTCACAAGGTTCCTTGACATGGCAGCTAGCTTCTCCCAGGGAGAGCAAACCAAAATAATAGAAACTCAACACCCATTTTAATCCCCATTTTATATATAAGGAAACACAGAGAAGTCAGGTTATGGGTCCAGGGTCACAAAGCTAGTTGGTGTCAGAGGCATGATTTGAACCAGGCAGCCTGGCTTCAGACCTCTTGCTCTGAATCATTATGCTATACTGTCTCTCTGGGCAATTCAGTATATATTTGCCAGATAAAAGAATCTACTATTTTTTAGGAGCAATATGTAATATATGCTTCCATAAGTTACCTCACTTTTGGTTCATTTGTAATTTATTCCAAGCACTGGACACGTTGACCCCAAGGAAAATCCCAAGATTCTGGAGCATTCATGGCTTGGAAGGAGAAGGGCAGCCACAGTCCTTTGACTTCAGACAGCTGGTCTCATGATCCATTTGCATGAGAAGAGTGGGTTTCTCCGAGAAGGCCACTTGAGCTCAGCTACCTCAGGCCTCTTGAGCCAGCAGGCCCAGCATCTCCGCTGCAGACTAAGGCAGTCTACTCGTCCTTCAGCACCTCCACTCCAGGAGATGAGGCTGGGACCTGAGTGTGCAGGGTGAGGCTGACAGCTGCAGTTTGGGCCCAATGACTTCACTGGAGAACCATTCTCTAGCTGCCCTCCCCAGGCTACAGGAAGCTTGGAGGGAGACGGCCCCACAGTGAAATCACCAGTGAGGCACCAGGCACAATGGCACCCTTGTAGGAGATAGCTTATGATCTCCTGGGTCTAGCAACACTGAGCCAGAATCCCCGCCCCAGCCCAGCCTCACCCAGGTGCAGCCCAGTGCAGCCTGCAGCGTCCGTGAGCTGGTATTAATCTCATCCTCCAAACCAAAGCTTGGAATAAACAAGAAGAAACCAGCAATATTCCCTGTAGGAGAATTTTTCAACCCTCTCCTCAGGTTTAATATCGTAAGAGGAGAACTTGAACATCCTTCTAGTAAATTACTATTCACTCTAATTTGAATATAGGGGTTATTCATATTCCAATGCCCTATATAGACTAAAGGACAATCCTTTATTCTTTTATAAAACCTTTTCCCCACCTTATCCAGAGAGGATTTAGGATTTAGACACACACAACACAGCAAAATGCCATAAATTATGTCAGCGTGAGAGAAATCAAGACTGAAACATTAAATGGAGCCAGGAATGAAGCAAATACAGAAAATGTATACTGTGGAGTCCTCTATACTTGGTGTTGATGGTTGTACTTTGGCTCTGAGATTCCTAGCAACCAAAGTGAAGAAGAAAACCTAAGCAAACACAAAAATCACAGTGTTCAGCACATTTCTTGCTAAAATACTTTGCTTCACTAAAACTTTTTTAAAAATCACAGTGTTCATGAGATTAAAAGCAGCCAATTTCTCGGGAAAAACACAGCTACCAGAAAGAAATTTATTCCAAGATTTATCTTAAAGAGACTATTAAATGAGGTAGGGAATAATATCCTCATAAAAACTCTTGGTGCAGGCCAACAGTATTACTCTAAAAATCAGGGGTTGGCAAACAACAGTCCATGAGCCAAACTTGGCCCTCAGCCTGCTTTTGTAAATAAAGTTTTATTGGAACATAGCTTTGTTCGTTTGTTTACATATTGTCTATGACTTCTGCACTACAAACTCAGAGTTTTATAGTTGCAGCCAACACACCCCAAGGGGACTCCACGATGAGTCATGTCCCTCTATAATCTCCTCCCCTTGAGTGTGAGTGGAACCTACGATTTGCTTCTGACCGCTAGACTACAGCAAAAGCGATGGGATGACACTCCCTTTATTGCATTACATAATATGGCAGAAGTGACGGGATGTCACTCTCTTGGTTGTGTTACTTCACGAAGACTGTCTTAGCTGACTGGAGAGAGAGCCCCCTACCAGCCTTGAAGGAGGAAACTGCAATGATGGAGAGAGCCTATGGAGAGGGCCACACGGCGGGGAACCACAGGTGGTCTCAGGAGTTAAGAGCCTCCGTCCTATAGCCACAAGGAACTGAATTCTGCCACAACTGTGTGAACTGGGGTATCATTTCTTCCCCTGCAGATGAGAATGCAGCCCAGCCACCTGGTTAACAGCAGCCTTGTGAGACTCCGACCAGAGGACCCAGTGAAGCCATGCCCGGACCCTGGTCAATTGAAACTGTGGGATAATACATGTGTGTTGCTTAAAGCTGCTAAGGTTGTCATAAATTGTTCCTCAGCATAGAAAACTAATAAACCACAGAGCTCACACAGTCTGAAATATGTACTATCTGGCCCTTTACAGAAAAATTTCGCTAATCCTTGCACTAAAGCACAATTCAGAAAAAATGATTCTATGAGGAGTGTATGAGGTTTTCAAAACACACATCGAGAGAAGTAATAGGAATGTTCAGAGCATTGTTAGCATTGTCGGAGCCATTAACATTGACATAAGGGAGTACATGACACAGCTGAGCAAGGCCTGTGAAGGCAACTAAACCAGTTAGAGGTCTCTGGCGGCAAACCACACAAGTTGACTGTGGCTACTTTATACAGGAAAAGAATATATTTGAAATTCATCAGACAATTCACAGAATCAAAGAAAAGACTGGTGACTTATCCTCAGAAAAAGGCAGAGACCAGGACAGCTCTAGGGGTCTAAAAAGCAGAAATGACTCAGCAGCAGGACTCTGCCACCAGCATGAATGCACCCTAACTGATGGCTTATATTTTTTTGCACCTCTGAGTTCAAAATTCATAGTCCCCAAGAGAAAGAGGATCTGAGTGACTGAAGAGGGGCAGACACTTTGATTGAACCCACCATGGCTGCTCAAGGGACGGGAGAGATTATTCCCCAAAAGAGATCAGGATGCTGGAGCTGGACGATGGAGGAATGGATGCTGAGCAGCCACACTTGGCTGCAACTGCTGCCAGCTCCATACCTGCGTTCCCTCCGTTCCCTCATTCCCTGGCACTCACCCATCCACCCGTACATAGCCCGGGAGCGTTCTCACCACACTTGTCCTCGCAGAGTGATGTCCACCTGTCTGGAGTGTAAGCTGCATGGGGTAGAGACAACACTCACCTTGTTCACCATGGTAACAGCCGTGCTCAGCAGGTGCCCGGCACATCATGGGTGCTCAAAAAGGATGTGTCAAGTGGATAGACAAAGCAACAAATGAATGAATGCTCAGACACACCAGCGTCTGAACCACTCCACGAAATCTCCATCTGGACAGACCTATATCCTTCCCCGACTCCCTTCCCTCCCCTCTGCAGGAAGCAAGAAGTTCCTTGCTTCTCTCTCTTCCTAGTCCTCTCAGCAGGCCCGCCCATTCCCCTGGCTACAGTTGTCCAGCAGACTAGCTCTTTCCACGACTAGCCCCTGGTAAGCGGTGCTAGGAAAATAAATATCCATGGTACGGATGTTGCTGTATTATTTTTCTCCCTGTAATACCGTCTGTGAAATGCTATAAACATCAGTGCAATAGTTCTTGCTGCCTCAAACCGACGATGGTTTGAAGCTGAGGGACGGAAGGATGGAGGAAGAGGGGAGCGGCTGTTACAGGGGCCCCTTTCAGGAACTTGATGCTTCTGGAGCCTCCAGAAAGTCTGATCCTTGGACCCTTGCACCAGCCAACACTGCACGCAGAGAGCCTTGCTCAGTGAGAAACCAAGCTCCAACAGAGGCATGGACAGCTGTGCCAAACTCAGCTCCATATTCATTCATTCATTCATGTGTTCATTCATCATATATTTACGGAACACTTTGTATTTGCCACACACAATCCTAAGGCGCTGAGAATACAGCAATGAAGCAGCTAGTTATGGTCCTTGCTCACAGAGCTGCAGATTAATGCTAAATACAGACAACCAGCCAGACAGTTAAAGTCCAAGGTGGCAAACGCTAGAGGAGAGGACACCTGCTCTGCTACAGGAGCACAGAAACGGGGGATTTCACTGGACTCAGGTAGCCAAGGAAGGCTTCCTGGAAGATGTGACACTAAAGCTTAGACTCAGAGGAAGAGTACGAGTAAGCACAGACATCCCATATCTCACAATAAACTAATGTGGGATCGGGTACCAATGGCAGATACACACGCTATGCACGTGGCCACTCTCCTTTTCTGCACCATGGCAGACATAGCAAATCAATCTCAGTGCTCTTCACCACCGAGGCAAGACATGGCCTCAGAATCCTTTTTAACACAGAACTCCAGGCAGCCACTACCAATCATTTAGAAGTGGCACTGGCGAGCCAACCAGTGAGCCGTCACTTGGTGCAGGGGAGAGAGGGCTGGACCTACCGTCAGAGGACCAAGGCTGTAGGTGACCCTGGGGGAGCTGCAGCCCATGAGAGCTGCACCAGGGGCTCCCTGTGGAGCCGGGGGTAGGGGAGAAGGCAAGGGGGAGAGGAATTGCTGCTGCCAGACGAGCAGGCTTCAACATCAGTGTCCAAGCACGAGGAGACACGGAGAGGAGGGAAAAGTAACAAGACCAGATGATTGTCAGCGTGCTGGCCTGTGGACAAGGGCTCAGAAGAGGGCTGTGATCCTGGAAGAGGGCCTGGGATCCTGCTATTACGCGAGGCTGGATAACAGCAGCTTTAGGGGAAGGTGTGGGTTCAGCATCACAGCACAAAGAAACCACGCCAGACAAGGCCACATGCCAGCTCTACTGCCAGTCCGCTGTGTGGCCTTGAGCTAGTTACTTCCCCTCTCTGAGCCTGAGGTTCCTCACCTGCATAATGATGATACCTACTTACATCATCAGGCTGCCGTGAATACCAATGAAGACAAGAGTTTAACCGTGACATGCTGTGCAAATAGTGTCACCATTATGTACTAGCTGTGGAGCCCTGGGAAAATTCCTTAACCTCTCAGCACCTGAGTTAATTCATCTTAAAAACAGGAGTGATAATACTCACTAACACTTATATTGCATTTTGTACGTGTCAGGCATTGTTCTGAAGAATTTCGTGTGTTAATTCATTTAATCCTCACAGAAACCCTCCAGGGTAGATGCTCTTATTATCCACGGCACAGAGGCACAGAGAGGATAAGCAATTTGTCCAAGGTCACACAGCCAGTACATAGGCAGAGTCAGGATTCATAGGCAGGACGTGTGACTCCAGAGCCTGCATTTATAACCACCCTATGATATAAGTACTTATAGGCCTGTCACGTGGGTCAAGTGGATTAATACACAGAAAGCATTTGAAATGATGAGCACTCAATAATGTTAGCTATTATCAGTATTACTAATGGAAATTAAATAGATATCCTTTATTTTGGGCACAAATCATCATGGGGCTTTTGGCAATTTCTGGAGGTGGGGTATTTTAGGAAGCTTGAAGCATTGGAAGGAAGTGAAGGAAGGTGGGACCGTTCTTCCAAGAAGAGCGCCATCTTGCTGGGCAGGGGGAAGAAAACTGGCAGCTGCCACTCATTCCAAAATGAGCTTGAGGGTCAAGGCTTGACGGGTTGGTTCCCGACCCCAACAGCACATTCAAATCCCCTGGGGAAGGGGAAAGGTGGGGTGGGGGGATGAGCACAAAGGGTGAAGTGGTGCACCTACAACATGACTGACAAACATTAATGTACAATTGAAATTACACAAGATTGTAACCTATCAATAACTCAATAAAAAAAAAATCCCCTGGGGATGGGATTTTTTAAATGCTGAGGGCCAGACTCCATGCTTGACTTACTGATTATGACTTAGTGATTATGAATTGCAGTAAGGATCGAGAATGACAATTGTTTCAAAGCGCTTGGGGTCTGGGGCCTGGGCCTCATCTCATCTCTGTCTACAGTACAAAGGTGATCCACAATAAGGCCAAGACCAAAGTCCTTTGCCAAAATCCAACCAGGAAGGTAAGGTCCTTAACCAAAGAAAGAAAATTAAGTCTGACAGCCAAAACCCAGCAGCATCGTGTCCATGGGCACGAGGGGTAAAGACACACTAACCACCTTTCTATCTCCTCCATCCAGAAAACGTGCCAAAATGAAGGACGGGAGACAAAGGTGAAGATGCCGCCTGGCTCTGGAAGTGCACGTGTATGCGTGTGTGTGAAGATAGGCTTATGAAAAACAGCATACTCAGGGCAAGACCGTAACCACCAGCTTTGTTGTCCTTTGCTACGTTCTCTAATGAGACTCAGCCCATCACAAATACTAGATCGGCTTTAGGTCTTCAAAACACGCGGCTCAGCAGCCTGCTCCTGCCCCCTCCTCTACATCTCCCCCTCCCTGCCCCAAACTGAAGCTGGTCTCGAAGCCAATAGCACACATGTGCGATGGTGCTGTCTGCCTCCTGATTTCTAGTCACTGCCTCAACTTGGGTGGCAAAGCCTGAACAAGCCAACAAGGACATAGGCAACCATTAAGGTGGACTTTTGTTCCCATGCATGCCCCTCCAACTCTGGAGCAGTCAGAGCAGGTGGGAGGAGTGAGACCGAACCACTCTCCAGGTAAGAAGTAGGCTGCAAGTGCTTGAGCCCTGGACTAGCGCCCTGCCCAGCTCCCCCCGGGCCCAGCATTTCCCATCACAAGACAGGCTTCCCACCCCGCAGTAAAACGATCAGACCCCAGAGGCCCAAGGACGCAGGACCAGTTCCCTCCGGGTTCGGCCCTGCCCCACCTATCTCAGCCCCTTCCAGGGCCTTTTTCACGTCACTTCCAGAAACCACATTAAGCATCAAAAATAGGGAGCAAATTAAGGCAGGGAACTGGTTATAAAGGTGTTGGAAGTTCTGCAAGAGCAAAGGGGAGAAGAGAAGTATTACTTAGGGATCAGGAAGCTTCTGCTAACCTGGGGCTGGAGTCACAATTCACCAAGGCTGTGAAACTGCCAGCAACGCTGCTGAGTCATGACTGCCTGCAGTCCGGGGCCTCAGGAGCCCACTGCTGCTGCTCTGGGGGCACTGCCAGGAGCAAACAAAAGTGCTTCGCTCATCTCACAGTTTCCCACCGACACAACTCGCCAGCAGAGCCTAACAGGAAGCCAGCTGTTGCAAGGGATTCCAGGAAAAGGAAGTTGCTAGGTTCCAGTGCCTAATATACCGAAGAGAGTATAGAAGTAGGGAACTGAGAGCCAACAGTTATTGCCTAGGTAAGTGCTATCATTACACCCATTTTACAGATGAGGAAACTGAGACAGAGTTCAGACAACTGGTAAGTGGCAAAACCAAGATTCAAACTCAGTTCTATTAAGCTCCAAAGATCCCAAAGACCACGGCTTTAACCCCTCTGCTGCCCTGCCTCTAGCCAAGCCACTTCACGTCAATCACCTAGATGATGCCTACATAAGGAACAAAGAGGTTTCTGGGCAGTCGATGGTGAGTTCCGAAAAGGCAGGACCTATGCCCTACGCATTGTATCAGTTAGCATTTGCTGAGTAACAAGTAACTCCAAAACTCAGAAGCTTAAAAAATAAAGATTTATCATTGCTCACGGGCCTACAGGTGAGCTGGGGGGTCCTGCTCTTGTTTGGGTGTAGTCATTGTCTGTGGTCAGCTGCAGTTAGAGGAGAAAGTTCTGCTGATTTAGGCTGGCCTCTCATGTGTTTTGAGAATCAGCTGGCTACTGATCAGTCTAGAACGACTTCAGCTTGGACAAATGAGCTCTTCTCCACACACACTCTCATCCTCTAGCAGACTCGGCCAAGCTTGTCCACGTGGCAGAAAGAGGAGGTGTGCGCACAGTCTCTTGAGGCCTAGGCTCACAACAGGTGCAGCTTCCCTCACTTCCTCATCTTCTATCATCCAAAGCACGTCCCAAGCTCAGCCCAGATTCAAGGATGGGCAAATAGGCTCCACCTCTTGATGGAAGGAGCTGCAAAGGCATTACTGTGGTCTTCACATCTGAGTCCCCTCAAAATTCCTATGTTCAAACCTAACCCCCAAGGTGACGGTATTAGGAGATAGGACCTTTAGGAGCTGCTTAGATCCTGAGGGTGGAGCCTTCGTGAATGGGATTCGTGCTTTTCTAGAAGAGACCCCACAGAGCTCCCTAGCCTCTTCCACCTGTGAACCAGGAGGAGTGACTTGCTAGAGACTGAGTCTGCCAGCACCATGATCTTGGACTTCCCGGCCTCCAGAACAGTGAGAAATAAAGGTTTCTTGTTTACAAGCCACTCAGTTTATTGTATTTTTGTTACAGCAGCCTGAGTGGACTAAGACAGCTATTTTGTACAGGACACAGAAACAGACAGGTCATTGACTGGGATCATAGAAGCAATTGACCAGTCCAGCCCACTGGCGCCCCTCCCACTGCCTCCCACAGGGCCTTGCGCCGGCCGGGAGCCCACTCCCGTGAGGCTGTCAGCTCACGTGGGCAGAGACTTTGTCAGTCTTGCTCTCTGCTCTCTCTCTAACACCTGGCACCCAGCAGGGGCTCGAAGCTTGAACATGTTCATCCATTAAAGCAAACAGCCATGGCAAAGGGTGTTCTCATCTCCTCCCAGGCACAATCCCATGAAAACGCAACCTGTCGCGTCCCTCTCCTCAAATGCAGTCTCCACGAGTACCACATCCAGCAGGGTGGTTCGCAGATGCTTCTAAAGTGATGTGAAAAATTCCTCCAACTTAATGTCACCTCGGACTCCAGGATCCGAAAGACTCTCCCCACCCTCCAAGACAAGAAAGAAAGTCTCTCCCCACCAGACTCCCCCCTCCTTTTGTTGCTGTGGTGGTAACGTTTGGGGAGAGGAGAGCAAAGCAGACAGCTCTCTCTTCACCTTTCTTTCCATGACATAGAGCGTCTAAGAATGTGCGGTTGCCCCAGCCGGGGGTGACTGACGGCGCACGAGCTGAGCGTGCGGCCGGGATGTCAGCCCCAGCACATGCGGCTCCTCCACCGGGCTGCAGCATCGGCCAGGCAGCAGGGGGGCTGTCGTGTGCATGAAGAGAAAAGGCTCCAGGCTTCCTACCCAGCCGAGAATGTGGCTCAGCTGAGATGTCTCGAGATGGACAAATGTCTGGCCGCAGTCTCTGAATGCACAGACATACGCACAAGCACACACACAACCTGTAATCAGCAATCTGCGGTGTCCCCAGACTTCCCCCTTTCATGCCCTCTTTCTTGATACCAGCCTGTATTCCTTCAGTGGGGTGTCATGCTGACACTTTAGGACCGGTAGGGGCCCCACCTGAAGAACCCACTGGACTCCATTTTGGATACTGAGTTCTTGCATCTTGATTTCTGGTTTTGCCCATCCCTCTACATCCACAGCCAGCTCTGGTTCACCCCCTAAGCTTGATGCTTCTTCCAGTTTCCCCTCCGGACCCGGGTCTCAGCCTCCAGACAGCCTAAGCAGAACCTCATCCCTGGGGCTAAGTTACGTGTTCCACACCAGCCACTCCATCCTCAGCTCGCACTCCACCAGTGCCTCCCATCTAGAAGCAAGACAGACCTCTCCCCACAGTCAAACATTCAGGACCCACCAGTGTGGGCTTCTTAGGGGGCATTCGCACTGTAAAAGACAGACCCCCACCCCCACGGGCCAGGGACCCCAAGGCACTTTTCAGAGGGATGCAAATGTCCTGTATTGCAATTACGCTGGTGGTGACCCAACTGTAAACATTTGTCATAACTCATTGCTGCATTGGTCCAAAAAGCGTAAATTTACTCTACCTCAATAAATCTGGCTTTAAAACCTTCTTAAAAAGAAGTCTCCAGGGAAGCCGGTCCCATGACCGAGTGGTTAAGTGTGCGCGCTCCGCTGCAAGCAGCCCAGTGTTTCGTCGGTTCAAATCCTGGGCGCGGACATGGCACCACCCATTGAGCCATGCTGAGGCGGCGTCCCACATGCAACAACTAGAAGGACCCGCAACTAAAAATGCACAACTATGTACCAGGGGGCTTTGGGGAGAAAAAGGAAAAAAATAAAATCTTAAAAAAAAAAAAGTCTCCAGGGTTGGTTCTCTGACTCTTCGACCCGCTGAGGCCAAGGCTCCAGTTTGGTGGGGAGGAGTATTTTAGGATAATGAGTCAGGGTGGTGCTTTAGGAGCGACAACCTGCTTTCAGAAGAGCTCCTCGAGTCTTCCTCTTGCAGCTGCTCTTCTTGGATGCAGTGAGAACCTGGGGAAAAGGTGCTTACCGTCTGCGAGGGTTCATTTCACGTGTCAACTTGACTGGGCTCAGGGACACCCAGAGAGCCGATGAAACACCATTGCTGGCGTGTCTGTGAGGGTGTTTCCGGAAGAGATTAGCATTTGATTCGGTAGACTGAGGAAAGAGACCCACCCTCAGCAACGTGGGCGGGCATCATCCAATCCTTTTGGGGGTGCAAATGGAACAAAAAGGTGAAGGCAGAGCAAATTCCGTCTCTCTCTTCTTGAGCTGAACCGTCCATCTTTTCTTGCCCCCGGACACCTGAACTTCTGGTTCTTGGGCCTTCGAATTCCGGAACTTTCGCCAGCGGACGCTCGGTTCTCAGATTTTGGGCCTTGGACCAGTTGTTACTCCATCAGCTCCCCTGTTTCTTGGGCCTTCAGACTCAGGTTGAACTATATCACCAGCTTTCCTGGGTCTCCAGCTTGCAGACAGCAGACTGTGGGACTTCCTGGCCTCTATGACTCATGAACCAATTCCTATAATGAATCTCTTAGCTATAGCTAAATCTATATCAATCTATATCTATCTATTGTCCCATCGGCTCTGTTTCTCTGCAGAGCCCTGACTAACCCACCAATGTGATGGGGTGGGGAGGGAGGCAGGAGGGCACCGAAAATGTTCCTTCCAGCCTGAGATGCTCTGGAGGATCCAGGAGAAGAGAAGTAGAACAGAGAGGAAAGAGAAAAACTAAAGGAGGGGGGCTCCAGACATCCAGGAAAGGGAGATTCAGCATCCTCTAAAACACCATCCGAGAAAAGGAAGAAATGTTTTCGGCTTCCTCTGGACTCTGAGCGTGTCCCGGAGTAACTGTGATCCAAGCTGGGGAGCTAGCGAGGGCTTGGCAGCCGGTGCTGGATGTATGGCAGGGGTGCTGCTTAACCAGAGAGGAGAAAAGTCACGCCAAAGGGGGAGACAGGCTTGAGCAGAGGGATCTTTCTGCCACTACTCAAATCCTAATTCTCAGTCGCCCAGGCCTGGCTGCTAGCCCTCAACCAGACGTAACAAACAGCCCCTTGCGAATGGGTCTATCAGCTTCCAGCTCTGCTGGTTCGCTGCAGCAGGGTCTGGGGAGAACTTTCAGTCCCAGGAGGCAGACGACTGGGATGTTTGCAAACTCCTCCCTGGAACCCTTTCCCTCCAGAGAGTGAGAACGGATGGAAAGGTACAAGGCCAAGAAGGAGAGAGGACAGGGAGCGGGCAGGCGGAGCAGGCTGGACGGGACCCAGCCCAGAAGACTACAGGGCGGAGGTCAGCGCTTCCCAGCGGGGCACCGGAAAAGAGTCCTGCGTCTCTGCACGCATACGCCTCTCCCTGTAAATCCTTTCCATGCTTTGTAACAGCCAGTGCGCATCCATCTGTCTTCGTGAATCTTCACAGCCTATAAATACTTAGTGAAAAGGAGAATAAGGAGAAGTCCAGAACTCTGGCAAAATCCTCCTCAGAAATAGAGGCAAGGGCTCCCCTGTACTACATTAATTCTTGCATTTTTCTTTAATTTGGCAACTATGTATTTGACAAAACATACGACAAACATATGAGAAAACATATGTTTTGTCAAATACATAATTGCCAAATTGCTCCAGTGGCCACAATTGCACTTCTGGTTACATACCCATGAGAAATGGGTGCGTATGTCTGCCAGAGGACATGTGGAGGATGTTCACAGCAGCATTATTTGTTATACGCTCCAAACTGGAAACAACCCAGCTGTGTATTCATGGTACAGTGGATAAATAAATTGTGGTATATTCGGACAACAGACTGCAATACAGCAGTGAAAAAGAACTCCTAGGAAGCCAGACATAAGAGCAAAGCCTACAAGGTCATTTATAGGAACCTCAAACAGGCAATACCAGTCTCTGATGGCAACAGTCCAAATAGTAGTTGCCTTTGGGGAGTGCCCAGAGGGGCAGAAGAGAAACTTCTGGGTGTTCATAGTGTTCTGTTTCTTGATTTGGGTGGCCAGTAACATGAAAGCAACTATTTGTAAAAATTTATCAAGCTGTACATTTTAAGTTTGTGAACTTTATGTATATTGTATTTTAGTAAGAAGTACACATGAAATGTGCATCTGTCTCTATCCACCTACATATACATTCATATGTGTGTGTGTGTAGAGAGAGAGAGAGAGAGGCATTCACTAGGAACTTAACACTTTAAAAATTGCACGGTCGTGCTCTTATGGAACTTACAAGTGAGTGGAGGGAAATACATTAAGCAAATGATCACCCAAAAGAAAAAACAATAACAAACTGTGGTGAGTGCCGTAAAAGGAAAGTGGGGGAGAGTGTAACACGAGGTCTGGTTTAAACCCAGCATCAGAGAAAGCTTCCCTGAAGAAGTGACACTTCAGCCAACGTCTGCAGAGTGGGTAGAAGTTAGCCGATGTGCCTTCAGGCAGAGGGAGGAGAACTGAAAAGGCTCTGAGCAAGATGGGCTTGGCCCTGTCTGACAGACAGGGGAGAGGACAGCCAGCGAGGAGCGGGGGTACGCAATAAGCCGGGAAATGTGGTACATCAGGGAAGATTCAGCGGACAATGTGAAGGATTCTGGATTTTATTCTTGGAGCAGTTGGGGGCCACTGGATGCTTTTCCACAAAGAGCAACATAATCCTATTTGCCTTTGCTAAAGGTATCTGTCATTGGTGCATAACAAAAATTGCAAAAAACGCAAAAGAATACGCTGGCGATCAGGAAAGAGGCAATCGCAATAGCCCAGGTACGGACTGAGGGGCTGGTGACAGAAACTGGTTTATAGATTTCAGGTATTGGAAATGTAATTTACACCGGCTCTGGTGAAAAAAATTAAAGAGACACTACATTAAATATAAGCAAAACACAACAACAAATAAAAGCTTTAGTGGCTGACAGTAGCGCCCACGTATCCATATACCTCCACACCTCTTGCTTCATCAATATCACATTTAAAGTTAGCTCTAAGGCCTCTTTAAACTCAGAATCTACATATTTTTCTGAATCACTTTTGGCCGTGTGCAGTGAGGTACAACATCGGGCATAGGATCGGTAGGGATCCTAATAGCTGACATTTAAGGAGCACTTGCCATTTTCCAAACATCCTTCTTAGTGTTTGTGTTGAGTGACTCATTTAATCCTCCTGACAACTCTGTAGGGTGTGCTGTTATTATCCTCATGGTAAGCTGAGGACATCGAGGCAGAGAGAAGTGCCCCAAATTCCCTAGCCATTGAAAGGCAAAGCAAAGATTTAAGCCAGGCAGCACAGGGCTAGATCTCATCTTAACAGATAGACTGTAGTTCTTCTCGCGATCAAATCTTTGATCTTGACCTTTTTGGAAACTTTGACTAGTACTGGAGTTTGTTAGCATTTCCAATTTGGCTAAATTAACTGTTCTGTTCTTTCCTTAACTAAAGCATACCCTTATGAAAGTTAACTAGCATCTCTTGAAAGTCAGCCGGAAGCATTTGATGGCTAGATGTTGGGTGCTTGATGTCCTTCATGACACACAAATCCATCACACCAACCACTGTTGGCTCTGAAGAGCCTATGCTGTATTCCAAAATATTTGGCAATTTCAACTGATGTGTGACGCAAGTTCTCGTTTCAATGTTTAATCCTAGGATAACTTTTTTGAAGAAGCTTGATGAAGGGGTCAACATTAAGTAATAGTTAACTCTATAAGGATGTTGAGCTGATGAATAGAGGAAAGTTGCAGGTGTGCTGGAGATGACAGCTCTGTGACAGCCAACTCTAGCGCTGGGCAGCTGACAAGTTTCTTTTGACATCCATTGTAAGATGCACACCCTTTTCAGAAGAAGATAAAACATATGAAATAGCAAATTTCAGTTTGAGGGGAATAAGGTATTTTGGAACTGAATCTCCCTTTTTTCTAGGCAAGAAGTCAGTCTCCCACATGGCAGGAGCCTGCCCCTTTCCCTCTCTAGTCTGACTTTCCTACATCTCATTCTAGACTTCCAAATAGTTCCCCTGTCTCTCTAATCCAAATACACCAACTGTAAGGTAAATGCATTCTAAGTATCTTTGGAAGCCTGTGTAAGGGTGTGGCCTTTGGTGTCAGGTAGCATTGTCTCATATTTTATTATTACCATTCATCAGCCTTGTAAGTATGAGCAGGTTACTCTCCATTCAGTTTCTCCTCCAAAAAAAATAGGATAACAGTATCTACCTCTAGGTTTCTTAGGAGGATAAAACAAGAGAGTACATAGAAATAATTTAACATAGAGTCTGGCCCCCAGTCACTTATCAATGAATGTTAAGCTGCTATTATATCATCAATATCATCACCGTAGCAGCAGATCTCTGATCTCTTATTAACCAAGACTCTTAGTCAACTGGTTAAATAGAAAAGTCAGCTCAAGTGAGAAATTAATAATAATAGAAAAGATATATTCCAATGTCTAAATCTACCTTTATTGAGTAGCTTGCAGCAGACCAATGTTTTATGTGAAGAAAAACCAGAAATGCCAATTAAAATACAAAAGTAAATCTGTTTGAAGGCATCAGAGAGTTGCTGATGCAGCCAGTACATGAGAAGATTCTGGAGAGAAGTGAACCCAGAGGAGGTAAGCCAAAATTCTCCTCTTTTTTTCCCCTGGTGACATTTGCAAGGTATCTAGGCAAAAGACAACTGTTAAGGACAGAGATGATGCCGGGAAAGCTTTCAAAAATCTCACAGAGCTGCGGAGATAAAAATTATAGTTCAGGGCTTCCAAGGCAGCCAGGAATTGAGGGACCAAGATCCCTGAGAGAAGAGAGGCATAGAGAAGTGAGCCCAACAGGCTTTACCCTCAAAACACTTGCCCAGAGCAGAAAGTTGAGGCCAAGCAGAAATGTGCTAAAAATTTAACCCTACAATGCCTTGTCTGTTGACTCTTTAGGATTCTAATACTGATGCTGAATAAACAAGGATTTTTGTTTTGCTGGCATTTAAAATTCATTTGTAAAGAGGACGAGAGAAGAAGAGTGCCAGAGTTCATGTTCTTAACTGCTGGGCGACGTGGGCTTGGTGATTTTCGCTTTAACCTTAATGTCTTTAGCATATTTTGGTTGAATCATATATTTTCAGAAATATCTAAGAATCCTGGAGTTTGCCTGAAATAGTACTATACCTAATTTAAAAATTGAATCTATAATTGAAAACCTTCATGAAGAAACCTCCAGGCCCAGATGGATTTACTGATGAATTCTCTAAATATTTGAAGAAGAAATAACACTAATTTTAGAAAATCTCTTACAAATAAAAGCAAAAAAGAAAACATTTCCCAACTTATCTTATGATGCCAGCATAAACTTGAAAACAAAACCTGACAAGGACATTATAAGAGTTGAAAATTACAGGTCAATCTCTTTCATAAATATTGATGGAAGAATTACAACCAAATAGTACCTAACCATATATGAAAAGAATACTATATGACAGCCAAGTTGGGTTTATTCCAGCAACACAAGATTGGTTTTACATTCAAAATAATCAATCAATATAATTCACCATGTTAGTATAATATAGAAGAAAAATCATAGGACCAGTTCAATAAATGAATAAAAAGCATTTATAAAGCTAACATCCATTTGTGATTTTAATAAGTCTTAGCAAACCAGACCTGGAATAAACTTTTTAAATCCTATATATATATATGTATATATATATATATATATATATACACATATATATATATTCTTAAAGCTACAGAAAACGTACTTAACAGTGGAATATTAAAACTTTCCACTTGAAATCAGGAATGAGATGAGTGTCTGCTGTCAGCATTTTAGTCAACATTGTACTGGAAGTTATAGCCTGTGTGATAAGGAAAGAAAAAATAAATAAAAAGTATAGGAATTGAAAAGGAAGAAAAAAGATTACCCTTATTGACAGATAACATAACTGTGTACACAGAAAAGCCAAAAGATTCTCCAGACAAATAATTAAATTACTAATGGAAACTAGAAAGGGTTAGCAGATATAACAATATATTTTAAAAATAATATTTTGATACACTATCAATAAACAATTACAATTTTTTTTTTTTTTTTGCCTGAGGAAGATGGTTGCTGAGCTAACATCTGTGCCAAACTTCCTCCATTTTGTATGTGGGATGCTGCCACAGCACAGCTTGATGAGCAATGTGCACGTCCATGCCTGGGCTCCGAACCCACAAACCCCAGGCCGCCAAAGCGGAGCATGCAAACTCAACCACTACGCTACCAGGCTGGCCCCACAAATGAAAATTTTAAGGCTACCTATACAATATCAAAAAAATCAACTACTTAAAATTAAAACAAAATATGTATAAGACTTTTACACTAAAAACTGCAAAGTATTACTGGGAGAAATTTTAAAAGGACTAAATAAATAGAAGCATCCACTATATTTTGATGGAGAAGAAGACTTGATCATTTAAAGGTGTCTAACTGATCTGTAGATTCAATGAAATTCTCAACAGAGGTGTCTGTGTGTGTGTGTGTGTGTGTGTGTGTGTGAAAATTGATCTGTTGTTCTAATATTTATATGAAAAAGCGAAGGACCAAGAATACTCAAGGTAATCTTGAGGAACAAGAAGAAAACAGAGGATTTTACACCACTAGCTATCAAGACCTAAATCTACAGTAATTAAGATAGTCTGGTATTGGTGAAAGGATAGACAAATAGACCTACAGAATTGAACAGAGATTTCAAAAACAAAGATGAAAATGCATGGAGTGAGGAAAGGATGGTCTTTCAATAAATGGGGCTTGATCAATTGGCTATCCACATGGAAAAAGTTAAAGCATCTTGACTCTACCTCACACTGCACACAAGAATCAATTCCAGGTGTATTATAGATCTAAATAGGAAAGATAAAACAATAAAACTTTCGGAAGTTAACATAGGAGAATATTCTTATGATCATAAGCAGAACCATATGGGAAAAAATGACTAATTGTACCACAATAATATCAAGAATGTCTGTTTATCAAAGACACCATTAACAGAATGAAAAGACAAGCCACAGGGTGGAAGAAGATATTTGTGATATGTATATCTTACAAAGGACTTAAATCCAGAATATACAAAAACAGAAAAAATGTCTACAAATCTCTAAGAAAAAATGTAGACATTCCAACAGAAAAATGATTCGAATAGGCACTGCCTTAAAAAGAATTTTCAAATGGCCAATAAACATTTGAAAAGGTAATCATCTTCATGGGAAATGCAAGTTAATGCTACAATGAGACACAGAGCACTGAGATCTTGGTTTCTAAAAATTATTATCTAATAAAAGGAATCAGGGCTCCATAGAGAAATGGATGATTCTTAGACTGAGGCAGAGAAAGTAAGAATATAAACCAGGAGTATCTTATAGTACCAGAAAGTAAGAAAGTGCTTAAGAAAACAAAAAGATGGGGGTGGGGGCACATTAAAGGAACATGGGAGCCACAGTGGCCAAAGTTGGAAAAATTTGAGAAACAAATAAATAATGTACTATTGGATTATAACCCAAAGTATAAAATTAATATATGTGAGTATAGTATGGATAGTATACAATCATCCATACTGATATGAATGAATGAATGAATGAGGGAAATGAGACAAATCTTCCTTGCAGAAGAATTCCAAACAATATGTGTAGAATACTCCATCCTCCGTAAGGTGATACTTAATTCTCCCTTCCCCCGCCTGAGGATGGGCTACACTTAGTGGTTCCCTTCCAAACTCTCGAATAGGGAAAGGGGAAATAGTGACTTTACAGTGGCGAAACTGGCAAACCCCACCTTACCCAAGTGATGAAGGTTAACATCATCAGTGATGTCACGTGGACGGTATGTAGTCCTTAACTGCGGTGTAATGAGAAGAGCACTTCACCTCTGTGGTATTCTTTCCAAAAACCTTCAGCCCCATCCTAACAATGACATCAGACAGACCCAGACTGGGGGATATGTCACAGGATACCCAGCCAGTATTTCTCAAGACCATCAAGGTCATAAAAACAAAGAAAGACAGGGAAACTGTCACAAACCAGAGGAGGCTTGGGAGACATGACAATCAAATGCAATGTGGTTCCCTGGAATGGCTCCTGGACCACAAAGAGGACAATAATGGAAAAACCGATGAAAGTCACATAAAGTCTGAAGTTTACTTAATAGTAATGTACCAATTAGTCATGTACCAGCTAGCCAGCCCTGGTGGTCTAGTAGTTAAGATTCAGCGCTCTCACCACCCGGCCCGGGTTCATTTCCTGGTCAGAGAACCATACCACCCGTCTTTTGGTTGTCATACTGTGGCGGCTGTGTGATGCTGAAAGCTACGCCACCGGGATTTCAAATACCAACAGGGTCACCCATGGTGGATAGGTTTCAGCAGTGCTTCCAGACTAAGATAGACTAGGAAGAAGGGCCTGGCCGGCCACTTCCCCGACAAAACTCTTTGGCAGTATCTACAAAACCTGAGTATATGTACAACTTAGGGCCCAGCAATTTTCCTCCTAGATAGATACTCAAAAGAAATGCATGCATATGTTCATGACAAGCCCTGTACAAAAATGTTTATGGCAGCACCGTTCATAATAGCCAGACACTGGAAACAGTGTAAATACCCTCCAGTAGTAAAATGGATAGATCAATTGGGGCATTCACTTCCAAAGCACCATTTGAGCAATCTGAGGATGGTGCACAGCTGTCCAGGTGTGATCTTATTTTGCTAGGACTTGGGCTTACATCTGTTTTTGGCTGCCATTTATTGAGTGCTTACTGTGTACCAATACACAGCTCACAGAATATCATACAACAATGAGACTGACCAAGTCATTGCTACACCGAAGATCATGGATGGATTTTACAACCAAGGCCAAACAAAAGGAGTCAAGTCCAAAACAAACAACGAAAAAACATTCTGCTTGATTTATAAAACCGGCGAAAGTAATCAATGCTGACAGAAGTCGGCGCAGCGGTCACGTTTGAGGTGAGAGTGTGTAATGATTGGGCTAGGCATGAGGAAAGATTTGGGGGTGCTGGGTTTCTGGTCCAGTTGCTGGCTACCCTGAGTGTTCACTCTGTAAAAATATATCCCACTCCACTCTTAGATCTGTGCTCCTTTCTCTGTGTACATTACACTTCAATAAAAACTTTTCTTAAAGCTAAAAAAATGATACATAATACTTCAAACCTGTTTAATTTTAACCTAAAGCATATAAATGCACGTTCATTCACCACTCTTTTGATGTGGAGCCAAGGCTTTTCTTTGAGAACGGGTCTGCTGACTGGAGCTTCTTGTCATCTTTCTTACACAAACCACACCCATAATGCATCATCTACAATTTCCAGCGTCAGTTTCTTTGAAGTAGAGAGGGACCTTAAAGACCCTTGTAAAGATTCTGAGTACAGAATCTTGCTAGAATTTTATGATTTTCTCAATCCTTTCATTGTCTCAACCACACCCAATTCCATAGCCATTTTTTCTGTCAACAATTCTCTTGAGGAAGTCTTTTCAAAGCTTTCAACTCAACATTCATAGAAACATTTCTCTTTATTTGCACACATTTTATTTTATTGGTTAATATTTCATTAAGTAATTAACAACTAAGACTGGCATAAATAGATGTGGAACTAAACACAAATGATCCTTGATGGACATACAATTCCTCTGATGGGAGCAGACCCACATGGGTGTCCTGGAGAGCAGCCCAGACTTGCAGGCACTTCCCATGATGTGGGCGCGCGTTCAGCACTGCGTTTTGCAGAGGAAATGAAGAGCTTGACTTAATCCCCTGTGTTTGTCAAGTGGAGAGCTCTCCCATTGTTAAGTATGCCCCCAAACTCCCAGCTGCTACCATTGGTCATTTTTTGATCATCTCTCACCTGGTCCCCTATGGAGGTCCCTTAATAATTTTCCATACAGGTATCTTTCTATTTTCCTAAAATATAAAGTACGCACGTATTTCCTGCTTAAAACTCTTTAAATGTAGAGTCCCTCAGGTTTGGTGAGTGCTCAGTGAATATGTGTTGAATGAGCAAATGACTAAATATTTGGGTGCATGAGTTTTCAGTTCCTCCAGGGCAAAGTTCCAGCTCTTTGGTCTGTCCTACAAGGCCCTACCTGGTCAGATCCTTGTCGCCTGCCCAGCCATCTCATCTTACATCTCCTTCGTGCATCCTGCACTGCAGCCCCACTGAGCGTCTCCGGGTCTCCGGCCTCATGCCATCACACACACTGGTCCTCGGCTGGAAGTGCTCTTTTCCCATTGCCTTCCACGGAGGCACCTGGGTACGACTCCACCATCCCCTCCTCCTCAAAGCTGTCCCTGACGCACCCCAGCAGAGTTCATCAGTAGCTCTGATCTCCTGCCTTACAAATCCTGTTATTATCATTCCTTGTCTTATGCCTGTCTCCCCCACAGACAATGCAGCAGGGAGGCTTGAGGGCTGGGATTCAGCCCCCTTATTTGGCTTCACAGTCCCAATGTCTACTCAGCCTTGGCATAGAGCTGATGCTCAACACAAATGTGAAGGCGGGAGTCAGCTGGCCTAAGTTCAGATCCTGGCTCTGCCTCTTGATAGCTGTGGAGCCTTGAGCAGATTCCTTCTCTAAGACTGTTTCCTGTCAAATAGCAGCAGTGATACCTACCTTTCAATGTTTCTGCGAAGATTGAATGAGATCTCCTATGTAAAGAGCATGGCACACAAAAAGCACGCAATAAGCAGAATCTAAAGCCACATGGCAGTGTTCATTCTCAAGGTCTGGACAACTGTCCATAGATGTCCACCCAGATCAAATGCAAGTCTGGATGTGGTGAGAAATCCAGTATCTACACAAGGTAGACCCTCGATAAATATTTCTCGAATGAATGAATGATGCTCTTCTGTCCCCCACCCCCTTCCTTTGTCCTGCTCTCCTCTTTGCCCTTACCGCCATTCTCCACATTCAGGCCCCAGCTCTGTGGGTAATTTGAAATTAAAATCCCCAAGTTATTTTTCATAAGCAAGAACAATCACTCTTGGGTCTGCTGGCACAGCATCCTGACAGGGGGCTGGCAAAAGCCAGTTCACAGTGAGCCCTGCCAGGGGGCTGTGCACATGCTTCTAAGAATAACTCAGTGTCCAAGAATGCCGCCTGTTCTATCGCAAGCTGGGGCCGGCCGGCAGCTGGTTTGCATTAACATCGAGAGTGATGGTATTCCACTTTACTACACTGAGGCCAGCGCACCTCCTTCCCTTCTTCTGTTCCTGCTCTGGGCTGCTATTGAGCAAGCAGAGTCTTCACTTACCAGTCTTGAAAGCACCAGGAAGGGGTCTGGTTAGAGGTAAATTGCAGAGTAGATGAAGTCTGTCTTTTGGATCCTTTCATCTCACATCTGGGTCCTACATCACACTTCTATTTGGGTATCGCTCTGTGTCCCCCTGTGATCTCAGTAGTCCAAGGCCACAGGAACATCCCATCTAAAGCTGCCCTCATGAGAGCAGGTTATGCCTGGGTTCATGCATGACTTTCTCTCCTTCATTCATTCATTCATTCATTTCCACACCAGATTACTGAATACTAAAACTACAAAGGAGCTAGAGATCACATAGGCAGGCAGCTTGGTCTGTAGTGGTTCTTAGGGTGGAGGGAGCAGCACACTCTCCTAGGGACATTTGGAAATGTCTGGGAGCACTTATTTTTGGGTGGTGTCACATAGAGAAGGGGCACTACTGGAACTTAGTGGGCAGGAACTAAGGGTAAAAAATACGCTGCAACGTATGGAACATTCTCACATGATGAAGAATCGCCCAGCCAAAAAACATCCACAGTCCCCCTCTTGAGAAACACTGCTGGAGTGGAGTATGTCATCCTATACCCATCCTTTCCCCTCCTGCTCCATAGCTTATTGATTATGAGCACAGGCTTCCTCATTCTTGGCCTCTATACATCTTGTCTTCAGACATGTGAAATAGATTGGTTTTATGGTGGAGAGAAAAAGACCATGGGCCACAGAGTCAAAAAGACTAGGACAAATGTTATGTTTCTGCCACTCCAGCTGTGGAAACTTGAGCAGAGTTAATAATTCTCAGAACCCAAGACTCCTTATCTGTGTAATTGTGCTCACAATATCTATCTGATAAAATGATCATGAGCATGGCCGCCATATTGCATAATTCCTGGAATTGAGTAACATGCCCCAGTGGTGAGAATTAAAGAAGAGAACTTACATAGAGTACTGAATGTATAGGAGACATTGAATACTCTGTAGATATTATGTGTGAAGTGCCTTGTACTATGTCTGACCCATAACAGCAGCTCTACAAATATCAAACCCATTCCTTCCCTCCATCCTCCCATAGATGTCATGTGACTTACTGAAGGTCACCTATGATTCATTGAATAAGGGCTCACAGGAAAAGACATGGTCAAAAAAAGAGACTTGGTCAGTAGTCTCATAGAATTTACAAATTAGAGTGTCTGATAAGATCTTTATGTATATATGTGTTTGTATATGTGAGAGTGAGATAGGTATAAAAATTTATTAAACTATAAAGATTTGCTGTCTACCTCTTCTGCACTCTACCTTTCACTATCCCAGAAGAAATGATCTTCTGATCATTTGGTCCATTACCAGGTCCTTGTCATGCCAACAGAGAAAGTAGACAGAAGGATGGTAGAAGCCAAATTGCTATAAGTAAAACAGGATGAGGCAGAAGCATGGAGGAAGGAAAAAGGAGACATCATAGAAACTGAGAAAGAATGAGGGAGAGAAAATGAGAAGCAGCTTCCTGGAGGAGTGGGACCTTGGGGCAAGAGATTCTTGTACAGGTGGCTTTGGGATTATCAAGTTGCTGGGGTGCTTCACTGTACAGAGACTGTAATCAGGGTAGCCCCATTATGAGCTGCTGAGATGTAGTTATGATTGGCTAGAACTCCCAAAAGATTCTTCCTAAAGATTTACACAGAGTGGTGTAGTCACTAGGTCCAGGTTCTTGCTTCCCTTCACTAATGCTTTCAGCTTCACACCACATCAACCCAGATATAAAACCCAGCTCTTTCTTCAATTCCCTCCAAAATCTGCTCACTCAAAGCTCTTGAGAGAGCGGCAGACTTCCCTCAAGGTGTGAAGGAAGCAAAGAAAAGGGATTACATCAATGCAGCACAACCAACACCATGAGGAGCATCAGACACTCCTCCTTTTAAAATGCCTTGGCCACTCACCACAGGAGGCTGCTCTTCACTGCTCAGTGGGCCCACCTTGACTGACCTCACTCATTCCTCCTTCTCTTCCCTCTTCCTTCCTATCACCTCTCTTCTCTTCTCCTCCCCTACCTCTCAGAAGCAGAAAACAAATTCCTCTCTTTTTCTCAGGGAAAGCACCTGAGCCATCTCTCTATGTGCCTGTGAGCCCACCAAAGCCCAGGACTTTCGGGCTTGCCTACCCCCTTAAAGGACAAATCAAGATGCTTTTAGTCAAATCTGCCCCATCCCTGAGAGGATGAAGTTAGATCGTAAATGTTTTACCTCATTTTTCCCATCTACAACTTATATAATAAATCCAAATTGGTGAGAGAAACAAAGCGTTATGGAAATCCAGTGGGCTGGTCTGGGAGGGTTTCCTGGACAAGGTTGACATTAAGTAGACCCTTGAAGGATAAATGGAATTTGAAGAGGACTGGAGAGGAAATCCAGTGGTATCACCACATAAATAAACATGTGGAGGCTGAATTGGCACAGAACATACAAGGGAGAGTGAAGAACTTGTTCAAGCTGCAGCCAACAATGCATTGGCTAGCAGTGAAGAACAAAAATATGAGAGTGGAGGTGGAATCTGAGTGGAAGACTCTGAAGGTATCAGGTCAAGAATCTGAGCAAGATCTGATCTCTTCTTTGGGATAAGCTAATTCATTTTTAGGACTTTTTTTCTTAACCAAAACCATATCAACGATCGTTTTAGATATACAAAAGTAAAGCAAGAACATCTTGGAAAAAGACAGAAATCCAGTAGATTAAATACATCTCATTTAGACAAACGAGCTGAATAGCCCATTTGGTTAGGCTCAGAGCCCCCCAGAGCTAGGTTTCTTTGTTATTGCTTTTTGAGGTCAAAAAGTTTCTTTACTATATGGATTTGTCTACCATAGAGCTGAACCTTTTTTTATTCTTTCAGAGTTGGGTGTGTTTTCCTTCAAACAATTGTTTACAGAAGGATCAGGATTCAATGGACAAATGCTTGGAAGGAACTGGAAAATGTGCCTCCTGTCCCTCTCAGAGAGGATAAGTGACAGGGAAAAGGAGTTGGATTGCATTTGGTACAGGTCAACAAACACAGATCTGACACGAGGATCATCAAAACAGCTCCATTGTTCTCACAGCCTGACTTCACAATGCTTACCTTAATAAATGCGAACTTACAGAATAAATCCATCCTGAGAAAACACTGCTCTAGTCATTCACTTCAATATGTGAAGTCTCCTCATAAAAATTACATTTGATAAAAGGATTCCTATAGTCTACAACTATAATTTTTCCCTACCCAGCATCCCTTCCCTCTGATTCTGGAAATGGCACTCCAGTTTTCCCTCGTAGGCTAGCCCCCTCCCTCTCTCTCTCAGGCACTTGGTTTGGCTGGAATCCTGCCCTGTCACCATGATACAAGGGGTAACAGTAGTATTACCAGTCAGGGCAGGCCATTCGCTGGCCGTGGTGATTGGTGGCCTGCCCTCACTACCCAGTCTGAAGTAGAAACCCAATCCCTTTTAATTCACTCTCCCTATTTTGATTTTCTGCACAGCTCTTACATTATCTGATGTCTTTTCTTATTGTTTACTCATTTTTCTGAGGAGGGTGTGTGTGTGCCTGTGTGTGTGTGTGTGCACACATGCACAAATATCTCCCACTTCTGGAATGAATTCAGGGATCTTGTATGTCTTTTTTTTTTTTTTAGTGAGGAAGTTTGTCCCTGAGCTAACATCTGTGCCAAGCTTCCTCTATTTTGTATGTGTGATGCCTCCACAGCATGGCTTGATGAGCAGTGTGTAGGTCTGTGCCCAGGATCTGAACCCACAAAACCCCGGCCGCCAAAACAGAGCACGCGAACTTAACCATTATGCCACTGGGCCTGCCCCTGTGGGTCTTGTATGTCTTTTTAATGCTATATCCCCAGTAACCTAAAATGCTGCTGGAACCTGGAAAGCAATCAATGCATCTTGGTTGAATGGATTAACAAACAATAAATCAACAACATGGTTCAGTAGTGGAAATATAACATAAGTGGGTCCCATAAGAGCTAATCCTGGAAATGTTACAGTCATGATCAAGGAATAGTCGTTAAATTGTGAGGCTGTAAACCTAGAGCTGCCAGAGGCCACCTCGAGAGTAAAGCCCCTCACCCTAAGAATGAAATCAAAACCAAGGAAGATAGAGACAGAGATAAAGAGAAATCGCTTCTTGATAAAATCATGTGAGCACCTGGATCTAGCTATGCCTGAACTCAGTAACTCTGGACTTTTTAGTATTGGATGTGCATCATTAGGACTCAGCTATCAGGCTACAGGTGTGCTTGCTTACCTCTGCAACACAGCCAGGATCAGCTGTACAGAGCAATACAGGGGATGTATTCTCCCTCTAGGAAGGAAGGTGTCTGCATCACACTTTTCCTAGACACTTATCCCAAAATGAGGAAAAACATTAGCAGGAAACATTAGCACACACATTGATTCCTGGGGGGCTGAGGGAACAGCTCAAACCTCATGGAACAAATACAGATAAAACAGACGCCATGGCCCTGCGCCCACAGTTCCTTCCACTTCCCTTCACAGGAAAACTGCTTGAAGGGGGAAACCAGACATCACCGTTCCGAAAGGGTGTATGGTACTTCTTCAGCATTTCTCTCTCGGGGCCCAGCATGGGATAGGAAGAAAGAGCACTGATCACATCGCCGAAGGATCTGGGTCCTAGTTCCTGCTCTGTCTCACTCTCTGGTTTGAGGCCACACAATTTTCCCCTTGTTCAAGCAACACTTACTGTGCACAGTCCTTGCTCCAGCTTCTGTGAGGGCTGCATTCCTATGATTCTTCTTGTTGAAGACAAGTAACCAAAATTCAGATGAACTAGTTCAAGCCAAAGGCGGAACAAGAACATTTATGGACTCTGGGGATCTTAGGAAAACCTTCAGGAAAATCCAAGTTGTATGAAGTGTAACACTGGATTAGCGAGGGAATGCCCCAGGCATTCCCTAAAAATCTGGAGAGCTTCAGGGACTGAGGGTTCTCTAGTTATGGCTTTAAAAATCGAGAGATGGACAGCTCTTCATATGACAACATCTCATTTCCACACACCTCATTCTCATTCGCCTCCTTCTTCTGTGACTTGGGATGCATGGTCTCTACAGGCTAGACCAGGAAAGAAGAGTAAAGAGGGCTGTTTGAACATAATGTGGCCCAGGAGATATGGGAAATCATATCTACCCACTATCGGAAATCAGTTTGGAATATGATGTTGGAGTCAGATTGTTAAGAAAGTTTGCATTCACTCTATTGAAAAATGGGTTATTATTTAAGACAGACCATATTCATTTATTGTACCATATTTATTAAGCTCATAGTATACACAAGGCCCTATACTAAATAATAATATAAGGCATAGCTCTTGATCTCAAGAGAATTGCCATCTAATATGGCAGTTGAAAGATCAATCTAGAAACGTCTAGAACAGCATTGTCCGAGAGAAATATAATGTGAGCCACAATGTAACTTTAAATGTTCTAGTAACCACATTACGAAAATAAAAAGAAATAAGGATTTTGTTCTGACAATATATTTTATTTAACCCAATATATTCAAATTATTTCAACATGTAATCAATAAAAGAAAATTATTAATGATATTTTACATTCTTTTTTTTCTTACCAAGTCTTCAAAACCCAATATGTATTTTATACCTCAGTTTGAAGCAGCGCCCTCTCAAGTGTTCAACAGACACATGTGGTTAATGGCTATCATATTGGACAACACAAACCTCAAAGATGTTAACAGGAACATCATTACAGTTCTTACACTTCCACGGAGGGGAAGTAAAGAGAGCATTTGTCCTTTTTGTCCATTGCAACTCTTTTCCTTGACTGGTACCCTGATATTCCCCTCCAGAGCCAACTGTCCCCAACTTAGCTCATATGTATTTTGATAGAGCTGATGCCATGCCAGATCCAGAAGTGACTACTCAGGTCATTGTATGGCTCTGGACATAGTGATTTCTTCAGAGAAGGACATATGACCCAATCAGAGTCATTGAAATATAACAATTCTTTTGTTTGGATTTCTGAAAAAGAAACATAACCTCTTATCTGTAGCACTTAAATCTGGGAGGATGTGAGCCTGTGGTGCTAAGGGCCACCATGAAGAGCCTGAGAAGGAAGCCACCATGTTAAAGGCAGGGAGAGACAAAGATAAATTCAGTTCTCATGGCATCAATCAAGCTGCTAAAGAATCCTGAACTTTACAGTTACATGGATCAATAAACTCTTTACTAAAGCCAGTTTGAGTTTGGAGAGTTTCTAAAAAGAGTCCTGATATAATAGGGAACTTCTGCTCCACTCCCCGGGAGAAGATAGTATAGACTCGTTTCATCTAGTTTCTCTCTCCACCCTTGTATCCTGTACCTGAGAAGAGAAGTAACTTAACTGGTGATGTCAGCAAATCCTGACATCCATTGGGCTACCTGTATCAGGAGACAGCATCACTACACTGAAATAGCAATGGGCTTATCTCTCAATCTCACTGGTCTCTTGCTCTCTTGGATCACACACCCAGCCAAGAATCTGCTCTCTCTGTCGCAGCTTCTCTTCCTACAACTGAGTGGCTGAGTCAGGTCTGCCCTGGGGGACAGCCTCTGATTCCTGCGTCCACATTGGTGCCTGATTAACACCAGAAACATATTTGTAATTGTGGTGTATTGACTGAGTTTCTAAAAGATGATCAGACATTAGTGGGAAACAACGCATTTCTATAAAAAGAAGATGAAATGAATGTCTTATCAGAAAAACTCTCTCTGTTTCTCTGCGTCATGCCCCTATGGGAAATTCTCAACCAGTTTAATTAAATTTCTCAATCCCTAAACTTCACCACTTATTCATCAAACATTAAGAGATATACACAGGGCGTGGTAACAGTCATTGGAAGCACTAAGACAAACATGTCACTAAACTCAAGGAGACAATGTCTAGTTTTTATGAAAACGTTTTAAAAATGAAATAATGTAATAAGAGAGAGAGAACAAGGAGGAAACATTGAGAAATGACACTTTAAAAAAGTCAGGGATAGCAGCTACACTAAATTTAAGTGGACAATAGAGTCCGATAAAAAGACAGAGACTGGCAGACTGAATGGGGGAAAAATTATCTAATTAAATGCTGTCTAAAAAAGACATACTTTACATTCAAAGATATGAGTATATTGAAGTAAAATGATGGAAAAGGAATACCATGCAAAGAGTATCCAAAAGAGAGCTGGGGTATTTATACTAATACCAGACAAAATAGACTCAAAGACAAAAATTCTTACTAGAGACAAAGAGGAACATTTGATAATGATTAAAGGGACAATCCATCAGGAAGATATAAATTATAAACATATATTTACCTAATAAGAGAGCCCCAAAATAGATGAAACAAAAACAGAGTTGAAGGGAGAAGTAGACCACTCAACAGTAACAATTGGAGATTTCAATTTCCCCTTCTTTCTATAATGAATAAGATATTCATTTTTGATGGATCCATTTCAATAATGAGCAGATTAGCAACAAATAAATAGAAGATTGAAAAACACTAAAAAACAAGTATTTGATTCTCTAGACCTAGCAGACATCTATTGAACACTCTAGCCAACAGCAAAATACATATTCTTCTCAAGTGCACATGAAACATTCTCCAGGATAAACAATATGTTAGGCCATAAAACAAGCCTCAATAAATTTAAAAGGAGTGAAATTATATCAAGTATAGGAGTATATGAAGAGGAAAGATCTTAAATCCATAACCAAACTTTCTACCTAAGAAACTGAAAAAGGAAGAGCAAATTAAAGACAAAACAAGTAGAAGGAAGGAAACAATAAAGATTAGGGTGGAAATTAACGAAATAGAGAATAGAAAACTATAATAGAGAAAAACAGTGAAACCAAAAGTTGTTTCTCTGAAAAGATCAACAAAAATGACAGACTTCTAGACTCATCAAGACACAGAGAGGAAATCAAATTACTAAAATCAGGAATGAAAGATGGGACGTCATTACCCATTTTACAGAAATAAAAGGATTCTAAGATAATAGTATGAACACTTGTTTGCAACAGATTAAATAACGTAAACTAAATTTAAAAATTCCTAAAAAGACATAGTTACAGAAACTGACTCAAGAAGAAAGAGAGAATCTGAATATACCTATAACGACAAATTAAATTAATAATCAAAAAGTTCCACAGTAAAAAGTCCAGGCCCAGAAAGCATCACAAGTGAATTCTAACAAACATGTGAAGAATTAATATCAATCCTTCAAAAACTCTTTCCAAAAATAGAAGAGGAGGAAATACATCTCAACTCATTTTAGGAGGCCAGTATTACCCTGATAACCAAACTAGCCGAAGGTGTCACAAGAAAAGATAACTACAGACCAATTCACCTTGTGAATAAAGACATAAATATTCTCAAAAAATGCTAGTAAATTGAATCCAGCAACATATAAAAAGGATTATGTATCATGATCACGAGGAATTTATCTCAGGAATTCAAGATTAGTTAAATATATGAAATCAGCACATGAAAATCAATTAATGTAAAACACAATATTAATAGAATAAAAGAAAAAAATACATGATCATCTTAATAGACGCAGAAAAAAGCATTTGACAAAATCCAAGACCCTTTCATGATAAAAACACTCAACAAACTAGAAATAGAAAGGAACTTCCTCAACCTGATAAAGGGCAAAGAATTTAAAGAGGGATTTCTTTAAAGAAGATATACAAATGGCCAGTAAGCATATGAAAAGATGCTCAAAATCATTAGTCATCAGGGAAATCCAAATCAAAACCACAATGAGATACCACTTCACACCCACGAGGATGGATATAATAAAAAAGACAGACAATTACAAATATTGGCAAAGATGCGGAGAAATTGGAACTCTCATATATTGCTGGTGGGAATATAAGATAGCAGCCACTTTGGAAAACAGTTTGGCAGTTCCTCAAAAAGTTAAACACTGAGTTATCATCTGACCTAGCAATTCCATTCCTAAGTATACGTACAAAAGAATTGAAAACATGTCCACACGAAAACTTGTACATGAATGTTCATTGAAAAATTATCCATAATAGCCAAAAAGTGGAAACAACCCATGCGTTCATCAACTGATGAACAAATAATCAAAATGTAGTGCGGTGTATCCATACAATGGAATATTATTCAGCCATAAAAAGGAATGAAGTACTGGTACATGCTACTGCATGGGTAAAGCTTGAAAACATTATGGTAAGTGAAACAGGCCAGTCACAAAAGACCACATATTGTGTGATTCCATTTTTATGAAATGTCCACGATAGGCAAATGGAAAGAGACAGAAAATAAACTAGTGGTTGCTTGGACAGGCAAGAGGAGTAGGAGGGTATGGAGAGTGAGCGCTAATGGGTACAGTGTTTCTATTCAGGCTGATGAAATGTTCTGGAATTAGAGAGCAACGATGGGTATAAAACTTTGTGAATATACTAAAAATCACTGAAATGTATACTTTAAAAGGGTGAACTTTACGGTATGTGAATTATATCTCAATCAAAGCGCCATTAAAAAAAGACTTTAAGGGCCCCAGGAAGACTTCCCAAAAAACGTACCCCAAAATTGACCTTAGAAGGGAAAAAAAGTTTATGATAATCAACCAAGGCACATTTAGTAAGGAATTTTCAATGGAAGTTTACAAAACACTAAAGCTAAATACAATAGAAATCACTAAAATTAGAATATACACGCTCTAGAAGCTTACAGTCTAACTGAGGACACACTGACAGGAAATAAGAAAATATAGATTCCTTAGCATTTGCTAATTTCCTACTATATTAGGCTTTTTGATAACCTATATATTATATTTTCATTTATATCTCAAAACATCCTAGTTTTGAAAACTAAGACTATGAAACTCAGAAAGGTTGGTTGAATTTCCAAAGACAATTCAGCTACTGGATAAAACACCTGGGCTTGAATCAAAGTCGCCTTCAATACCTAACCACACGATCCGCGTCAGGTCTGATAAGTCTTGGGTGACGAACGAACTTCATGATTCTCTTATCTGACCTGCTCTAGCCATCCTTTTTCCAGGACATCTGGTAGATCACAGCAGAGCCCCAACTGCACCAGTGGACCAGTGGGCTATAAAAACAGCCCAACACATTCCAGAACATAGCATACAAAACTCTTTCTTCCTGCCACATGGATATACTTGCCCCACCCTGTACGAATGACTTATTTCTTCTTACGTACAATTGTTTGCTCTCGGAGAGCTACAACCTTTGTGTTTCCAGCAGAGACGTCATGCTCTTGGATTCTGATCCCATTTCAGTTGCAAGTTAAGGGAGCCTGGTTGGTGTTCGGTACACTAAACAGTAACCAAAATAAATATCCTGGAAGCCAGAAGCCCCATGTTGTCTCCCACTAGGGAGGTTGCGAGGTTTCCGTTGTCAGTGTATGGTTCCCTTTCAAGACAAGGCTAGCTATGTATGTGCTAAGTAGGAATGTTACATGATCCACCCCACCCCCCATTGGTGCTAAAAGGAAAATATGGGTCGAATATAAGAGAGAAAAATGGCGCCAGAAAGAAAGAAGAGCCAAACTAAATTTGGCATTTCACCTTTCATTTCCCCCCAAATGCTGTCTACCCACAGCCCCAACTCAGTGTCAGATGTTTCAAATGTTTTCATTGTTCCTTCCCCCAGCCCAGCTCCAAATCCCAGAAAGAAAGGGGGGAAAATCAATGCCATACAGATGTGTTTATCCCCTCTTGCCTGGATAAAAGACTTCTTTCAAGTACTGTGCATATCTTCCAGGCTGAATCTCTGCACGCTTAGGAATGCCACATGGCGGTCCGGTCAGGGCTGCTCTTGTGCTGTCCTTTTCATGTCAAATCCAAGCTTTTGTTCTCTGATGTTAAGGTTGACAGATGTGTTCGCAGGCAGCCAGCACGCTGAAAACACATGGCAGACCGAAGCCCCTGGTCTCCTTGGCCAAAATATGGCCAATGACATTGGCAAAAACCTCCACAATTTCCCAACAGGCTCCAGGATCTCACTGGCACGGAGACGGGGTGAGATGAGGATGATGCAGGGCTGGGACCATGCTTGGGAAAGAGAAAGGGAGGAGAAACAGCAGTGGGTCCTCACTTCATCCCAGGACCTGAGGGTACTACCATTAGATCTGGTATGCTCGGTGGGCTGGGTTTTGATATTAAGTTGTATCAGAGGCTTGCAAAACCTTGTATTACTCGACTCTCTGTTTCCTGATGTGCACACACAGGTAAACAGCTCTCTCCCTTTCCCTCTTTCCTTCCTTCCATCCTTTCTGCTTTCTCTCCTTCCCTTCCTTTTTCCCTCCCTCCCTTCTTCTCTCCATTTTTCCTTCCTTCCTTCTTTCTTTTTTTCTATCTATCTGTTTTTCTGTATTTCTTTTCTATCCTCTCTCAAACTCTCTTTTTCCTTTCCTCCCTCTTACTTTCCTTTCTCATGCTCACTTTCCCATCTTTATCTCTGCTTTTCTTCCCCATGTCTATCTCTCTATGCTCCACCCACATACATCTCTCTCTCTCTCTCTCTCTCTCTCTCGCTCTCAATCTCTCACATGCACACGCGCAGGTGCACACACACACACACACACACACACACCCCTCTCTCTCACACATGTCCTTCTCAAGTCTCAGAGACTGAACCGTACTGAAGCCTCCACATTTCTACCCTTTATTAATTGTGGATCCAGGTCGTCTTGCTATGGCTTTTCCCAGAGTTCTAGGCTGCTGTTTCAGGTTATAGGAAATACTCTTGCTGCCTGCTGAAGTTTGGGCCACTGTCTTAGCAGCAAGTCATTTTATATTTATAGAACGGAATTTTTACATGTGTCTGATTTTTCCCAGAAGTTCTTGTCCTTTGCTCTCGGCATTGTGCAATCTCATTTCTCCTTCTTGCCCCAGCGATGGGCAACCTGATTCCTCTGCTCTGCTCCAAGGGCAGACAAGGGTTTCCTCGACATAAGGGACCCAGTCAGACAGAGGCACTGTGTCACAGCTGGCCCTGATTCTCTCCCCACTTCATCCTCACCCCCTCTGTCTGCACTCTTGCCAATTTGTCTGAGTCTGGAATTTGCCAGCTGCTACCCCTTGTGACCAGAATTTTTCAAGAAATTTTGTTAAGAACCTCAGAGAAATGTAATCTACATCTGTGATGCTATGGAGAGAGCACGGGTTGAGGGGGCAATGCACCTGTATTTGAACTTTACAGGAAAGTAGGTGTGTTACCTTAGTCTCCCCCAAGGGGTATTCTCCCTTTATTCCTCCGCAATAGAACCCCCCAAATATTGGCTGGGTACACAGCCACCAGAATAAATACTACACCCCCCAACCTCCCTTGCAGTGGATATGGACATATGACAAAGTTTAATCCATGGGATGTAAGTGAATATGACTTGTGTGGTCCTTATGTATGTAAATCCCTATGTATGTAAACCCTTCTGTGTCTATAATATGGCTTGTATAACTTGTATGTATACAAGTTATATGTATGTATACAAGTTATACAAGCATACATACACAATTTGTATGTATGCTTAAGTGGAATGTTTGTGCCCTTTTTTCTTTTCCTCTTTCCCGGACACTGGATTAAAGTTGTGACAGCTGGAGCTGGAGCAGCCATCTTACACCTTATCATCTTATCATGACTAGAAGGTAATTTAGAGACTATCTAGACCAACAGCATCCCCTTAAAATCAAGAAATTTGGGTCTTAGAGAAGCAGCATCCTTACCAAGGATCTCCCAGCTGTCTATGCCAGGTGTCCCATCAAACTCAAGGCCCTGACCCTTGTGCTGCACCAACCTGCTGCTTCCATGTTGGGAGGAGGCTACAAAAACTATCAGTTCATCCTGTGAGCCTAGGTTCCAGTCTGGGCCACGCTACATCTAAGCCATGTGACAAGACACAGTTTCTTTAACCTCCTTGTATCTTACTTTCCTTATGTGCACCTGGAGATGGTAATAGTACCTGTTATGACGAGCCAAGAAGACGCAGGTGAAGCAGTCAGCTTCCACTGTCGTCTTATCATCCAAGCACAAGCCTTCTACCTCTCAAGGACATGTCCTAGACCGGGGAGACCGAGGCATCAAGGAAGAGGAATAAAATCAAATCAGCACAGAGAACACAAGCACTTTCCCCGTTCTCGGGCTGACAGTGATAAATAGAACCTGGAGCTCATAGCGTAGCTCCAAGAAAGAATTCTAAACAAGGAGACAGGGAGCACAGAGCACTGGAGTCTCCCACCTCCAGGCTCGCTTGCTTATCTGCTAACGCATCATTTAACATGTGCCTTCACACATCACCCAGAAGGGTAATAATCGGGTTGCAGCCTTCTCTCCTAAGTGAGAAATTCCTCATTCCACAAGTGTTAGGATTTCCAGGGATTAGTGTGAAAGGCAGTTAAGCATCTAAATCCCTCGGAATGGAGAGATGGGAAAGTCCCACTCATGCCCCCACCCAGACCCCCTTTCCCTTCTCATATGGCCGCACACTCCCCTTGCCCTGAGTCTTCTGCAGCATCTGGTTGCCCGGAAGGGAGCATTGTATGAAGCAAGAGATGGTAGAAGGCAACCAAGAATCCCACAGCAGTTTGAATGGGTGGCTGTGTATGTCTTACACAAGCTTGAGAACAAATCCTAAACACTCAGCCTTTTATAGATTTCCGACCGCTTGCAAGGCACACATAAGCTGGCCAGGGGCTCCTGTTCTAGAAAGAGAGTTAGAATCAGCCCCGTTGCCTTCTGTCTGTAACGTCCACTGCCACCTTCACAGAGTGGAGGAAGGGGAACTCAAGGCAGTGAGGCGGGGTTGCTGCAGGCTGCAAGGCCCTGGGTCCCCACCCGGCTCCCCCACCACTGGGAAGCTGGCCTGGAGGTCACCTACAGGATTTCTGGTCTACCAAACTACCAGCAGGCTTTTCCCTGACACAAGTTGAGTTGTTTAACCAAGTTTTCCCTTTCAAAATGGCTGCTAGAAAATTATGGGCCCAATTTGCCCCAGAAGTAGGAGGGGGTCATCATGCTGGTCTTTTCAGCATTTTTGCTGGCTCCACTTTAGTCTTATTTCTTGTTTGTTTTGTACCTAATATTTTTTTCAAAGATTGGCACCAAAGCTAACATCTGTTGCCAATCTTTTTTTTTTCCTTCTCCTTTTTCTTCTTCTTCCCAAAGCCCCTGGGTACATAGTTGTATATTTTAGTTGAAGGTCCTTCTGGTTGTGCCGTGTGGGATGCCACCTCAACATGGCCCGATGAGTGGTGCTAGGTCCACGCCTAGCATCCAAACAGGCGAAACCCTGGGCCGCTGAAGCGGAGCATGCAAACTTAACCAATCGGCCACAAGGCCGGCCCCTAATTTTTAAATTGATGCTGTTTTATCTGATTTAAATTGACTCGTAAACCTGTAAATTCATTCTGAATCAAAGCGAAATAAGTAAATACAGCAATCTCTCCTTATCTGTGAGGGATACATTCTAAGACCCCCAGTGGCTGCCTGAAACTGGGGATAGTACTGACCCCTATATACACTATGTTTTTTCCTAGACATACATACCTACAATAAAGTTTAATTTATAAATTAGGTGTGGGGCCGGCCCTGTGGCGTAGCAGTTAAGTGCGCACTTTCTGCTTCTCAGTGGCCCAGGGTTAGCCCGTTTGGATCCCGGGTGCAGACATGGCACCGCTTGGCACACCATGCTGCGGTAGGCGTCCCACATATAAACTAGAGGAAGGTGGGCACGGATGTTAGCTCAGGGCCAGGCTTCCTCAGCAAAAAGAGGAGGACTGGCAGTAGTTAGCTCAGGGCTAATCTTCCTCAAAAAGAGATAAAAAATAAAAATAAATAAAAATTTAAAAACATATAAATTAGGTGCAATAAAGGATTAACAACAGTAACTAGTAATAAAATAGTACAATTATAACAATACACTGTAAAAAAAATTACCATTGATCTTAGCATCTTCAGCATAAGATTTTTTTTCTTTCAAGTCGAGGACTCTCATCTTTTCACTTAAAGAAAGCATTTTACAGCTTCTCGTTGATATATCTGAATTGCCAGCATCACTGCTCTTGTGCTTTGGGGCCATTATTAAGGAAAATAAGGGTTACTTGAACACAAGCACTGAGAGACCATGACAGTCAATCTGGTAACAAGACGGCTACTAAGTGACTAACGGGTGGGTAGTGTATATGGTAAGGATCTGCTGGACAGAGGGACAATTCACATCCTGGGCGGAATGGAACAGGACAGTGAGAGGTGTCATCACATCACTCAGAATGGCAGGCAATTTAAAACTTATGAATTGTTTATTTCTGGAATTTTCCATTTAATATTTTCAGATCATGGCTGACTGCAGGTAACTGAAACCACAGAAAGCAAAACTGCAGCTAAGGGGGGACTGCTGCAGGACAAAACAGTGCCCGCAGGATTGTTTTAGAATCATGAGTAATGTACGTGAACTTTCCAGTATTTTCACTGAGTAGATGCTAAATTACTGGTCGTTACTATTATTCCTGTGACTTCTCACACACGTTATTGGGTTTCTTCTGTACACTCACACTGAGGTCACTAAGACCAGACTGAATATGAAGGAACAGAGACTCAAAGATGTTCAACATGGAAGCTCATCCCCTGGCACATTGTCCCCAGCTGGCGGCTGTCCAATAATTTTTCAGGTAATTTTTGGACACGATTGACTGTAGTTAAAGGCATAGCTAGTAACAACAAATGATTGTTGTTGAGAGTACGATGGTTTTTTTTTTTAGTGATACAGTGTGAAAGCAAGACCATGAAATCCCTAGCAAAAGTAGACAAAAGTTGAAGTTTGTTATCCTACTAATCAGTGATGCGGCTGTACCACCACCCAACCCCAATCATTACGTCACCACCACCACCACCGCCACCATCACTTTCACTATTACCATCATCAACACCACCACTACCACCACCATCATCACCATCATCACCACTGTCACCACCACTACCATTATCATCATCACCACCACTGTCACCATCGCCACCATCATTACCACCACAGCCTCCACCACCGCTCTGGGCTGTCCCCCACCTACACTTACACCCATGATATTAAAGCTTAGCTATGCCTGTAAATACAGTCAAAATAAAACAAGGACATAACTAAAATAAATAAAACAGAGGGAGAGCCAGGCACTCTTTTAGCATAACACAAGCATATATATAAATGATATAACACCTGGCAAATGCTCTAACTATAAGTCTAAAGGCGGAAGAAATAGGTTAAAGAGAAGAGTGTGCCAAAGAAAAAGATAGCTTCATCTTCTAGTCACCATGAGAAGGGAAGCCACCTGGGCAGGTGAGATAAAGAGATCTACACCCAGGGGAAGCTGGAGGCTGAGTTAAAAAGAGACGCAGAGCCACTTCTGAATCCTCCAACGCCACGTGCACCCTGTGAATGCTGGAAGATGGGACTGGAACGTAAAATAAAGGACTCTTTTATGCCTTATACTAGACTCTTTGAGTGTGCTTGGCTGACTGACAGTAAGGGAATTTAATAACGAACTCTGCCAGATCTAGCTTCCATCAGTAGGGGTGTAGAATTAGGGTTATATTGGGGGTCTGCCTAGGGGAAAGAGTTCTTTTGATCTTGCAAGTGGAGCATTTTCCAGAAAAGTAGACTTTTCACACTGTCAAATGGGCATCCTCTGACTTCATTTCCTGGAATTTAATATCTACTTGCTTCAACTTTGAGTCCCATTACCAAAGAGTGCCTTTCCAGGTCCTAGTTTCTGAAAGGGCAGTGAAGAGGGAGAAAACCCCATCCCATCACACTGATGATGGGCCCTCAACTGGCTACCGCTCACAGGGGCACAACACACCACACCAGAGGAGGTTGGGAGAGCACAGGACATTTTCCTTTTAGAGCAAGCTCTGCCACAGATAAGCTGCAGGATCTTGAGTGAGCAACTTAATCTCTCAGATTACGGATCCTCTGTAAAATGGGGGAATCAGCCTAAATCATTGGGAAAACCCTTTTCAGCTTTATTTGTCTTACTGAATGCTTCCTAGCATACACTTTCGGTCTCCCTGGCCTGCTGTCCACTTAGTTGGTCAGGTCACTTTATCACTCTTGGCTTAGCTTTCTCATTTCAAGTCAGCAGCCTCTACCAGGTTCCTTATCACACATCAAGCAGTAGAGACACAAAGGTTGATGTGGCAGATTGCATTTTTGGTCCTGGTTCATGTTCTCTCCATGTAGTCATGCCCTTTGCCATGCCATGTGACTTTGCATTTCTTTACACTCAAGAGGCAGAGGAGAATTTTTTGCTCCTTAAATCTGGGTTTGACCAAGTGACTTATTTTGATGAGTAGAGTATGGCAGAAGAGATGGAGTGCTAGTTCTAAGCCTGGGCCTTACAGGGCCTTGCATTTTTCTGTTTACCTTCTAGCATCTCTGCCATTGCTGTGAGAAGTGCATCTCAAGGCTAGTCTACTGGTCCAAGGAGAATGAAAGATGCATGGAGCAGAGCAGAGTCATTCCACCAAGCCCAGGCTCCATCAGCAGCCCCTAGCCAGCACCCAGCTGTGTGAGCTAAATAAGAGCTTCTTCTTGTCTGCCACTGAGACTGTACTGTTGTTTGTTATGCAGTGTGAGTGTGGCAATAACTAACTGATACAGTGAGCAAGGTCTAGTCCCTTGAGTTCAATGAGGTCACACTTGAGAAAGTGAGACAGTCTAGTAAACACATGGATGCAATCCAGTATGATACACATGAGGCAAGGGCTGATAGACATTTTCCATGCATTCTGGAATAGAGTAGAAAGGTCCATAATTCTTCTCAGAGGGTATCAGAGGAGGCTTTCCCATAGGCAAAAGAGGGAAGAAACTGTGTCTTAATTCATTCTCTATCCATAGGGCCCATATAGGCTGGTGCTTGAGTTGGTTATTCTACATTCACTCCCATGGCCCAGATCCATTCTCTGTCTTGTTCTTTGTCCCAGAAGACCAACTCCTGGGGACTGCCTGCTGGGGCTCCCTGGCTGGCTGGGTTAGAGCCACGTTGATCAGAGAGCGGGAAGAGAAAGACCCCAAGTGTTTCTTCTCCACTCCCACCTTATTTCAGCACTACAGATCTCCCAAAAGGTGCTTCCTTTGAGCCATCTGAGTGTAATGTAAGTCTGCTTCCTGCCACCACCCTAACTGGAACAGTGCTTAAATACATTATGGAATGATTCATCAACCAGCATTTAATGAGCCTCTACTACATTCCAGGCATTTTTCTAGGCACTATTGATATGACCGTGAGCCATGCAGAGGACCTTCTATCTCTGAGAACTTAAAGTCTATTGGGAGGACAGACAATAACACAATGACATAAGATAACTCAGATCTGAATAAGTAATGTGAAGAAAAGAAAGGAAAGAGGAGGAAATAGAGAATTGCAAGGGGGTCCCATTTAGACAGGAAGCCAGCAAGGCTGCTCTGAGTGCTGGCATTTGATTAGGGTCCTGAATAAAGGGGGACAGTGAGTCATGAGAAGAGCTGGAGAAAGAACATTCCTGGAAGAGGGAAAAGCAAGTGCCAAAGTGGGAAAGTGAGGATCCAAAGAAGAGCAGGGGCCAGGGTGTCCGAAACTAGGGACTGGCCGCTCATGTCTTAGATGATGCCAGAGAGCTCATCGGGGACTAGCCCTTAGAGGGGCTTATAGACCATAGCAAAGACTTCATGTTCTGTTGTAAGGATGACTTCACACCTCAACAGGATGCTGTTAAAGACAATTTACTCTGACACTTGATAGAACGGTAAGGAAGACTTTCTTCAAGACCGTGGCAGTAGGGGAGACGGACTGAACTCAACTCCAAAAACAACAGGGACAAGTGGGGATTTACAGCCCATGAACAGAGTAAGGGGATCAGCACATGGAAAATTACTTACAGGAGGCATCTAGCGTAAGGGGATTCTTGCTAAAGGCAAGCCAAGGACTTAGACATCAAGGGTGGGGGATAAGGAATTTGATCAGATATCAAGCAAGGGTCAGAGGATTTTTGCTAAACTGACGTAGCAGGATTCTTTGCTAAAACTGGGCTCAGCAGGCCAAGGGCAAGGAGGCAGGCTAAGGTTGAGGCCGAGTCAAAAGAGGGCTAAGAGGAACCTGACTCGAGTTTAGGGAAGGAGACAGCCTTTGTCAATCTGCTGGGCTGCTGGGTAGAGGCAGCCACAGGTGGCAGGAGAGGAAGTAAGGAGACCGTCGTGGGCAGTTAGGAGATGATGCTGGTGCAGTGGAGATGGGGCTTGAATGTATCAGCAGCCATTGAACTGAGTCTCAAAAGACAAGTCAGAATAAGCCAGGGAGGGCAAGGAGGCATTCCGGGCAGAAAGAAGAGAGAGAGCAAAGGCGTGGAGGTACAAGAGGAGGCACAGAGGACTAAGGAGGTGGTCCCATGGTGAGATCAGAGGGCACCTTGGGGGAGGCCCAGAACTTCAATAACCTCGATCCTTGAGAGCATCGCAACAGGCCCTTCCAGCTACACAATTCTACTTTCTGCAACTCCGCTGGCTTTGCTCAGCACTTCAGAATTGGTGTGGTGATTCTTGTACTTTCATCATCAAACGACTTGCATTCTAGTTAGCTTATCGGAGGGAGGGCCTCCTGCCTCTCTGAGAGAGGTCTTGCTGCTGGCGGCAAGTCCTGTCCGGGAGACTGCAAGGCTCCCTTCTCGCCTGTGGTACCCCAGCCTGTCCAGGTCAGCGCCCCGATAGGGAGGAGAGGAAGGAGTGGCAGAAAATCCTGCAGACACTCTTTGGCTCTCCTCTGGGGGGGTTTCTTCCATCAGGGAAGGATGGACCCTAGAGGCACACAGCCAGAGGCGAATTCCCAGATCAGCCGTGTGACCTCGGGGAAGTGATTTCACCTCTCTGTGCCTTAGCTATAAATAGCTTAGTTCCTCAGCTATAAATAGAGGTGAAAATGGTACTTACTTCATAGGATTATTGCAAAGATGTAATGACTTCATATTGGCCAGGTGCTCAGACTCATGCCTGGTACTCTTCTCTGAGCTGTTTGTCATTCTCTCTCTTTCTCCTTTTAAATGACTCAGAAAACATTTATTGAGCTCCTACTGCATGCAGGCACTCTGTTGGGGCCTGAGGGTGTAGGGGTGAGCAGACTCAGCCCCGGTCCTCAGAAGGCACACAGGTTAGGAAAGATGTGGGTGCCACCCAGTGGGATGAGAGCAGGGATGGGGAGCACAGGGGTCTCCGGGGGCTCACGGAAGAACCTGCTTACAAAAGTATGAACCTGCTCATGTCACCCTGTGCTTTCTATCCTTCAGTGGCTCCCAGGTGCCCTCAGATTTATCCAAACTCCCTAAACAGGTTTGTACAAGCCTCTGTGACTGGGCCTGCCCTCTCCTCAGCCTCCTCTGCTGCCATCATCTCCTCCTTTCCGGCGCTTCTTTCACCTCCCAGAATAGGTCCTGCGCATCTCACCTCCAGGATTTTCACTTGTGTTCCCCAGTCTGTCCCACTGGTCACTGAGTCTTAAATATCACTACCTCTGGGAACCTCCCCCGCCTTGCAGGTCTCTGAGGGTCTCCTCAGCACCCGTGCTCCTCCCGTTGTGGCATTTATCACACTATTCTGTAACTGCATGTTTGCTTATGTATTTATTTTCCCCCAAGAACCTGCAGCCCGTGGACCGTAGGCACCAATCTGCTTCCTTCTCTCCTGTCACTGAAGCATCTCAGAGCCTGCGCTGAGCAGCAACTCAGCACGTATTTGGTAAATGAATTCAGTGGGTCTGAAACTTCCACTGAGAGAGCTTCTGGTGCAGGCCTGGCTTCTCACCATGATCTAGCCTGCTCTTAAACAGACCGGCTCTTGATTTTCCATCTTAAATATTTTAAAAATAATCTAACTCAAAATAAAGCTTGCCAGTGGTGGCTTCCTGCACGGAAGGAAACAATATCTTTTAGAGAAATCCACAGATTATCAGTAGCATAAGCCAAGGGCTCATGGAATCTGTGTAAGAACCCTCTGAGATGTGGCTGCCCATTTTTACAGTAAGAAAACAGAATCTCCGATGAGTTGAGTGACTGCCCAGTCTCAGCGCATGTAAGAGGCAGAGCCGATAAAAACCCAGGCCCCAACAGGCAGTTAGCTTCCCATTTTCATGCCTCTGTCTTGAGGCAAATGGCCTTGCCCACAAGAGATCTTTATCTGGGGAGGACAAGCCTCAGTGAGGTGATGTCCTCCTTGTCTGGACCTTTAAAACACTTTTGAGGGGGCCAGCCCAGTGGTGCAGCAGTTAAGTTCGCATGCATCACTTCAGCAGCCCAGGGTTCACCGGTTCAGATCCCAGGTGCAGACATGGCACCGCTTGGCAAGCCATGCTGTGGTAGGCATCCCACATATAAAGTAGAGGAAGATGGGCACGGATGTTAGCTCAGGGCCAGTCTTCCTCAGCAAAAAGAGGAGGATTGGTGGCAGATGGTAGCTCAGGGCTAATCTTCTTCAAAAAATAAATAAATAAAATAAAACATTTTTGAGACAATTTCCCTCAACAGTTTCTTTAAAGAAGGGGAGAAAAGCACAGAGAAAATTAAAGAGGGGCGATGGGGGCTCTAAAAGTCACATTTCTGCCATTCCTGCTTTGGGGTTTGTGCAATCCCGAGAGACCTGTAGCAGCTCTCATGCATTCCAGTGAGTGTGTAATAAAAACAGCCTGGTCTCTAGATGCGGGTCTGCAAAGCACAGGGCTCTCTCAAAAGTCAAGAGTTATGTTATTTCTCAGCCCCTCACAGAAAGTCAAATCAGGCTGCCTGCGGAAAAAGTGGGGGGCCACCATGGAGGGCGCCCTTCCTTTGGGCCACATTCCCATCCCACGGAACTCCATGTGAGATGCCCTTGGGAATCCTTCATTGTTTGGAATTTAAACATCTCATACTTTTCCTAGATGCGGAGAAAGTATTCTTTAGGTATGCCAAGAATTAACCAGCAAGGGCATCCATTTAATTGTAGCTGGAACAGAAGCTAATGTTGTTAGCACACCGACCAAGTTTACCGATAGCATGAGAAAAGGAGGGCAGTGGGGGGAATTATAAAAATACGTGAGGCTAGAACCAGCTTTGAGCAGACCCGGGGACAAAAATCGCTAAAATGGCCATTGTTAGGCTGCATTCATCCTTTCGTGAGCAGGGAAGGAAATCTAGCTTTCTGTCTGCATTCAGTGTATTGTTGGGATATCTTTGATCTCCCAAATCAGCAAGAACCCCAAAGGGAAGCTAGCAGTGTTTTTGATTATTATCTTTAAAGTCTGAAATTCCTTAGGTGAAATTCAGTATGAAACGCATCCATGCAACGGGGAAGGTGAGTGACTGTGTCAACATCTGGGCCTTATTAAGGCACAGCTATTTTCACTAGGCAGTGAACTGGAGAAACCAAATTCCTTGATAAAGCTCGAAATTTCCAGGAACTGCTTGTAAAAGGCATTTCTTCTGTCTGGTTATTCTGCATAACACACAGCACTGTGAGTTCCCGCTCAGCCAGGCCGTGGGGATAAAAGGCATTATCTGTTTGTCAAATTGTCTCTAAAGCTTTAATGCTGGGGTTCACGGTTTGGTTTTGACCTTTGTAGAACACTGTGCAATTTACAACGCCTTTTCACATACCTCCCGCCTTTTGATCTGCACAGCAGCCCTGAGAGGGAGCAGGCACAGATACCATCCACATTTTATAGTTGGAGAAACTGAGGCCAAGAGAGATCCTGTGGGATCTTTTTGGGGCCAATCTGATAAGACAGTGTTTCAATATCAGTCGATGCACAAGTGAATCATCTGGAGATTTAGGTAAAATGAAAATTCTGATCCGGCAGGTCTGGGTTGGAGCACAGATTCTGCATTTCTAAAAGCGCCCAGGTGATGCTAATGCTGCTGGTCCACAGAACACACTTTGAGGAGCAAGGAGATCAGAGGCAGATTTAGGACTCAAAATGGAGCCTTAGCTTTCCAAGTCCAAGGTTATTGTACTGAACCATGTTGCTCACTCATGGGTTAAGGTATAAATTCCAGAGCCTGACTCTCTGGGTTCAAATCCCACCTTTGGCACCTGTTAGCCTTGCGCAGTTTTCTTATTCTCACTCTGCATCAGCTGTATTATTTGCTAAATGGGAATGAAATGGTACCAACATTCACAGGGTTGTTTTTGAGAATTAAAGGCAATAATGCATTAAAACAATTAGAATAGTACCTGCAACCTAGTAGGGACTTAGTAAATGTTAGATATTTTTATTACGTATTGATCAGGTTGGAATCAAGCTCTAAGTGTGAAGCGTTCCTCTCAGAGCCTCAGGTTGCTAATCTACAAAATGGGAATAATAAAAGTTAACTCCCAGGTCTGTTGTGAACAACAAAAGAGATGATGATTATAAATGAGTTATGCCATGAAAAATTTTTTTTTGTTTTTGTTTTCTGCAGTTCCATGAAAAGTCTTATGCCTCTTTGCAATCAGTATGCTTAGCATAATGCCTGGTGTAGAGTAGGTGCTCAATAAAAGTGTTTTGGGGGGCCAGCCCGGTGGCATAGTGGTTAAGATGTGTGCTCCACTTCAGTGACCCAAGTTCACGGGTTCAGATCCCAGCCATGGACCAATACCACTTATCAGACATGCTGTGGTGGCAACCCACATACAAAATAGAGGAAGATTGGCACAGATACTAGCTTGGGGCTAATCTTCCTCACCAAAAAAAAAGTGTTTTGTTTGATTGATTTCAAGTAGTTGCCCACTTCCCTAAATCTATGATTTGACCTGAGGGAGGAGCTTCCATTTGGTCAATCCTCTTGGCAATGAAAATGACTTTAAAGCTTTATTCTTTTAAAGCTAAATAAAGTCCATTGGATTCTTTCATAGAAAGCCTGCAGAAACTCCCAGTCTAATGTCAGATTCTCCAGACACAAATGGAAAGGGGTCTTTCCTGCCACCCCTGAGAGAGTCACTCTCCCCCTTTTCCTTCATCAGCACTTTGATATTATCTCAAGGGAAGGAAAGAACCTGCTGACTCCGTGTTTTCTCCAAAATGAAATCTCAAAAAGAAGAAAGGGTAGGGAGAATAATTATCAACCAAGTGGAAACAGAGTCACCATCAACATCGTATAAGCAGCGGGATTCCTCAGCAGATTAGCCCTCTGTAAGACAAGAAGGACCACTAAACCGGGATAGGGATATTCGAGATTTAGTTTCCGATGCATTGCAAATCTGACACTCTGACACATACTGAGGACTTAGCATAAAACAAGAGATCTTGGTATAGATAACTCAGTATTAAGTCTTGCCATATCAGAAGGATGAGGTCGACTCATTCACGCATCCACAATTATTGACAATTATTAACTGAGTGTGTGCTAGATGAACAAGACAGATTCGTTGCTTGAACTCCCAGGGCTTACAGTCTGTGGGGGATACAGACACATAATTAGGCAATTATAATACACTGTGAAGGTACAATGATAGGAAGGGCAGCCTGCTACAAAATCTGATTAACTAATGTGATATAATGACAGTAAACTTGTATACGTTTAATAAGATAACCGAATTATGTAGCTCAAACATTGCTGGAACTACAGGGAGAAATTGACAAATCCACCATTACAATGATTCATTGATCAAGGAAATAAAAAAAGTAAAAAACACAGATCTGAACAATTCATCGACAAGCTTGATTTAAGTACATATTTAGAAACTTGCTTCCAATAATTAGAAATTTTGTGTCTCAAACACATATAAAACATTTATTTTTAAATTACCGTGCAGTATGTTGAAGTCGAAGTCTCAACAAATTTCAAAGGATGAGTGTCAAAGAGATTCTCTAATCGCAACACAATTAAGTTAGGCATCAATAACAAGGATAATTTTTTAAACACATTGGAAATTTTAAAGTAAATTTATAAATTACTCATGGGGAAAAGAGAAACCAAAATGGAAATTTAAAAATACATAGAACTCAACCATAACAATAATACCACATATCAAAACGTATGAGGTACAAGGAAAGCAATAATTCAAGGGAAATTTACACTCTTAAATGCTTGTTTAAGGAAACGAGGAAAGAATAAAGGCTTAACATTAACAAGCTGAGCAGCCAATTGAAAAGTTGATACAGGGAACAGAAGAATAGTACAAACATAGTATTAAAAAAATGATAGAAAGTGTCAACAAGGCTGAAAGTTTGTTCTTTGAGAAGACTAAAGACACAGATAAACAAATAATGAGACAGATAAAAAAGATAGAATGTAAAAATGAGCAATATTAGGGATGAAAGGGGATATGACATACCACAGAGATTGAAAATGATAAGTGAATATTTAATGTTAATAAATTTAACATTAAATTGAAATTTGATGTTAACAAATTTGAATATGTAGATTAAAATATATAAATTATTTATCAATATATTTATTAAAATACATATATTTAAAATATGTAAATAGCTAGGAAAAAGTAAGTGACCAAAATTGACTCAAAGAGAAAGAGAAACCCTCAATAATCTTATAACCGTTAAGGAAATTTAATCATCAGTATAAATCCTTCTGAAAAGAAACACGAGGCCCAGACGATTTCATAGGTGTATTTGTACAAACTTTCAAGGAACAGACCGTTGTTATTTTCAAACATCTTTTCCAGGGAACAGAAAAAGAGAGAACACTCTACAATCCATTTGATGAGGTTAACATAATACTGAGACTAAAACCAGACAAGGAGAGTTTAAAAAAAGAAAAAAATATATACACCAATCTTACTCATGAATGCAGATGTGAAATTTCTAAACCAAATGGTAGCAAACTGACTCCAGCAATGTATTTAAAAAAAAAAAAAAAAAGTAACACTTTGTGACCAGGCTAGTCTATCCAAAGAAATGTAAGGGTAATTTAACACCAGAAACTTTATAACTGTAATTCAACAAATTAATAGACTAAAGGAGAAAAAACATATCCTTAAGCTGAGCTCCCTCTAAAGGAAGGCTAAAGCGTGAGTACCTTTCGGGGGAGTGAGATCCAAGGAGCAGGAGTGAGGGGCAAGAAGAAAGCAGAGCCAGAAGGGAGAGTCAGCCGACACAGAGATGAATTATCAAGCTGGCCACCACACGGATGACTTAGCCCCACAGGACTGCCGGGATCGTCATGCACAGTGCATCTCCATACTGCCCATCCAGGGGAAGGACGACTCCTTTTTCTCAATGAATAAATTTTGGTGAGTGCCAAGTGGTTCCCACCCCACCTCCCACTGTGACATCAACAGAGGAGGGGAAAAGCATGTGGCGGGACCCAGAGGTTAGATGCTGTCAGGCTGCACCTGTGGGAGGCTGGTCAGCACTCGTGCAAAATTGGTCCCTGCAGCCGTGGCTGGAAGAAGAGAAAGCTAAGGCTGACGGATCTGAGCAGTGCACAAGTGTCTGAGGCACCGTATAGTCCTTTCAGTACAAACGGGAAAAGATTTTGATAAAATTCAACTATTCATAATTTTAAAAAAATTTTTTTGAGGAAGATTAGCCCTGAGCTAACATCTGCTGCCAATCCTCCTCTTTTTGCTGAGGAAGACTGGCCCTGAGCTAACATCCGTGCCCATCTTCCTATACTTTATATATGGGACGCCTACCACAGCATGGCTTTTGCCAAGTGATGTAATGTCTGTACCCAGGATCCAAACCGGCAGACCCTGGGCCGCCGAAGCAGAACATGCGAACTTAACCGCTGCACCACCAGGTCGGCCCTCATAATTTAAATTTTGTACTCTTAGCAAATGAGGATAAAAAGGAACAACTTTGATAGCCTCATATAGGATATCTATTAACCCTACTCTAAGCATCATTCTTAGTGTGAAATATTAGAATCCTTCCCATTAAAATCAGGAAAAAGACAAAGATACCACCACCTCTCTTCCAAACTAGACTTGAGGACACGGTGTAGTGAGACCGGAAAAATAAATGAAAAGTACAAGTACTAGAAAGACACAAAACTGCATTAGCAGGTGATATGATTGCCTATGGGGAAGACCCAATTGAATCTACAGACAGATCATTGTAAATAAGGAGAGATTTGCAAGCTTACTAGATCTCACGCCAATTTTCAAAAACCATCTGCATTTCTACACACTAGTAACGAACAGTTTAAAATGTAAATGTTAGGGGTATGGTTTACATTTACAGATCAAATAGTATAATTTGGGGGATTTTCTTAAAAACAATCCTGAGGTGGGAGGAGCAGGTGAGGTTCTCGATAAAACAAGACTGATCATGTGTTCAGGACTGCTGAGGCGGAGTGATGGGTGCATTGGGTGCATTTCACTATTTTATCTACTTTTGCTTATTTCTTGCTTATATAATCACAAGAAAAATCTCTATTTCAGGTATATCTAACAAAAATATGACTTTTATTGTGGGAAAAAGTTTATAACTTTATGGAAATAAGGCCTAAATATATGGAGATAGAAACATATTTGTGGAGCAAAAGGACTCAAAATTTTTTAAATTTTAATTTGTTCCAAGTGATCTGTAGCTTATATTTAATCCCAACCGAATTCCACAAGATGTTTTTAAAATTTGATATCCTTCATTCAAAATTTTACATGGAAGAGTAATGGGCCAAGAATAGACTAGAAGATAAAGTGGGAAACTTTTCCCATCTAATCTCAATATTCATTTACCTCTCTGATATTAAGCTATAGCCATAGTAATTAAGATATTGGCACCGGGATAGACAAATTGACGGATGGAACGGTATAGAAAGCCCAGAGGCAAACACACTTGCATGGAACAGAAGTGGTGTCGTTGATTAGCAGGAAAAGGATGGACTGTTCAATAAATTGTGGCAGGATAATTGGTTATCCACATGCAAAAAACTCTGTCCCTACCTCACATCATAGAGAGAAATCAACTCCAAATGGATTAAGGACTTAAATGTGAAAGGGAAGACTAAAATTTTTACAAGAAAATATAGAAGGCTATCTTCATAATGAAAAGTAAGGCAGAGCTTCCTAAACAAGATCCAAACCATAAAGATGGGTTCAACTTGATTAAATTAAGAGTTTCAGCACATCAAAAGTCACCCTAAAGAAAATAAGATGACAATCTACAATGTAGCAGAAAATAATTTCAACTGAAAAATAGTGTTCAGAAGAAAGAAATAACGGTCAAACCAATATGAAAAAGGCAACAAAAAAAAATCACAGCAGAAAATACGGGCAAAATCCCTGAAGAGACATTTCACCAAGGAGGAAACTATCATGGCCAAGAAACACATAAAAGAATGCTCATACACATTAGCAATCAGGAAAAGGTAAACTAAACAGTGAGTTACTGTTTCACAACCATAAGACCCTGGAAAAACACTTAGAGAAAAATCTTACAGACAGGCATCCGAAACATGGACAAGAAAGTGCACACCAGTATGGTTCACAATAGGGAAAAAAAAAATTTAGGAGACAATCCAACCAGCACTGTATTAAGTAGGGGTCTCCAGAGCAACAGAACCAATAGTATGGAGAGAGAGAGAGACAGAGAGAGGGAGAGAGAGAGAGAGGAAGAGATATATTTGAAGGAATTCCTTCATGTGATGATAGAGGCTGGTAAGTCCAAAATCCACAGGTTGGGCTGGCAGACTGGACACCAGAGAAGAGCTGATGCTGCCGTCCAAGTCCAAAGGCCATGTGCTGCACAATTCCCTCTCACTCCGCGGAGGTCAATCTTTAGTCTAGTCAGGCCTTCAACTGATTAGATAAGGCCCACCCACATTATAGAGGGAATCTGCTTTACTCAAAGTCCACTGATCTAAATGTTAATCTTATCAAAAAACACCCTCACAGAAACATCCAGAATAATGTTTGGCCTCACATCTAGGCACTGTCATCCAGCCCAAGTGGCACATAAAATTAACCATCAAAACAACCTTTCTCATCTTAGTGAACGACATCTTCATTCTCCCAGTTCCTACAAATTTCCGTCAATAGCAAACAGAACAATGGATTGTGCAAGAGTCACTGGATGAAAAACTACACAGCAGAGCAAACGACCTATAAAACAAACCACAGCTACCTTCACCCCCTGGTATGACTCTCAGGAATATTGTTGAGTAAAAAGATCAAATGGAAAAAGACTACCTATAGTCTGATACCATTTGAAGTAGTTCAAAAATAAGTAAAACTAAAGATATCATTTGGGTTACATACATATGTGGTAAAATTATAAATATAGGCAAGGCTATGATAAAAAATAATTCCCGGATTCTGTTTACCTGCAGTAAGAAAGCGGAGAGCTGGGATGAGGGACAAGTACACATTTATCTTCAACAGAGTCCTTCGTGAGGTTGGGTAAGGGGTTCATAGGTGTTCATGTTATCTTTTCACTTCCTAAGACAGTGGCAGAGAGAATGCTAGGGTTCACCAAACTGTTTTGTTTTCCCTCGTAACACACAGCGAAACTCCATTTCCCAGCCGTTTGTCCGTGTCCTGGCCATTGAGATGTGGGCTCATTACAATCTCTCACATGTAATCCAACATTTTTTCCTCTCCTTCTACAGCAATCTTTAAGGACACATACTGAAGACGGCTGCATCCTAAGATGGAAGGAGACTGGGTCCCTGAATGCCTGCCTGGGGCAGAAGCCCCCACAAGCCCTCTCGGGCCGATCCCATTGGTCTGGGACGGGAGACAGCAATATACCCAGTCTGTCAAGCTACTGGAATTTTGGAGCTTGCAGAACTTAACCTAACTTAACAACTACTATATTTATAAATAAGTGACTTATTCAAGTCATAAGTATTCTTTTGTGTGTATGTAATAGTACACATGCAAACATTTTTAAGAATGGATGAGAGGTAAGGAAGTGAAGGTAGTGAGCACAGACCTCTTTAAAGAAGCAGTTGTATAAGAGGGACCAGAGAAATGGCATAGTAGCTGAAAGTGGGTAAAGGGTGGAGGGAAGGTGTTTTTAAAGCTGGGAAACGCTAGAGCATGTCGGATCCTGACAGGAATGATGGGAGGGAGACAGAGCGAATGAGAAAGCAGGGAAGAAGAAAACTGCAGAAGGAAGGTCCTTGCAAAGGGGAGGATGCTGCAGAGTGGAAGTAATCCTTAATGAGAACTGGAGCCCTCTTAGCCCCCCTGCTAAACGCCAGGCCCTGGGCTTGGAAATTTACATACGAATTGCTCCTCTGGTCTCAGAGCTCCTTGTTGGAAGATGGAGCTGCTGTAGAGAAAGAGCCGTTTGTGGCTCTAGACAGCACACCAGTGTATCTGCACCCCGTGGGGGGCTCTGCACGTTTATGCTTTCTAGTTTCAGCCGCAAGCTCAGTGCAAAGATTTCTGTGCACACAGGACACCGCTGAGGTTAAGCTGGCACAGGCCCAGGCAGGAGGCAGCCGGTTAATGAGGGCGGTTTATCTTCCCGTGCCCACCCACTTGCATATCTGGGAAATTTGCCTATCTCGCTGGCTGAACTCAGAGCACTAGTCTCGTTAATCCTCTTGGCCTTCCTGATAACCAAGGTGTTAGCTGATAACTACAATGTTCTCAGATAAGAACTTAAGGTATTATAGGCGAGGAAGTAGGGAAAGAGGCAACCCTGGGGCAGACAGGGAAAGGAAGGGAAGGCAGTGGGAGCCGGCAGCAACTTGTGTTTGAGTTCTCATTCTGCCCCTTAATAACCGTGATGATGAAGAAGCCGCTCAGCCTCTCCGGTGATAAAGATGATGAAGCTCCCACCTTGTAAGGCAAGTAACAGACCTAACACATCTCAACTATCACTTCCCTCTTTCTATACCCTCCCCTGCTGACTACTTCAAAGTGTCTCCAGGAGAAGTCGTAATACCGTGATGCTGGCATGCAGACCATGAGCTGACCATTGGAGAACAACTGTCTTCTCACTTCGTGCCACCTGGAAAATCCACCCTTTTTTGCCTCCACTCAGTGCTGCTCTGACCTTGAGAGCAAGGTCAGGAGGGAGAATGCTGAGATGAAACCTTGTCACCGCTCATTCAGTGTTCTGCACAGAGATGCTGGGAGGCCCAGGGATGCCCCGCGTCTCAGTTTCTCCGGAGTGAATTGTAGTCAGAACCATTCAGCTAGCAGTTATCAACCACCAACTAGATGGCAGGCCCTGGGCTGTACTTCACACGTGTTTTTTCACTTAGTTCTCGAAGCAGCCCCTATCAGGTAAGTGTTATTTTTAGCCTCATTTAAAAATAAGGAAACCGAAGCTTGGACAGTTTAGGTAAATTAACGAAGTCACCGGCTGAGAGGTGGTGGAATAGAACAGAGCCCACTGTGATGCCAGAGCCTGTGTCCCTCCACTCTCCCTGTGGGATCTCAGTGCTCTCCCAGCAGGACTGGCCACCTCCTAGGAGACCTCTGGGAAAACACAGCTCTTGTCACTCTGGAGCCTGGCACAGGAGTCTTGCTTGCAGTGAGCTCCAAGAAGCATTAATGTCACGGGTCCCTCTTTCAGGCTTCATGCAATCCCATTCCACACTTATCTAATCTTGCTTATCTCACCGTGTAGTGATTGCCTGTCATCTTGTCTGTATCCCTGGGCCCTGCCCTTCAGCAAGGTCTGCTAGGCAGGGATTGCATCTATCTGGGTCATCTTTGTATCCCCAGCCCTAAGAACATCTGAGGCATACAAGGGTATTCATCCTTCAAGACCAAGCTCAAGTGTTTCATCCAGTAGGAATTCTTTCCTGACGAGCCCATCCACCATCACTGCCATCGTACAGTCATCGGCACCGTCATTACTTCCATCTTCATGAAAAATCATCACCTCCACCACTACCACAATCACCACCATCACCTTGATCACCAACATCATCATCACCAAGAGCACCACCATCATATCATTACTACCATCCTTACTGCAATTATTACTACCAGCACCACCATCACACTGTCACCATCATCAATACCATCATTACCACCACCTTTATAAACAAAGCATTACCAACTTGACCGACATCATCATTATTACTACCATCACTACTACTACCATCACCTCCATTACCATCATCACCAACACTAGCACTGGTACCACAACCACCGTCACCACCATCACTTAGAGTTAGGTGTTTCTCCACTGTGCTCCCAAAGGCTTTTACATCCATTGTTCCTACTGTGTTATAACCACCTACATACATGTTTGTCTCCCACTGAGTGGTGGCCTTCTCGAGATCAAGGACAAGGATTCATTCAGTTATGTATCCCCTCCACCTCGCACAGCACCCAACACAAACAAAGTGCTAAATCAATATCAGTTGAGGAAATGAATGAATGAAAGCTACCATAGACCATATGTGCTAACAATCATGGACATTATTTCACATAAGCCTCACAATAATCCTATGAGCTGGATATTTTCACTATCTCTATTCTAATGATGATGAATCTGAGGTTAAGTAACTTGCCCAAAGTCACATGGTTAGGAAATGGATGAACCAGGACGTGAGCCCGCGTCTTCCGACTCCAGGGTCATCAAGACTAATTACAATATCCTGTTTCACCCCGTTTTTCCTCTCCTGTGAGAGGGGATCGCAGAGGGACAGCGTTCACCTCAGGGAACCTCAGAATCCTCAGAACATGGAGAGTTGTTTGTCATCAGCCCAGCATCGCCTAGGACCTGACTTGCAGCTTAGCCACTCTGAGTAGGGCTGTGTCTGGACGCGACCCCCTTACGACACATCCCCGGTTCTCAGGGGACATTTTAAACTCTAGGTCACAGGGTGATTGTTTGTGCTTGTTTCTAATGAGCTTCCTATCTTAGAAGGGAAAACAAAGACTATCTAATAAACACAGCTGACACTCCAGGGCTGAAATCCCCCAAACTCTTAAGAGAGGAAAGCCAATTGTGTGTGAGGGTGTGCAAACTCATGCGGGGCGGGATAACTGAAGGAAGCCCTGAAGGAGTCGGTGCATTTCAGAGGGATGCATCACCTGCTTCCACGAAGCTGGGCTCCCGGCACGCCTCAGCCTTTGCCCTGACGCTGGCCTCAGTTTAGCTGCTGGAAAGCCACTTCTCCAGAACGGGATGTAACAGTTACTGGTGACACGTTCAAAACATCCTCTCTGCATTCCAGGCACGGCTGAAGAGGGTGTGTACGTGATCTGCGTCTACAAAGAACACCTGACTTATTAAGAAATCTCTACTCTTCGAGCCAAGAAATGTTACCAAGGGCCCACAACGACCGGCGCATCGGCCCTGCTTTTCTTCCTGAGCGGGACTCCTGGAAGACTGTGTCCCTTGGTGCTCTCCCCACTCAGAGATTCCTCTGCTGCTCAGCAGGCAACATAAGCCACACCCAACAGTATCTTTTGTATTTGTTAGCATTTATTGAGTGTTTACTGTGTGCCATGCACGGCACCTAGTATTTCCCCGCATTGTCTCAACTGATACGATAACCGAATCACCCAGGTAGCATTTGCATCCCTATTTTATACACAAGTAACCAAGCCTGGAGAACTGAAGAGTCCACCAGAGGTCATATGTCACCAATGGTGAAACCTGGATTTCAACCCAGGCCTTCAGACTCCAGAGACTGTGTGCTAACCCCTGGTATACACTGCCTCCCCAAAGACTACTTACAGGGCCCTCCAAGTGCACATGAAAGGGGACCTTCGGAGGCTTCTGTTGTTCCGATTTGAGCAGGAAAGCATGCACACGTTCAATGGAAGTGCAAACTTTACAAGTAGCCCTTTTGCATTTCGTTAAAGGTTGCTGTGCCTGTGGCATTTCTCCTCAATGGGCCATAAGCTCCGAAAGGGCAGGAACTGTGTGGGGTATTTTTTGTGTCTCTCACACCTAGCAAAGTGCCTGGCATCCAGCAGGTGTTTTGGAAATGTGTTTCAAAGAGGGCAGTGAGGATAATGATAATAATGATGCTGCATCCTGGGCCCGGTTGACCTTTCTAGCCCGGCTTCCCACACTTCTCCTTCAGGCGGTCTATGTACCAGCCGAGCTGACCTCTCCCAGTCCCAAAGACACACCAAGGTTTTTGCACCTGTGTGCCTTTGCCCACAATGTGGCCTCCACCTGGAATGTTGTCCTCTGCTCTCCCAAGCTTCCTTCAGGGCCCATCTCAAATACCACCTCCTCAAGGAGGCCTCTTGGGCTCTTCTCTCAGCTAGAAATAATCTCCCATCTCTCTGAACTCCCTTAGCTCCTGTTAGTTCCTTCCCTTCCTCCCCCTCCTTCTTCTCAGTGTCTTAATGTGATGCTGAAGTGAGCTAATGTTCTAGAAAGCTCTTTGTAAGCCAGAAGGCAATATCCAAACATGAAGGCTTATGCTCATAGCTCATCGACTAAGGAATAAGATTGTCAACGGCGTCAGGTTCAACATTACCCCGCACAGGACCTCACACACCCAAGGCACAAGGAGCTTTTGCTGAAAGCCTGTCTGCAGGCTTCTCTCCCTCTTCCTTGGAGCCACGTTTACGCCCTTCCAATCAGGCTGAGGTGACTTTCATCAGACCAAAGTAAAGTCTTATTAGGAATGAATTAGAAAACCATGAGAAAGGAAAAAATGGGACTGTCTACTGAACACCCCTGCCTAAGGATTTTCAGGTACCACAATGATTCTCGACTCTATGATATCTAATGTCCCCTTTTAGTAACAAGTAGTTTGTGACTTTCCCTTTCCTATCCTACAATGAAATTCATAGATAACGTACACGGCAGTGATTGGCAAATTGCTCACCACCCCCGGTTTCCCCACTTCCTCTTCCTAGGTGCACTAAACTGGATTTCCAAGCCTCCTTTGCAGTGAGGTGTTGCCATGCGAGTGAGTTTAAACGATGGACTGGGAGCACCTCTTCTAGGTCTGGGCCCAAGAAATCTCCTTCTAGCAACATCTAGTTGTTTCCAGATGACCTGAGAAGCCACAATTTAAAGATGACAGAATTTGACTGTGTGGATTCCAGCTGCCAAAAGGACTTCACATAAGAGAGAAACTAACTTCTATTGTTCAACCTACTCAGATCTGGCAGCTTATCTTCTATAACCACCAGCATTGCCCTAACTAATACAGTATAACCCAGTTCCATGTATCTATGGCTCCCGATGCTGAATAGGTGCTATACTTTAGAGACAGTAAAGAGGATTTGAGTAGAAGAAGTCCGAGCCCAGGTTCAAGAGACTTGGCTTCCAATCTGGGCTCTGCCAATAAATTGCTGAGCAATATGAATCAAGTTCATTTGCCCTCTCTGGGCCTCAGTTTCTATGACTGTAAAATAAAGGGTTGAAGAGATTCTCTTTAAGGTTCCATCCAGTTCTAGTATTCCAGGGCTCCACTGTCAGCTCCATGGGGCCAGGGCCACATCCACGTTGTCCCCACTGTCTGCCCAGCATTGATCACAGTGCCTGGGACATAAAAGTACTCAAAAAACACTTCTTGAATGAAAGGATAATTCTGCAATCTATGCAACTCATGACCTCATACCTTACCCACTTACTATTGCCAAACAGCAACAAGTCGTATGAATTATCCAGTCCTCTCTTCTTGTATAAGAGGGAACACTGACGGCATCTTCCCAGAGCTTTTTCCACCCTCCCCTCTGCCTCTCCCTGCACAGCCTCTCGCTCCCACCACATAGACCCCAGCCCCCAGGACCTTCTGCGAACTTCTGTTTTTCTGCCCTTACACATTCTGCTCCCACGCCCCCCAGTCCCTCCCTGCAAGCCGCCAGCCTCCATGAGTCCCCCAGCTCCGCTATGTCATTCCCTTCTGCAAGTACTAAAATGCTAAGTATTTATTTTAAGATGGAAGAAAATTAAAGCCGACAATTAGCACATTTTTCCAACACATTGCCTAAACCACTGCTGTGTAGTGGAGCCAAGTACAAGCACTAGTAAAGTTAACATGGTTTATTAAAAAGGAGAAGCCATCCAAAGCTGAGCTCATACAGCAGCCACATAGAAGGGCCACCTCCTCCCTGTGACAGCTCCACCAGTCAGCCTTTAATGATGAATGGCACTCTTCTCCAAAAGCCAAACTACATATATCACAATCAGAGAGGCAGAAAGAGAGCTGGGTTTCTAAGCCAGTTCTAAGATCTACGAGCTGTGTGACCTTGAGTTAGTCAAATAAACTCTCTGAGTCTCAGCTTCCCAACCGTAAAACAATGAAAACCTGCCTGATAAACCTCACAGGACTGTTAAGATCACACACACATGTATGGGGTCTAATGGGCAAATACGTGTGAAAGCATTTGCTAAATCAGAGAAGCTCTATCTTTTCAGGTTATTATTTGACTTTTTTTCTTCCAACTTTTCTTTTTCCCCTTCTTTTCTTTCTTTTTCCCTTCCTTCCTTTTCTTTTGTTTTCTGTTTTCTTTTCTTTTTTTAGCTTATAGAAGAAGGTAAGTCCGTGCCCTAGTCTCTGTGGGTAGAAGAACCAATAGGACGTGGCCCCTCCCTCCCAAACTCAAGAGTCCAGCTGGGGATACAGGCATTAAACAGAGCTGCAGTGCTGTGTGCCGCGGCCTGGCATCACGCAGATGGTCTCCTACACAAGGTGCTCAATGGAGGGGAGGGTGGCCCCATGACTCTCATGCCCTCCTCCCACCAAGCCCTTGGTGAAGGACTGTTTTGGCCAAGTAGAAAGGGCTCCTTTCTCTGGTTTGGACACCTCCTATTGGTTCTTTTACATCAGCCTTCTAAGCACAGTTAATGTGAGTCAGCCCTCAAAAGTCTCTCCTGCTGTGCTGATGAATCAGCTCTCTCGATCCACAAGGCTGAAGGGCAGATAGCAGAATGGGGCACATCCACAAAGGGAAATGCCTCCCCCTGAAGCCTGTGAGTGGAGAATTAGCTGCCTTTCCTGGAAGAGGCCTCTACCGCCCAACACCTTGTGTCTAAACCAGCACAAGGATGCTGAGGCTGCCTTACGGGTCAACTCCCACCAAAACAGAATTATGAATGTTCTTTACTGAAATGCTTCTAAATTGCGAAAAGTAAGTAGCTTTCAAACTCAAGATTTACCCTTAAAATGGTAGTTTTCTGTGTTCTTCATATATATTGGCATTTTTAATAAATTATTTGGAAAAAAAGAATGGTTCAGCTGTCAAAATGAAAAACTTTGGAAACCTCTGCTCCAGAATAATCCATCTCATTTCAGTTCAGATCATATCCCCCAGAACTATGATGGTGCCAGCTCAGGCAGAACTCTAGTATTATGGGCCTGTGACACTTTGGGGGTTCAAGTAACCTTGCCAAAGGGCTCTCTTCTTCCTTTTTAACCAAGCATAGCATAGAAAGAGCATTTCCTTATGTGGTGAAAGAGGCAGTGTTGGGCTTAGGAGTTTACAAGCTAATAAGTTAACACATGACTGTTTCATGGATGCAGACAAAAGACACAAGGCTCCTGGGTCAAGGAGAAAGGATGTTACTACTCACAGCAAGCAGCATGAGTAGCAGCTTGTTTCCATCAGTTCCTCCAGCCCCTGAGTTCCACGTGGCAACAGAATAAGGCCCAGGTGGATGCTTCACATGGAGTGTGTATCCAGCTAAGGACCACTGAGCTTGGGGCAATCTACCACTTTGATAGCAAGCAGTAAGCCGCCTGCTCTTTGTCCTAGAGGGAGATATTACCTCATCCCACGAGGATGCCCACTGCAAACACAACTCTGAGATTTGGCCCGGGGAAAGAGAGGTCAGGGTCCTGCATTCTTGGCACACCTGGCAAGACATGGAGGAGTGTAATGATTCTTAGATTTTTCTGTCCAGAGAAACAAACAGCAGGGCGCTTAGAAAATGCATGAAAGGCAGCTCTTTAAATTAAAAAGTCAATTTCTCCTGGATGTTGCCCCTGATCCTCCCAGTTTGATTTGGATCTGTCTTCCCAGAGAATAGAACACTTTATCTCCTGACTGTGCCATAATAGTCAATTTACTTCCCCCTCCATGGTACCCCCTACCCACTACACAGGCAGCTCCAGGAGTGTGCGGGCCACGTCTCTGAACCCACTGTGATTCAGAGCACCTAACACAGGATCAGGGCTACACTATGTGCCCAATAAGTGTCCATTGAAAGAATTAGTGACTTGGAGTATCTTATCTGAACGGGGCTCCTGAGTCCTGGCAAACCCTACTCCTTCCGTTATTTCAGAATTTAGCAAACTACCATCACTGGCACCCCTATGCAGTTCGATAAGGACACCAGGGGTGGAAAGATGCTGCACACCTTTGGAGACCACTTGATGACCATTGGCCGGTACCCACCATCTGCTCTGCTGATCTCTGCTGATTGTACCAGATTAAAGAGGTGACTAGAATCAGTTGGATGCATCTTGGGCAGGAAGGAAAACCAGTTGCTGAATCCCCACCTCCAACATTGGCCATTTCCAACTGACCTGGGAGTTTCAGGAAAACCTACTTGGAGTATCTGGTTTTTTATGCATATAGACAATCATGGTTCTTTTTCCAGGAGGCAAAAAAAAAGAGAGATCACGGCCTGGACCAAAGAACCTCATTCCTAGCAGAGTTCCTTCCATGTAACTACATCATTTCAGCCTGGAGATCCTATTTTATCAAATGCCCCCAACTTCATGTTCCAGTGAAAGAGGATTGTTTAAAGCTGGCCCTCCTGGCCTTCTACAGTGGGCCATTCTCCCAAGACATTACCTACAGCCCATTTCCCTCCCAGCGATATCAGTTCTCCCAATCTCACTAGGAAATCCAGGCCAGCTGGGAATTTCAAGCTCTTTTATCTGCTGCGATAATGAGTATCCCAGCATGCCATGGGGCCCCTCTCTGCCAGCTCCCAGGTTGCGATGCCAAGTGGAATAATAAACAGTTGCCATGTGGGGCTGTCCCAACACCCTCCAAAAGGAAGAGCAAACACAATGGCTTACCAACAATACTCACGTGCCTCCACTTGAGATTTCTCACTCCCAGGCCGGGCCCCCAGATACACACAATTCCCACTCATTTTGATGGAGGTGACGTTAGGTGAATGGTCTTCCAGGCCAAGCCCTTAATTGTTTCTCTGATATCGGTATTTTGTTTTTATAATTCTGATGAATCTGGTGTCAAATCCTTGTGATAGGAGGGGACCTATCGGCTAGAGAATAAAAATCACAGATTTAGAATGAAAAGGCTATGGATTTAAATGTCCTTTTATATTCCTGCTGGTTGGGGCACTTTAGCCAAAGCGCCTTAACATTTCTGAGCTTCGGTTTTATCATTGTAACATGGGACCAGTAATATATGCCCTTGGCCTGTTGTGGGAATTAAGATGAATAACTCACGAAAGGTACTTAATAAACATTTGTTCCTGTCTCTAATATTCTGTGACTTGATAAGGGTCAGAAGTACCAGAGCCTCGATGGTGCTCCAAAACCTAGAAAGTTCAGTAAAAGAGATAAATTAAGAATGGGAAAAGATAATCCATAGAATGGGAGAAAATATTAGCAAATCATGATAAAGAACTAGCCTCTGGAACATATATAGCATCCATACAACTCAACAATAAAAGCATGACCCAACTGAAAACTGGGCAAAGGAGATGAATAGACATTTCTCCAAAGAAGATACGCCAATGGCCAATAAGCACGTGAAAAGATGCTCGACATCATTACTCGTCATGGAAATGCAAATCAAAACCACAAGACACCACTTTACGACCACTAGGATGGCTATAATCAAAAAGACAGGTGATAACAAGTGTTGGTGAGGATATAGAGAAATTGAAATGCTCCTGTGTTGCTGGTGGGAGTGCAAAATCCCACAGCTTCTGTGGAAAACACTTTGTCAGTTCCTCAAAATGACCTAGAGATTTCACTCCTAGGTATACAGACCCAAGGGAAGTGAAAATATACGCTCACTCAAAAACATGTTCAAAAATGTCAGAGCAGCATTATTCATAGTCTCCAAAAGGTAGAAACAACCCAAATGCTCTTCAAAATATGAATGAGTAATTAAAATGTGGTCTATACATACAATGGAATATTATTCAGCCATGAAAAAAAAGGAATGAAGTATTGATACATGCTACAGCATGGATGAATTTTGAAAACATTATGCTAAATGAAAGAAGCCAGTCACAGAAGACCACATACCATATGATTCTGCTTATATGACATGTCCACAATAGGCAAAGCTATAGAGATGGGAAATAGGAGAGTGGTCGCCTCAGGCTACAAGGGAAGAGAGGGAGGATGTGGAGTGAGTGCTAGTGAGCACGGCATTTCTTTTGGGGTTGATGAAAACGTTCTAAAATTAGATAGTGGTGATGGATGCACAATTCTAGGAATATACTAAAAATCAGTGAAATGTACATTTTAAACAGATGGATTTTATGATAGGCAAATTATATCTTAATAAACCTGTTAAAAAAAATAGAACTCACCCAATGGGACTAGGACGTGGCTCTCTCCATCAGGGAGACCAGAACCCCTGTCTAGAAAAAGATCTGCCATTCCTAAAATCTGGGAACGCAACCTTAGTTCCCTCTGATTTGCACCCAAAGCAGCAACCAGGTCTTGGACCCAAATTCACATTTGTAAAACAGAGAGGCGTCTACAAATCGATAGACGGTGAAGAGAGAGAACGCATGGCGCAGTGTCGGCTCACATGGTTGAGCACGCATGCTCCTAAGCAGCTCACAGCCAAGGGGGAGGCAGACAGCCCTGATCCTGTGGGGTTTTCAGTCACCTCGATGGCTAATGGGATGGAGCTATACTGCCAAAGCAGGGGGAATGAAGTAATTTTGTTTGAAGGTCTGTGAGCTTGATTAAACCTCGGAAATGTTTGGAGACTTCCATTTGTATTCTTGCCCCTGTTCCTGAAAATATTAGGGCAGACCTGGCTACTATACAAATTAGTGGCTGTGCTGGGGTGACAGCTCAGGATATGAATTCCATCTGCCCCTGTCCCGTGCAAGCTCCACCCTGGAGCAAGTGCCCGTGCTCTTCTTGCACCTAGATGTTAGCAACAGCCTCCAAACTGGTCTTTCTGTTCTTCCTTTCTCCCCCTAGTCTGCTCTCCACCAGGAACTAAAATGATCCTTTTAAATCATAGTCTAGGGGCTGGCATGGTGGTATAGTGGTTAAGTTCATGTGCTCCACTTCCGTGGCCCAGGGTTCGCAGGTTCACATCTGGGCACAGACCTACACATCACTCATCAAGCCATGCTGTGGTGGCATCCCACAGAAAGAAAAAGAGGAAGATTGGCACAGATGTTAGCTCTGGGCCAATCTTACTCGAGTAAAAGAGCAGGATTGGCAACACTGGCAACAGATGTTAGCTCAGGGCCAATCTTCCTCACCCAAAAAAAAAAAAAAAAAAAGGTAGTCTGATATGACCCCTCTGCTCAAGCCCTGCAATGGCTAAAAGCCAGTGTCCTGGCAGTGGTGTCAGAAGGAGCGCCTAGCCTTCCACAAGCCCGCCCATCACCTCCTCTGCCACACACTCCCACTCACTCACTCACTCCACACTCAGCTCCCTGATAGCCTCAAACACCCTGAGTGGGCTCCCCCTCCAAGCATTTGTACTTGCTGTTCCCTCTGCTTTTCATGCTCTTCCCTCAGATTTCTACACGGTACACTCCTCACTGATAGCAAGTCCTTGTACAAATATCTCATTAATGAGAACTTCCCTGACCACCTATTTAGAATCAAAATTACTCCCAATTCTAGCACCTCCCTCCTCCTTTCCTGCTTTATTTTTCTTCATAGCGCTTACCATCATCTATCTCATATAATTTACAGATTTATTTTGTCATCTGTCCCCCCCTTTAGCATGGAAGTTCCATGAGGGTAGGCAGTTCCATGAGGTCTGGTCTATTCATTGCTGTATCCCCAGCACCTAGAGTATACCTGGCCCATAGTAGGTGTTTGAGAAATCTTGGCTGAATGGATGAATGAGGGAATGAATGAATGAATGATGCTTTGCCTCAAAGGTAGCAGCTGCAACACTGAAGGGCCGTGCAGGGATTAAAGAACCAGTCAAATCGAGAAAAGTGCTTTCAGGGGTGAGTGAACAAGGAGAGGGTGGTATCCTGGAAGGTGAGGGGGCAGGAGGAATGCCCAGCGGTTTCAAACGTCACAGAGAAGGGGAGCAAGAAAAGAACTGAAAAGTGAGGCTGAAAAGATGAATACAAGGATCTGGCTTGAAGATTCCCCTTTGAAAACACGCTACAAAAACACTAAGTGATATTTTGGTTGTCATAAATATTAATCACACTATTATTAATTTTTCCAGTGAGAAGATCTGAGCAATTTTATAGTAATAATGGCAATAAGTAGTGTTATCCTTACTTAATTTTTTTCATCTTTCTATAAACAGTTGCAGAAGCTCAACTTTCTAGTGATGCCAGGAAGCAAGCTCGGATCAGAGGATACACATCTTATTACCGTACTCTGTAAATATTTACCTATTATGATTACTGCCAAGTGTGACTGGGAACTTCGGGAAACACTGTGAGATATTTTGCCCCACTTGAGTTCCTGTTCTAGTATAATATCACGATTTAGGAAAGGGTTAACTAGGAGTCATAAAGCATCTTGGATGAAAAATCATGAATGATTGGGAAGTTCCTGTGTGTCAGACACTAATCTCTCTGCTTTCTGCTCTCACATGATAGATAATGTAATCTTGAGAACAAGCTGGCAAGGAAATACTATTATTCCAATGCATGGCAAGAGCTCAGGCCTTGGTTTTAATTCCAGTCCTGCTACTTATGAGCTATGTGGCCTTGGACATGTTTTTTAACCTCTGAGCCCTGTAATAATAGCATCCGTCTCATAGGAAGAGACAGAGAATTAAAACAAAATAATATTTGTAAAGTTCTCAACATAGCAGGTAATCTCACAATAAGCTGTCAGAAAATATTTTGTTATAACAATTAGCAAAAAGTGAATTTGACAGAGCCTGAGTAAGTGATTTGCCCACTGTATTCTATCTAGTAAGTGAAAGAGTCAAGATTTGAACCCAAGTCTTCCATGCCCTGATATATTCTTTCTCCATCTCATCATAGTTGTCTCACTACATTTTCTAGTGACCGGGATGCATCCTTGTTGGATGTAAAAGTGACATGGCAACTTGGGAGGATCTTCTGCTCCTGGTGATGTCAGACGTGGCTGCAGTCCTCTGGGACCTCCATTGGATTTACGTATCTAAAAGGGCCCATCCACGTGTCTGGGGCGTTGACAGGGTTAGTGGAATGCTGGGCTTACCAAGGATGCTGGGACAGCCACAAAATATAACACTAAGGCACTAGCTGCTGATTGTTCAGGAAAAGTCCTATGTGCAGAGCACTCACACAGCTTCCCCCATCCATGTTTGCTTTATGGTGAGTACCTAAAATGTTAGCTCCTTGAAATCAAGAACTAATCTGCCTTGTTCTTTGCTGTACCCCCAGAACTGTGTCTGGGACATGGCACAAACTCAATAAATATTTGTGAATAAAGGTTTAAGGAAGGGAGAGAGAGAAGTAGGGAATAATGAATGGAAGGAAGAAGGAACAAGGAAAGTCCTCCCGGGAGTGTATGTTGGTATTAAAGAAGTAGAAGGAGGTATTGCTTTGGACTGTGTAACCCTGCCCCCTGTGGGTCCATTTTCCATGCAAACACAACCCAGAGACCACCTCCTTCCTCGCCAACCCCAGAGAAAAGTAACGGACTGTATCTCCCAAGTGACTCACAGAAACTGCCCTCTACCCTACCACCACCACCACCATTTTTCCAGCCCGTCAATCAAAGCTGATGCGCACCAGAGCCCAGCCAGTCACCACACAACTTGACCTTGCCCTTCCCTATCGGATTCCCTCCCTAGACTCAGACTCCATCGCATCAGAATCTCTGGGGGTAGAGCCTAGCATCAGTGGTTCTCAAAGTTCATCAACTGATTCCAGTGAAGTTGATTACAAGAAGCCCAGATTGAGAACAAGAGCCACTTGTCTGGAGGAAAGAAGACTCTTGATAAACGCACACACATCCACACGAACGACTCAAAATCTGGTTCTTAGGGTCCACAGAGAAGATTGCATTTCTACTTCATCTGAATTCCTCTTAGCATATTATGGCTTCCGCCTCCTTCTCCACGTTTCAATTTTAATTAGATTTGCACTCGCCATGTGTCTTCTGTCTGATTGTAAATTCCTGAGGACAGGATTCAGTCTTCTTCCTCCACTTCTCTAGCACCTAAGAGCACCTGGCATGTATCGGTGCTCCACCAGCCGCTGACAGTGTGAGCAAGCTTACAGGCAGCAGGCCTCAAGGATGCCGCTGTCAGTGGAGGTGCTGGTCCTGCAGTAAATCCTACAAGAGTGTTGCCTACACAGCCTCTGCTTTTCTTTCCTCACTCCTTTTTTCCCTCTGCTCTGGCCCTGGACATTCCTACCCATTTCCTGACTCTCTAGCAAAGTGGGGAGATCCTGGCCAAGAACCCAATTTCTCAGCACTGGGCTGTGTCAACCCTGCTGAGAGACTGCTGTGTTTAAATAAAGGCATCTGGGCATTTCAGACTCGCTGCACAGACCCACCTCGATCCTTGCGACAGCTTCAGATCATTTGAAGCGGCTCGAGAGGGAACGTGAAGACCCAGACTCCCACAGAGAAGCAGCTAATAAGCTAAAGGAGAATGTCTAACTGAATGGGGGGGGGGGGGGGGCAGTGGCAGGGATGCTGGCCAAAATTCCCCATCGAAGACACAAAAATCAATTTCGAATGGATTTGGACAGACAGTCCTGCCAGGACATTCCAGTGGCGTCTGAATACCAGCAGCAGACAAGGAGAATATGTGTTATTCGGCAGGATCACCGTGGGTCCCCAGGGCTGCCAGGGAACTGGACTCCTCCAGCTCGGCCCGACCGTCCCCAGCCTCTGACACGCCCCCTCTTCTGCCGAGACCCTCTGGCTGTCTGAGTCACTGTGATGCATCACTTATTCCTCCCCAAGGAATAAGTGTTACCCTAAGGGTTGTTGTTTCTTGCTCTTCTTGTTTCCTATTCTGCAGAGAAAAATGAGTGGAGACACCACATTCAGGCCCATTGCAAGTGAACTAGGTAAAGCTTTTGGCCTGAAAGCTAAATCCACCTGAAACCTAAGAAAACAGCTTTTTCCTTCTCCTTCTGGCTTCCAAGTCTTGTTAGCTACGAACAGCTGAAGAACTGCCCCTACTCCCACCCTCCTGCAGGCGTGACAGAAGCGTCATTATGCAAGGGACGGCAAGTGTGCTTGCTCTCCAAGGCAAACTCCCATAGATTGGTAATGCCTGCTGGGGTGCAGCCCCCACTGAGGCTAGACAGAAAATCACAGTAGATTAGTGATGTCTGCCATGGGCCTGGAAAGGGGAGGGTTCACCTTGTTTTTATCAACCTCCAGGGGAAGATCAAGCCTTTCTATCAAGGAAGAAAGAATTCTCACACTGCTCAAGCGCATGTTCAACACTGGAGCTGCTGAGGTAGGGAGTGTAGCTTGGGTGGGACGTCGAAGGAGAGACAGTTCTCTTGCATGGGAGGAGCTCTTCCTCTTTCCTTAGTGACTGAGGAAATGAGATAACCCTCTTAGTTGTGGCATCCTGCATCTCAGAAGACAAAGATGAGGAGGAGGAAAAAGACAAGGCATGGGTGGCTCTGGGAAAATGAGCAAAGGGAATGTTCCAGGCTCACCTCCCAGCTGCCCTCTCAGAAAGAAGCCAGAGAAGAATGAGAGCTAAGATCTGGCGAGAAATAGCTGGTATTGCCACACCTGTCCCTGCACAGACTTTCCCAGAATCCTCAGGAGGATGGAGGTGGGCAACTGGATGAGGATTTAGGGAATTGTGAGAATTGCGAGCCATATCATCTCCCCTCTGGGGAAAGTCTTCTTGCAAAGGAGATGGAAAGAAATGGCATCTTATCTGTGTTGTCTGGAGGGAGCAGAATTTTTAACACATTTTTCTTATTTATGCAAATCTTCCAGAAAAACATGATGTCCAACTTACAAGCTGGAGAAAGCCTTGTTCTGTAAGATTCGAACCAAAAAAAAAAAACTCAGAGCCACAATAAACCATAAACTGGACCTGAATTTGCAAAGCGGCTTCTGTTTTTTTGTTGGTTGGCTTGTTCCTTGCTTTTTTAAAACAAAAACAATTAACAAGAAGGCTGAACTGCAGGAAACTTTGATGCTATCTAATAGCATTGGCCGTGCTCCTACAACCTTCCTTGTCTGTGTCTGAGTAACAATAAAATGCAAGTATGTTATCTGGAGTAGAGAGAAAGGCAAGCAGTCCCATTATCGCGTTCGCAGATTAGCTAGACTCCGAGAGCAGGCCCGAGGAAGCAGAGACAGGATGCCCACATTTCAACCGGGATGGAAGAGGGTCAGAGAGGTCCTGAATAGGAAGAGTCAGGTGCTTCTGTATGGGATCTTCTGACAACAGGGGCCAGCAAGGCAACAATGGATGGTAGGCTAAGTGAGGGAGGAGCAACACCACCTAAGAGATCCAAAAGGGGACAAGCCAGTGAACTAGCACCGATGTCTCAGTCTTACTGAGAACCAGCCCCAGGAGTCCAGTTCCTCAGCTTGTCTCTGCACATCCCCGTGTATTCCTCGCTATTGAAATTAACCACTCTTGGGGTGGCCTGTTCTAAAGATGTTAACTTGCTGCTCTATCACAGATATAATACTTTCCTTATTAAAAAAAATATATATATATGCGCGCACACACACTCCCCAGGAGAATCTGACCCAGTGAGACCCCATAGCAAGACCTCTAGTTAGAGCTTCAACTCAGGCCTTCAGGCTTCAACAGACTACAAGGAGCTCTGATGGGACCTTGGCTCGGAATTTTCTTAAGGTTTTGGCAGGACTTTGCTTTCTTTCCATCAGGTATTTCCTACCTTAGGAAAGGAAAAACTCTTAGCTTCTGCATTTAGAAACTTAATACCAAAAAAAAACAAGCCTTTTACAAGTCAAAGACAGAAAAACCAGAAAATCGTCTCAGGAGGCCGCTCAGCTCTTCGGTCAGTCAGTCAGCAGGGTTTGTTGACCGCACAGCTTTCTCTCTGCACCACGCTGAGCAAGGCATGCACAGAGGAGCTGAAGGCCTGGCCCCTGAGGGCGACAAGCGCTTTCACTTCGCTAAACAGAACTGCACTGAGTCCCTCCTATAAGCAAGGCATTGTGCTTTTCTAAGGTGAAAAAGAGGTTTTAGTAGACAAGGGCGCTATTTTCAGAACTATACACAAATAACTGTAGGAAATGGAAGAATGTGGCAGGAGTTACAAGAAACGTTTAGAGAAAGTGCTGGGGACTATGAGTGAAGGGGAGAATAAGCGTCTAGCTGAGGTAACAAAAAGAGACCCCATGGAGAAGATGGCGGTTGAGTTAGGTATGGACGAAGTGGCCCCTAGGAGTAGGGTTCTCTCAGAAATGAGGCAGTAAGGTGAGGTGGTGAATAACACGAGATGTGGAGCTAAGATGCCTGGGTTCCAACACAGGTTCCACCACTGGTCAACTGTGTGAGAACCCTGACCAAGTTTACTTAGGTCTCTGAGCCTCAGTATTTCTCATCTGTGAATTGGGGCCAATAATATCTACCTCTTAAGGATAGTTGAAGGGATTAAATGAGGTCATGAATGTAAAGCTCTTGGCTTTATGCCTGGCATGCAGAAAGTGCTCAAGAAATGTTACTCCATAATTAGTGTTTGAAAACATGGGGATTTGTGGGGCTGTAAAGGATGGCTGGACAGGATGTCTCGATCGGACGGTGGGGGAAATCCTGGGTCACAGGTGTAGAATGGGAAGTTTTGATCTGCTGCCAAAAGGACCACAGTGAATGAGATAACTCAGAAGTGCCAACTCACAGAATCCAAGTCAAATGGAGCAAAGCCATTGTCAAGACAAGGAAGGCCTCTCCCAGGGCAAACAAGGGGGTCCTGTGGCCCAAACCTCACTGTCAAAAGGCCTCAAGTTTAGGGGCTGGCCTAGTGCTGTAGTGGTTAAGTTTGCATGCTCTGCTTTAGCGGGCCAGCATTCACGGGTTCGGATCCTGGGCGCAGACCTACATAAAAAATAGAGGAAGATTGGCACAGATGTCGGCTCAGGGCCAATCTTCCTCACCAAAAATTAAAAAGGGCCTCAAGCTTAGATTTCTTTCTTTTTTTGTGCGAGTGTGAGGAAGATTCGCCCTGAGCTAACATCTGTGCAAGTCTTCCTCTACTTTGTACATAGGATGCCTCCACAGCATGGCTGATGAGTGGAGTAGGTCCACACCCACACCCAGCATCCAAACCAGCAAACTCTGGCCCACTGAAGCAGAGTGCATGGAACTTTAACTGCTCAGCCATGGGGCCAGCCCCACAATGAAGCAGAGCATGTTTTAACCCCTCGGCCATGGGGCCGGCCCCACAAGTTTAGATTTTTGACATTACCTCCAACTGAGTTTGTACACAGTCTCACAGAGCCATTGCCATGCAACATGAGCTTACATAAACATTTAATTCCACAATGTTTGGGCATTTCTTCCTTTTTAATCTACCAGTCTAATATGGAAATGGCTTAGGCTCCACTTGACCTCTGAGAGGCCCAAAACGCAGGTGTAGATAGCTGGGGTCTACGGTTAAGTCCAGCTAATGATGGGGAAGCAGCCATGCAGTGTCTGCCCTAAAGCAGCCGTGCTCTTCGGCCGCATTATTGTATTTGGACTTGTGGGAATGAGACCAATAGGCTTACCTGCTCATACAACAGATTGAGCAAAAGCAGAGAAAGAAGAAAGCCGATGCATGCCGAGGACAGCAAGTCATGACACTGGTAGAGTGTGGAGTCCATGAAAGAAGGGACAGGACCCGGGGCTGGAAACACAAGTTGGAACCAGATCCTGGAGGAGATAAAGACTAAACATTCATGCCAGCTTTTTATTGTGCTTTCTAACCTACACAACTAATAGTAGAGCCAGACTCAGTCATTTCTTAGTTCCTCAGCATTCATCACTAATTCTGCGACAGAATTCTTCACTTCCACTGTCTCAAAAATTTCCGTCATTCCTTCATACGGTCCTGCCGCTTCCCAGAAACCGCAGCGGGGTCTTCCCATCTTCCAGGTGTGTTATTTGGTCAGCTGCCAAGGAATGAAATGCCCAAGGAGTGAACTCTGTCCATGGCCATTAAACCACTCATTGCAAAGGCATTGCCTGAATTGACTCCTTGATCCTTTTCACATTTATCAAACACCTTCTTGTCTGTGGAATCTGTTTGATGAGGGTCAAGTTTTAGAGTTTTTATGTTCTATTATAAAGACCAAAAATACAGACACATGCTTAGGCAAAGAATTTCTACTGTGAGAGGCAATCTAAGAGGTGTAACATGGACTGAAATAGAGAATTTTCCGGAATATTTAGATGGCTTGTGAGGATCATAAGGCAAAAGGCTAAAATGGGATTCTCCCCGAAAGCTTGGGTTGAAATGTATGGACAAGACAGCCAGTGGCTTTCCAAATGTCCATTCTCCTCTTGGAGGCAAGAAGCAAGAGATTCCCAATTGTTAGTTCTACTCATCCTTCTACATGATAGCCATTGAAATGTTAGTCAAAGTATTGTATGGGATTCCCAGAAAGGTCCATCAAAGAAGCTGACTAGGATGGAGAACATAGCCTATTGCCCTTCTGCTTCTTTTCCTTCCTCCAAGTAGAAGCACGTATGTAATGACCAACATGTCAACAGCTATCCTGGACCATGAAGCAACCTTGAGTATGAAAGTCATTCTGTAGGTGGTGAAATTAGAAACATAGAAGATGCTCGATCTCTGATGACCATGAAACCACCAGGCTAGGGTTGCACTACCTGCCTCTGGATTTCTTTTACAAGAAAAAACAAACCTTTGTGTTTTAACCACTGTCATTTCTGTCATATGCAGCTGTCTCTCATCCTAACGAATACAGAAGGTCACTGTGGTTGTTTACACCCAACCACAGGAGAGAGGACAGACCCAAATCCCATCCTCCCCACTTGCCCAACATCTTTGCCAACCTATTCCTGCTGTAAATACCTAGGGTCAGCCAATCCCTGAGGGAACGGATAAGAAAACATGGGGACTAATTCAGGTGCCCGTCTTCCTTGGCAAAGTTCACCTTTTAGGGGAAAAGGCCTATTAACACGTTATTTGAAAGTAACATGTGAGTAACAAGATAGATATGTCCAACAGGCCTTGAGAGCACAGAGAGAGGTACTTGGGATCACGTTGGCTGGGCTCTCCTGGGGAGATACCATCTGTCTTGAACCTTGAAGAGAAGCAGCTCAGATTCCCTGGAAGGAAAGCCTGAGATGGGGATTCTTGTCCAAGTGATTGGTCAAGGGAGTGAGCTTGGAAGAGGCTGTGGGGGACTGAAGGAAAGGCAAAGGAAGAAGAACAAAGACATGGATCCACTGAAGTCTAGTGTCAGCCTGATCCCACAGGGAGCTCCGGAGCATGAGTGACCCATGGAGTAAGGTGTCCCTCCTTGGAATCAGGGGGGCTGGGCGCTTGTAAGCCCATAGCATCCAGTCAAAGGCTGCTGGCTGGAGGGTCTAAACTTCCAGGCATTGCCCTTCCAGGAGACTCCCTAGTCAAGGGCAATTCTCTGGAAAGAGTAAGCAGTGGGCCATTGGCAGCCGAGATTGACAGCAGCTGGCTGCAGATCAGTGCACCAGGCCGGCAGAGGAGAGCAATTCCAACTACTCAGGTTGGAGGGGTGATCTAAGCATGAGAACAGCATGAGCAAAGGCCCCGCAGGCCCTGCTGGCTGCGTGTGGGTTGGGAGGCGTGTGCCCATTCCTCACTAGGTCACGGAGCATGAGGCTGAGAGCGGGGAGATAAGAGGGAGAGGCAGAGAAGAGCACAGATGATTTTCTCTGCCAGGCTGCAAAGTTCAGAGTATAGCCCATGTTAATAATAATGATACCAACGTGAGTAACAACAGTCTGTTATTTATGTCATCGTTAGTGTGGCCAGTGTCTGAGGGCATTACATTTGTTTTCTTTTTATTCCTTATGACTCACTATGAGGCAAGTAGTATGACTAGCCCCACTTTACAGATGAGGAAACTGAGAGTGAAGAAATTAAGTAACCTGTCTGAGAGCATAGGATGAATAGAGCCAGGATTGGAACCTACTGTCTGAGCACGTGCTCATCCCACCATGATGCACAGGGTTTTAAGTAAAGGAATGATGCAGCCAGATTTGCATTTTAAATACTGCGCTGGAGCTGCCCCCATCCTCTCCTTGCTAACTTCTCCCCAGCACACACTTCTGGGTGCTTCTGCCTCTGCATTTTTCAGCTGAAAAAAAAAACCTTGAACCCTCTGATTCTGGCCATCCAGATTCCACTCCTTCCAGCTGCCGAAGGCTCTCCCACTGCCACCCCAACTTTCCCTTTCCTCCCGTCTCCCCTAGCCTCCCTTGATGAATTCTCCCCCACATCTCAGGAAAGCCAACCTGGAACCCCAGCCTCCAACTAACCAGCTGCCAGGCCCACCCCAGGCAGAGCTGACCCTGGGCTGCTCTTAGTATTGCCTGTCCGGCTGGGCCAGTCTGTTCCTTGGCCTCCACTACCTGAGGACAAGCAGAACAAGGGGTTCAGGGAGCCCAAGTGGAGAGGACAGACCTCTGAAGGGACAGTCAGACAATATATAACGGCCAGGACTCTGACTGTCTGCTATCAGGAATCCAGGAAACGGAACAGCCTACGAGTACACACTCTAGGGCTGCAGACCGGTTACTTCCAATGAAGGGAGACAGGAGAACGGGAGGCAGAAGGACCAGAGAGGCAGATGTGAGCTGCTGTCAGTGCTCTATTTCCATGCTTATTGTCTATTTAAAATAAATAAGTTAACATCTAACAAAAAGAAGGCCTTGTCCGTGGGCCAACAGTGAAAGTCTGTCATGGACCAAGGATTAAGAATTAATCTGGCGTGTGCTCCTAGGTCAGTTATGCATATATCTCCACGAGGCAAAAATTACTACTTGAAGAATGAGTTCCCAAGGAAGTTTCCTTGGGAAAAGTTTTCTTTCCCAAGGAAATCTGCTCTCCAGTTATGGCTGGAAGGGATCATAAGCAGTGGGGAGGGCTCCCTGCAGTGCTGATAACATACTTTCTCTTCATCTGGGTTCTGGTTGCTCAGATGGGTTCATCTTGTGAAAATTCAATGAACTATACACTCATGATATATTTGTTTGTGTGTATCATTTTTTAAAAGGATTAAAAAAGAACTTTTTTTTCATTTTAATTGCTCTACACGTACTTAACCTCTGGTGGATCCAATACGTATATGTAAGAGCAATAAACACTCCAGAAAAAGACTGGAAGTATACGCCACAATACTGTCTTTTGGTGAATTCCTTCAGGAAATGCACTCGTAGCCTGTGCCAAGCTGAGCCATATTGGAGCCCAAGGCAAAAAAAAAGAAAAATCAGTCGTATTGATCCTATCTTCATTTAAATTTTTGGTATTTTGATCATCATGGATTTCTTTGCATTAATTTTGATTTTTTTTTAAACCCTGTGTCAAAATGTTTTTTGTCTTGATTACTGAGCTTCTTGGCACCCTTTTAAATTTTGCACCATCCTAGTCCCAGCCCTGCTGGTAGCCAGAAACAGCTCCTCATCGACTCCGGCTCATCAAAAACCCAAATTCTATCTTCCTCATGGAAATGCCCATGCTACCACGCGGTCAAAGGACGAGTCTGATAATGAGACTTTCAAGGTCCTTAATAGCTCACTGACGTAGAGTTTCTAAGGTACTTCCACATAATCTCACTTATCCTCACAGTGAGCTTGGGGAAGTCATGAATAGTATCTCATTTTGCAGGTAAATATGAAGCTTTGCCTTGATGGGAAAGTAACCTTTCCAGGATGATTCTGACTAGGGACAGCGCACAATTCATCTCTCTATAAGTCACAGTGTCCAGCACAACTTCTTGCCGTTCAAGAGTCAGAGTGCATGCCTTCAAATCCTGGGTCCACCATTTCCTGGGTGGCTGTGTGACCTTGGGCATTCAATTCACTATTGAATTTCCCTAAACCTCTGTTTTCTCACCTGCGAAACAAAGATAAGAACAATTGATTTGTTGGGAGGATTAAAGCAGGTTATCCATGTAAAGTGCTTAGCAGTGTGTTTGGCACAAACTAGGTCCTTAATAAATGTTAACTACTACATTGCACAGAGTGTAGGCTTGAAAATCTTCATAGAAAAGAATGGAATGTCACAGGAGACTATCAGGCTAAACTTCCTGCGTGGGGCACCTTTCAGCTGCCACCAAATAACCTTGGGAAGGGAGCTTTCAGCAAAATCTATAATCAGAAAAATTATCTGAATCCTGGAAATAGACAAAAGAGATGACTGATTTTTTTAATGAAGTCCTGGTCTTGACTTTCTATTTCCTGGGCTATTTTAGAACTCTGGAAGGACAGAGGTTGACTTGTAGAATTTTGTCTGGTAGAGATGCAAATAATTTAAGTTTGGGGGAGCAGACACCCCGGAGATTGTGATGTATTGCCTTGTTGGACTTTAACCCAGCAATCTATTAAATTGCATATATATGCAATTATATATAATATAGTATATAATTATGTATAACATAATATAGAATTATATTAATATAACTGTAATAATTGCAAGTATACGTATATAATTACATACATAATTATATACACATTATATTTATATTTAATTTTTTATATGTCTACACACATATGTATCCTTAGCTTCTCAAATGCTCTTTGGCCAAATTCCAACATATTACTGGTTCTCTAATAAACTACTGAGCGGAACAAAATCTTTGACATGTATTCCTTTTGTATTGGCACGAGTTTGTTTTTTTTTGAGTCATGCTTTTTTAATCTTTTGAAAATCATAATTTCACACCATGCACAGAGACCAGGCTTTCCCTGGGGTCCCAAACGAGGCCTTTAAGGAAGCCGTGTGATGTCTGGCTGAACGACACATCCCAGCAACACCTTTCAAACTTGAGTTGGCCCCTGAGCAGCCCTGAACCTGGCCCCCTGCCTCAGGTACGGACAGCGTCAGAGTTTAAGACTTCACTCCCAAGCTAGGCATGTGGGGCTGAGGAGCTCTCCTCCCCTGCTTCCAAATAAGGTTCCAGGTCAGAGCAGAGGCTGGACCAGCCTCCTGGAGTTTGCCAATTATTTGGCAAAGGACAGACATACCATTCTGTGCAAATTTCCTCACATTGTCCTGCCTGGCTCTAAGTGCTCCCAGTTGGGATAATCTAGAGATAAGTGGCAGGGAAAAGGATGGAGTACCTGGGTCTCCCCCGACACACTTCCCAGTCATTCCCACTATTACCTGCAAGCCACTCAAATTGGGTGTGACCTTATTTCACCTCTCATGCTGCTACTTTCTGGCAAAAGCTAGAATTAGAAAGTCTTATACCTCCTTCAAAATCCCAATGGAAATTCCCTCCTACTGGGGTTAGAATAAGACCTTACTATCGCCTTGTGGAACTTGTGGTAAGGGACACTATCCTTGTGGTGCCCAGCGGTGAGCTTTAAAGGGGAGCCACATTCTGGTACCCTCTTCCCTCAGCCCAACCCTCGATCTGCTGGTGGCGATGAATGGGATAGATTCAGGATGTATGTTGAGTAGGATTATCAGAACTTGTTGATAAATTGGAGGTGGGAGATCAGAGAAAGGGAGGATTGTATTAGTCAGGGTTCTCCAGAGAAACAGAGCCAATAGGATAGATATAGACATAGACATATAGATATATACACATATATAGAAAGAGATTTATTATAAGGTATCAGCTCATGTGATTATGGAGGCTGAGAAATCCCGCAATCTGCCATCTGCAAGCTGGAGACCCAGGAAAGTTGATGGTGTCGTTCAAAGGCCTGAGAGCCAGAGAGACTGTGATGTAGATTTCATTCTGAGTCTGGAGGCCTGAGAACCAGGAGTGCAAAGGGCAGGAGAAGCTTGACGTCCCAGCAAAGCAATCAGGCAGAGAGCAAATACAACCTTCCTCCACCTTTTGGTCTATTCAGGCCTCCAATGGATTGGATGATGCCCACGACCGCTGGCGAGGGCCATCTGCTTTACTCAGTCTGCCAATTCAAATGCAAAGCTCTTCCAAAAACACCTCACAGAAATACCAAAAGATAATGTTTAACCAGACATCGGGGCATCCTATGGCCCAATCAATTTGACACATAAAATGAACAGTCACAAAGATGATACCTAGGTTTTTAGTTTAAGTAACAGGATGCAAGGTGGTGTCCTTTTCTGAGATGGAGAAGACAAGGAGGGATAGATTTGGAAGTAAGAAAATCAAAAGGAAAAGAGCAGCTAGGAGGCTGGCCCCGTGGCCAAGTGGTTAAGTTTACATGCTCTGCTTTGGCAGCCCGGAGTTCTGGGGTCAGATCCTGGGCGCAGACCTACACACAGCTCATCAAGCCATACTGTGACAGCCTCCCACACAGAACTAGAATGACCTACAACTGGGATATAAAACTAGGTGCTGGGGTTCTGGAGAGAAAAGAAAAAAAAGGAGGAAGACTGGCAACCGATGTTGGCTCAGGGCCAATCTTCCTCACCCCGCCCCCCAACCCCCCGCACCCAAAAAGAGAAAAAAAAATAGCTAATCTCCCAGTTCTTACTACACCCGGGAGCCTTTGGGACAACATGGGTAGAATTACGCAGATGAGAAATTAGATTCCTCTTATCATTCCTGTTTTATTTAGCAACCCTCCTTCAGCTACTAAAATCTTCGCATTTTGGAAGATCCATCTGTCTTTTGCCCACCTCACAGACAGCTGAATATCTATCATTTTCATTCACTTAAAGGGCACTGTACTGAAGCCAGCTTGCAAGTCATTGTTTATGAATATCTTCATAGAAGTCTTTTCTAACACTTCAGTAAAGCGTGCAGGACAGGACGGCATCCCTTTGCTATAGTTAAAGAACACCGTGCTGAACCCATCTTCCGCGCAGCTCTACAGGAACATCTTCCTATAAGGCTTTATAATATTTCCATATGTGCCATATGCTCCAGTCAAGAATCACCGTGGGGACATTTGTGCAATTGTAGAGTTGGTACGTGTTTCACCAAATTTTCCTCGCAGAAGCCTGGTGGTTTGCTTGTTTATGGTGGACACAATCTTGTGCCTTACACCTGGTGATAGCCACCTCTTTGGAGAGCTTGGTATAACCCTTTGCTTTAATTGATTTCTTTGGTCTCTACTGCTCTGTTTGGATTTCTTTGTTTGCACTAAAGATCAAATCGTTTAAAAATTTAGCATCGTATTTGTAATTCAAGAGCAAAGCCTTAATTGTGCTCCATGTAATGGATTAATGAAAGCAAACAGACAGCCATATTAAGTAGAGTAATTGATGAAGGGCAATGCTTTGTTAGGCTAAGTTAACAAATGAAGTAACTCCACCCATTTTAATGGAATTTGGTGGTTGGATTGTGTTTGTTTGTTTGTTGTTTTGTCTTTTAGCAGAATGGGGGTCAATTTGAGGACTTGCAGTGAAAAAAACTTTTCCCACTGAAAATAATAGTGTGTTCCAACTTGGGATGATTTGCCCTATTATGAGGGATTTTAAGAAAAGAATTGCTCTAAAAAGTGGGGAACTGTATTGGCTGCCACAGGGTGTGGCAAGAGCAGCCCCCTGGGACAGGCCCCCGAGGTCTCCCGGGAGCCAGGACCAGCTATTCTCCTCACTTCATGTTGAAGATGCCAGGCTAAATCCCGAAAGACTGAGCCTCATGGCAGCTGTGCCTTGCTAGCCATGACTCCAACTCCATCCCGAGACTCTAAGTTCCCAGGAGCTTAGTGTCAAGAAGTGGGGCTTGTTACAATGAGCATTCCTAAGCACTCAACATAGTGTCAGTAAGTGCTGGCTGTTAACATTCAAGAGAAGGGGAGGAAAAGTTACATATTTAGATGCAAACGTAGATATGGATGACACAAATATTTATGAATGGAAAAAAGATTAAAGGGAGTAGACAAAGCATTGGCAAAGTTTACCTCTGTGTAATAGGATGGCACTTCATTCTTTTATTTTTTTACTTTTTGCTTTTCCATATTTTCTACGATGAACATTTGTTCATTCAACAAATCTATTTTGCATGCTTACCACATCTTAGGCATTGTGCTAGGCCTGGAGGATAGAAAGGTGAAATAGACACAATCCCTGCCCCAGAGGTGACATCCAGTGTGGAAGACAGACAAGGACAAGGACAAGGTGCAGTGCACAACCTCAAGGTCATCATCAACATCATAGGCATCACAGACCTGTATGTTTCATTGAGTTTTCCTGCAGGTGAAAGTATATTGTCTTGAAAAAGGGATATCTTTTTCAAATTTACAGAAAACCATCAAATGGGGTATCAGTGGCCATAAGCAATTACAAGTCAATATATGTGCAATGATGGAAAGCAAAAGTGTAAGCACATCTGAAGGTTGTCTCGGGAGCAAAGGACGGCTTTCCATAGGAAGCAACGTTTCACCCGAAACTGAAAGGCAAGAATCACTATTTTTGTAACCAGGATAAAACAAAAGGGTTTAAAAATTGGTATTGGCTGTTATTGGATGATCAGCTATTGAATACTGAATGTGAACGAAAGGATGAGTGAATGAATATATGAAAAAATGAATGGAAGATTTAAAAAAAGAAGAAAAATCAAATGACTGGTCCACTCTACCTCCAATTTGAGGAAGAATCACAAGTGGAAAAACAACTGCCTGACTCTCAGCCCAGAGTTGTTCCTTTAAGTCCTTGCTACTCAAAGTGTGGTCCGTGGACCAGCAGCATCAGCATCACCCAAAACTTGTTAGAAATTCAGGATCTCCGGCCCCACTCCTCACCCACCGAATCAGAATCAGCATTTTAACCAGAATTAGCATTTTAACACAGATGATTTGTGTGCATATGGAAGGTTCAACCTCAGCTGCACATTAGAGTCACTCGGGAGCTTACACAAATCTGATTGCCAAGTGTAGCTTGGTGGTTAAAAGCACAAGTCCTGAATCTAATTTCCAGGTCCTCTAGTTTAGTAACTGTGTGACTTTAGATCAGGTCCATGACGTTTTGGTGCCTTGGTTTCTTCATCCACATGGTAGGCAGCTAGAGATGTAGTTCCTAGCGGTTCCTATCTTCTGATATTCACACACTTGTGAATATCACACTTGTGTAATTCCCTCCCCCTCGGGCATGGTTTGCTTCTAAGGAATAGAATCCAGCAGGAGGGATAGGAAGCAATTTCCAAGATTAGGTAACAAAAGACTGTGACTTTCATCTTGCTCACAGTCTCTCTCTGACTCTTCTCACTTGCTGGTTTTGATGAAACAAGTTGCCAGGTTCTGAGCTGCCCTATGGAAACACCCACCTGGCAAGGAATTCCAGTCTGTCAACAGCCAGCAAGGAACTGAGGCCCTGAGTCCATCAGCCACCAGGCCACATGACTTAGCTTGGAAGTGAGTCCTCCTCCAGTCTAACCTTGAGATCACTGCAGCCCTTGACCAACACCTTGATTACATATTTCTGAGGGACCCTGAGCTCGAGGACCAGCTAAGCCACACCTGGACACTTGATCAACAAAAACTGTGAGAAAATAAATGTTTGTTGCTTTAAGCCACTGAGTTTTGGCTACACGGTAATAGAAAACTAATACAACCTATAAAATAGCGATGATACTAGCATTCACAGCATAGATTCATTGGAAGATTAAATAATTCCCATAAAGTGCTTAGAATAAGACCTGTCATATAATAAGAACTATACACATTTTGCTATCAGTTTTTATTAGAAAGCACTGATGCCCTTGGTACCTTCTGAAGAATGTAAGTTTTTCTCTATCACAAATGGCCCCAGCCTCCTCTGTTTCTGCAAGTTTCCCTCTCTACTTTCCTTGTCATTTAACTGTCGCTCACAGTTGGTGTCAGTGTGTCTGCTTCTGGAAGTTCCTCCTCACCCTGATAAAACAACAAAAAAGTAAGCTGTTTCTAATCTGCTGTAGACTGGGAAAGTGGATAAATAAACTCATTATGATCGTGACTAAACTAAAAGTAAACGGACTCTGCTTTAGGGTCTGAGGCATGCTCCAATGAGCACATTGGAGGTTGGTTTTGTTTTTTTTAATGCCAAGCATGTGTTACCATCGTTTTTGATGCTCAAAGCCCCTTGTTGCTTCTAGTTTCTCAGCTATGTTCGAGTCATTGAAGCCACAACATTTAGGAGACATGTCTGCATTTCTACCATGAGATGAGTACATTCTACACTAACTATGTCATTCATCGCATCTCTATTTTATTCATCCCTAAGCTCAATTACTCTTAGCTCTCTCTAAAGTTTATTTATTTCGGCCAAAAAATATCCTTTGTTTTTAATGCCTCAGTTTAATCAGGTTTCACTTCTGTCATTTGCTATCAAGAGTCTTAACTTATTCAGGGATTAAGGGAGACTTGGCTTGAGGAAACGAAGATTAAATGGAGATCCAGAGGATAAGTTGGATGTAAATGTGTGCAGGAGAAGAGAGGGGATTGGAAGATGGTGTAAGGCAAAAGGAAAAACTTGTGTGAATTCCCAGAGGTGGGAGGGAGCAAGGCAAGTTTGAGAAACAGGAGCAAAATCAGTGTGGCTGGAAGACAGTGCGAGAGGAAGAAAGTGCACTAGAAGTGGGAGGGGCCAAAGCATGATGGTCTTACACACCGGGTAGAAGTTTGGGTTTCAATCTAAAGGTGTAGGCCCACCACTAAAGGCTTATAAATTAGGGGTTAGCACATTACAGCCCTGAGCCAAATCTGGCTCTACACCTGTTTTGGTAAATACATTTCTATTGGAACATAGCCTCGGCCATCCATTTACATATTATCTATGGCTCCTTTCACACTACAATGGCAGAGTTGAGTAATTGCATAGTAGTCGAGTAGTTTGCATAGCCAGCAAAGCCTAAAATATTTATTACCTGACCCTTTGCAGAAAAAGTTGCTGATTCCTGTTTTAAGTTAATGGGTTTGTGGGGGAAGGGAAAAATCTCCCCCTTCCCCACTTGGTTTTTATGGCTGGTCGAATAATTAAAATGACATAAGGCAGGTTCAAGGGCGAAAATCAAATTTAACATGTGCACAAAGGGCACTCATATAAGCATGAAAAATTCCCAAGATAGTTAGGCAAAATGAGGTATATATGTCATTTTGGACTAAGGAGAAGGGGAGAAGGAGTCTGGGCCTTCAAAGGGAAAAGAGGCAATTTACAGGAAGATGAACTAAGTTAATGTTTGGTAAACAAATGTTTGTTGGGCCATCTAGAGACAACCGACACAGAGAGGACTTTGATCAAACTGGCCTTGCTAGGTTCCTCCCAGCCTACCACACCCAGTTCATATCACAGTGGTGAGCCACTTAACGACAGGGATACGTTCTGAGAAATGCATTGTTAGGAGATTCCGTCATTGTGCGAACATCATAGAGTGTACTTACACAAACCTAGATAGTATAGCCTCCTACACACCTAGACTATGTGGTACGAATCTTAACAGGACCACGATTGTACATGCAGCCCATCATTGAAACATCATATATTTATAGCAATTTATTTGTAATTTATGTTTACAAAGGACATTTTAGAGAATAAGAGGGATGAAACATAAATACATTTTTTTCTTTCATTGATATATCAGAAAATGTGGTGGTAAGTAAAGTACAAAAAATTTAGAGTGGGCTAGTAGTTTAAAAACAAAACAAAAACAAAGGCCAGCTCCGTGGCCATGTGGTTAAGTTCGTGCACTCCGCTTCAGTGGCCCAGGGTTTCGCCGGTTGGAATCCTGGGCACAGACACAGCACCGCTCATCAAGCCATGCTGAGGTGGCGTCCCATGTAGCACAACCAGAAGGACCTAAGACTAGAATATGCAACTAGATACTGGGCGGACTTGGGGGAGGAGAAGAAAAAAAAAAGATTGGCAACAGATGTCAGCTCAGGTGCCAATCTTAAAGAAAAAAAAGCCATTCCTCCAGGTCTGACGTCTGTGTGTCCTGGGACTCCCCCTCCATGGACAATCTCTGGAGTGACACAAATCTGAGGGTGCTGTTCTTATGTGATCAAATGGAGGAAAGTCACAATGTCATGGAAAGACTATGCTGGTCCCAAAATGCACAGTTGCTTAGGTCTTTCTTGGGTTGACTGAGGAGTAGTATTTGCTAAGAAAACAATTATTATTCTTTAACTTTGGTTGGGAGCAGGGAGGGTGAGACAGAAAACGTGAAGCCAAGGGGAGTTGTTTCTTCAGGACAGCTGGCAGAGACCCAAAGTACAAAGTTGTCTACAAACTCTCGAATCAGTGTGAGACTTGAAAGAGAACTATGTGCTGGCAGCGCGGGCTGGCCCGCCTTGCCAGAGCAGAATTGAAACCATACCTCTACCTCATGCAGACATCACCCACTGGAAGGATGTTCTTATAAATCCCAGCCTTGGAGCCCATCTCAGCTACAACGCCCTCCCTGTTCCCCTTCTCTTTCACTCCTCAAACCAGAGGAACTTAATAAAAACAGAAGGCACACATCTCTCCAGAGCTTCTCTGAGCTCAAAGAAGGGGGCAAACAGAAATACACAGAGGATGAATATGACCCCTCTGGACCCTTCTGATCAAGTTCCAGGGGACGCCTCCATTGTGGCCCATTTGACCTGGGCTACGCTGTGAGATGGAAGTGCATGGATGCTGGGGGTAGACTCCACAGTGCCCGCAGCAACCAGAGACCCCAGATCTAGCTGCCCTTCACCTGAGCCACACTTCTGAGTTCCTAGCCAAGGAATTCCAGGTTGATTTATGAAAATCTGACCTCAATCCAGAGAAACTCCCCAATTAGCCCAGAGAGAGCACAAATAACTACGCTCTGGATTGCTCTCCTTGCATTGAAAACCAAGGATGAATACAGCTACAGAAGTGGAGAAAGGAGTTTCGTGTTCTGGAATAGATCCCACTGTTTCCACCGGGAGGTCCTGACCTTGCGATTCGAAGTCCTCCAGAATTTGACTCAACTGTTCCAAATCTCTCCCTATACAAACACTGTCAGATTTAGTTCCCCATTCACACCATAGGCACCCCAGCTACCACCGCTGCTCCAGCTAGAATGTACTTCACACTCATCCAAACCCTCCACATCCGGGAAAAGCACTTCAGTCAAAAGCAGGAAGCGATACACCTGTAAAGAGGAAAAGTCCCTCTACAAAACTAGAATCAGTTTTCAATCCACCAGGCAACTAGGAACTTCATTTGAGATCCAGGCGGGCAGCTTTTTGCCAAAGCACTTTCGCCTCTTGTGCTAGCTCAAAAGGAACATACTGTTAAGTCTTTTGTGAGTCCACCGATCTTGGTAGAAATTGGTGGTCTTTTCCAAATATTTTTAATTTTGTCTTCTTCCTGGAAGATAATTCTGCCACAAAGTCACCAAAAGAAGGAGGTTGTTTCTAAAATGTAGCTGTAAGTCAAGGTTCAGGACTATATTTTAGTTCGCTCCAGAGTTGAAGGATAAATTGACCGACTTCATAAAAATTAAATCTTAGTTGGGAAGATTCAGGTGATGAGCTATTTGGATTGCCTCCACCAAAAAGGAAAACAGAAAGGCCAGAAAAAGTCTCTGACAGTGTATATGTATTTGTCTGACTGAACTATCTATACTTTTTTTTTACTTTATTTATTTTTTTTTTTTTGAGGAAGATTAGCCCTGAGCTATCATCTGCCAATCCTCCTATTTTCACTGAGGAAGCCTGGCCCTGAGCTAACATCCATGCCCATCTTCCTCTACTTTATATGTGGGACGCCTACCACAGCATGGCTTGCCAAGCAGTGCCATGTCCTCACCCAGGATCCAAACCGGCGAACACTGCACCACCAGGCTGGCCCCCTGAACTTTCTATAAAATTAGCATCCCACTTAGAGCTCTGGTTAAAGTTCAATTGAGAAAAACTAAAATGACTTTATAATGTTAGCCCTAGATTAGCAACGTGGGCCAATAATGAACACTGCTTTAAGCAAGTACCTAGCACTCCTCTGGTGATCATTTGTAAGCTTTGCTCCCTCCCTCCATCTTGAAATGCACTCTTCTGACTTCCACTTCCCTGTCTTCCTTCTGCCACTCTGGCCACTTCTCATTCTACTTTGTAGGCTCATCCACGTCTACCCAACCTTTAAATGATCGAGTTCTTTAAGACTCTGCTCTGGGCCCTCTTTTCTTCTCCCTCTATATTCCCTCTTGAGGCAATTGCATGCATGCTCCAGGGTTTGGATGATGCCTCTAAATTGACAGCACTTAAAGTGCATTCTTAGTGGTCCCCAAAAGATACGTCCAAGTCCTAACCAGTACTTGAGGCTTTATTTGGAAATAGACTCCTTGCAGATGTAGTCAAGTTAAGGATCTCCAGACAAGATTATCCTCAAATCCAATGATGAGGAACCTTATAAGAGACAGAAAAGGAGAAGATATAGAGATACAGAGGGGAAGGCCATGTGAAGACAGAGATTGGAGTTATGCAGCCCCACGCCAAGGACGGCCAGCAGCCCCCAGAAGCTAGAAGAGAGGTGTGGAATGGATTCTCCCTCGGACACTCTAGAGGGAACCAACTCTGCCGATGCCTTGGTTTTGGATTTCTGGCCTCCAGAACTGAGAGAATAAATTTCTGTTGTGTAAGCTGCCGAGTTTGTAGTAATTTGTTACGGCAGCCCTAAAAAACTAATTCAGCACCCAAATGTGTGTCTAAGCTCTCTGGCCTCTGAGTTCCAGACAGATATCTATAACTGCCAACTTTACATCTCAGAGGAACCCAAACTCAACATGTCCCTGATATAACCAACATCTTATCTACCTGTATCGGGGTTCTCCAGAGAACAGAACGAATAGGATTTATGCAGATATGTATAAGAGGAGATTTATGATAATGAATTGGCCCCCCCACCAATTATGGAGGCCAAGAAGTCCCACATCTGCCATCCACAAGCTGGAGAACCAGAAAGGTCTGTGGTATAATTCAATCTGAGTCCAAAGGCCTGAGAACAGGGCAGGGCGGGGCCACGGGGGGCATCCTGGTAAAAGCGACAGAGTCTGAAGGCCCAAGAATCAGGAGCTCCAATATCTGAGGGCAGGAGAAGACAGACATCGCAGCTCAAGAAGAGAGAGAGTTTGTCCTTCCTTCACCTTTTTTTCCATTCCAACCCCCTATTAACTGAATGATGCCTGCCCACATTCTGACACATTCAGAAATAGTGTTTTACAAGCTATCCGGGCATCCCTTAGCTAAGTCAAGTTGACAAATAAAATTAACCATCAAAAGTCTCCCCCTTGTCAATTTGACACCTATATGTATCCCCTTAAACCAAACTTAATCTCCAAATAAAGGTCATAATTCTGCCTAACGTGATTCAACTATCCTGTATGAAACCAAAAATCGACTAAACTCCCCTCCAGAAAAGGAGGCAAATCCTTGAGTGAGGTTTGCTCTTCTCCTTGATGGCCCATAACTTAATTACTGTGATATAAAGTTAGCAAAGTTTCAATGGTATGATATAAAGTCAATACGTCCTTGTTACATGATAAGGGAATAAGAGAGGAAAGAAAAAGACATTTGTTTAAAACATGTATAGAGATCAACAGGCAAGGAAAGGAGTTACTGTGCTGGCTGGGGTGACTAATCCTGACTACAAGGGCAAGTTGGACTAGTCTTCCACAAGAGCGGTCAGGAAGAGCATGTCTAGAACACAGGAGATCCCTCAGGGCGTCTCTTAGTATTACTGTGTCCTTTGAGACACGGTAAGGTCTCACACTGTAAGGTAAATGGAAAACTACAACAACCCAGTCCAGGCAGGACTTCTAATGAGTCAGACTCTTCAGGAATGAAGCTTTGAGTCACCCCGCCAGGTAAAGAAACACAACCAGCTGAGGTGCTTGCTGAAGGCAAAGGAAATATGGAATGGGTAGTGGAAGAAGGTAGTTATAAATTCCAGCTATGACCACAGGACCAGGTACAGAATGAGGACTCTGACTCTCATGAGTATTTCCACCTTATGTTGTTATGAATATCTTTGCCTGTTGATTAAGGGGCATGAGGGGCTCAAAGTGGCTGGGCAGCAGTCTTAACTTCCAGTTCATTGGGATCATTGTTGTGTCTCCTGGTGGAAGCATTCCTCCCTCTGAAACTAAGACCTCTAGGCCAGCAGAGCATAAAGTTGCAGGAACAGGAAGCAAAAATGTTGCTAGTGGGTCACTATGGGTAAGAGTGAGTGGTGCCGCTCCCATTTCCTCCCTGAGATTCCTGGCTCTGTGAATCGTGGCTAGGGGAGAAACAGCACCATATATGGGACACTGATTCAGAGCATACACAGCTTCTTGGAGAACTTGCCCCAGCCCTGCAAGGTATTGCCACCTAGCTGACATTGTAACGGAGTCTTCAAAAGGCCATTCCACCATTCTATCAAGCCATCCGCTTCGGGATGGTGGGAAACATGGTAAAACCAGTGAATTCCATGAGCATGGGCCCATTGCCGCACTTCTTTTGCTGTGAAATGAGTTTCTTGATCCAAAGCAATGCTGTGTGGAATACCATGATGGTGGATCAGGCATTCTCTAAGTCCACGGATGGTAGTTTTTGCAGAAGCATTATGTGCACCGAAGGAAAATCTGTATCCAGAGCAAGTGTCTGTTCCAGAACGTAGCCCCTTCCATGACGGAAGAAGTCCAATGTCACCAACCCGCCACCGGGTAGCTGACTGATCAGCCCAGGGAATGATGCCATATTGAGTACTCAGTGTTGGTCTCTACTCTCAGCAGGCTGTCCAACAACCGAGGACTCTGACAATAAGATGGCAATAATGTTATGCTCTCCGTGACAGCAGTGACAGTGGTTTTGATTTCTGTATCCCCATATCAAGTTTAGAGCCAGTCTCATAGTAACTGCTTGATAAGTGTCTATTGGTGGAATGATTGGGTGTTTTTAGATGCCAGTTAACAACACAGCTGTTGTGCAGAGAGAGCCCTCAAGAAGTACTGCCACTTGATAAGGATTTTAACCTGGGAGCTTCAATCAACGTGTAATACTACTCCTGTGTGCTGTTTTGGGCTCCCAACAGGCAAATTTCCTGATTTTTCTCTAGGGAGTCTCTCCTCCTCCACTCTCACTCTTTGTACTTTGGATGGAACATGGGGTGGGTGTCCACTTGTGGCTATAACATCAGACATGTGACCCAAACCTGCCAATCAAAACATCACACCCTCCTGGACATAGTGATTGGCATGCTAATCAGATGGGCACGAGATCTACTCCATGGCAATCAGTCCTATCAGAGCTAAATCCTGAGACTTTGGTTTGAACAACCAGAAAAGTGTTGGTGAGAGCTGGACTCTTTTCCACTGGTGTTGGGGAAGTGAGGTTGCAAGCCAGGAGTGGTCTGATACCACCAGAGGAGAGAACCTCTGACAATAAAGTGAAGCCAGAGGAAGAATAACCAAGGGAAGAAAACAGACCAGGTCTTGATGACAATTTTGGAGCCCCTAGATCTAGCTATACCTGAACACAGTACTTGCCCCAGGACTTTTGCCATGTGACCCAACGAAGTCTTTTTTTGCTTAAACTATCTTGATTTGGGTTTTCTGTCACTTGCAGCAAAGAGGGCCATGATTAAAACTCTATCTTCTGAACACATCTGAATTTTTTGATGCTTTGAACCTGAGAATTCCGACTTCAATACTTTACACTGAGTAATTGATGGTGCAAGTCTCAGGACACTGAAGCAGGAGTTACGAGCTTACAAAGGCCCCTAGGCGGCATGTGGGGATCTGGACATCTCTACAGTAGAGAGCCATTGGTGATATCTGTGAAACTTCCAAGAAGGCAAACAGTTAAAGTTAATTATGTCTGAAATTCAAACATCTTTGGAGAGAAGACACATTTAACTGGAATCACCCCTGTTTCCACTATAACACCAAATTTATCCCCATTAATTGGCCCCTATTATTTTCAATCACTCTTTGCTGCTAGATATTTGTACTGGCGTTGTAGTCAGGAAGAGGTTGCTAGGCTAATTGCTCAGACTGTATTTAACAGACAGCCTGTGCTATCAGATAGCTTTGGAAAGAAAACAATAGAAGCCTTAACATGCAACTCTAGGAATGTCAGGTATGTGGTCGTAAAAATCTAATAATTTCAGAGCAGGGAGAGCCTTAGATGAGCCGCTAATCTTCTCTGTGACCTGAAACATTATTGCCCCCAGAGCCAACTAATGAAAGGCTAAATTCATTTCCAACTGTTAAAAGGTATTTTTGCAAAGATACAAATCATGACTTTCATACAAATATAAAATGAACACATGTCAAACACATGATTCTATTTTCTTTGATTCTATTTTATTCATCTATTAATGAGGGAACTCTAAGGCGTTAAACTGGGCCAAAAGAGAAGTCACGAGCAGACACATATGTAGGCAATCAAAAGTAGTGATTGCACTTCAGAAATGCTGAAATGCATTTGTTAGTAGATGCAAGATTGGCTTCCTCCATTAAACATTCATTTGCATTGAATGTGGACAAGAATCGTTTACATTACTGTGAATGTTTTTTCAACTTACTGAGTTATGAAATAGCTCAAAGACAATGAAAGGTGCAGACCACAATAAAATTAAAGAACTCAATTAAAGAACTGGATAGCGCCCAGCATTCCATACGATACCCAGGAATCTCTTTCTCTCTTCACCATTCCACGATCTGTGCAATTTTTCCTCTCAGTCTATGATGTTTTCACTACCCAAATATACATTATACATGTTATTTGGGCATTTTTGTGGTTTTTGGAAAAAACCTCATGGAGCCTCAGTTTCCTCACTCAAAAAAGGAAATTGTAACATTCATTTTGTAGGGTTTGGTGAAGATGAAACGCAATAATGTCTAGGGGAAATGCCCTAGAATCACACTAGACACCCGGCACTTCGTAGTTTAGGGAAGAATTTGTGCTTCGACAGAAAGCTGTGCATTGTCTAGAACACATCCTTCCGGGTCAGCTGATTCTGATTCCATGGGGGCTCTGCAGCTTTCACTGCCTTTGAGCCTTTTTCTGGCCCTGTAAATTATGGATAACTGAGAGCAATGGAAGTAATTTTTGTCTGTAGACATGCAAATGAATTCTGTCTGGTGGAGGATAATCTGCCCCCTCCCTTTTGAAAAGGTAGTTTTGCCGTTATTTGCACATTCATTTCATTATTTCTCACCTGTAAAAGTCTCCACATTTTGACTTCTCCTTTAAAGCAACTGTAACATCCATCAAAAGCTGCCTCCCCAAGTATCACCACCACGACCTCTTGACAAGACAAACCCGAGTTTATGGCTTTCTTCTAAAAAGAGGAATACCACCTGCAGAGCTGGGGCAGTGTCTCAGAGGAAGGAAGGGAAAGGCAGAATTTATTAAGAACTAAAAGTTTGATGCACGGGTGATTTTCAAAGCAGGGGCTTGACTGGGATCGGGTAAGGATCATGGTACAACAGCTCAGGACTGGCTGGACACGGCAAAGTGCAGACTTCAATGCAAGGGATTCAAGGAACCTTCAGGAAGTTCTGGTAACGAACAGTCAAACTATTCACCTAGGCAGCAGACTCCTGGAAGAGTAAGGTCATGCTAATGAAGACAAAGGAACAGCACAAAGTCGTGCTAACGGAGAGAATAAAGTGTAGTTTGGTTCTCAGCACCCAAATTGAGTGTGAGGGTAAGTGGTTCGGTCCTCAGCTCCCCTTGAGGTCATTCTTCAGCCTGAGCTGAAGGATAGACCATAACTATCTGGAGGTATAATTAATCCAGATCTTTGCTGCTGCTATTTGAGGTGTCATAATTGCATACCAAAATTCCATCAATAGTTCCATCCAAGTTTCCCATGTTGGTTGTTCAACCTCAGTAAGCATCAGATTTTCCAGTTCTTGCTGCTGGCCCTTTGCTAGATCATACGATGAGACAGCAATTGAGCACAGCGTTTACAACTCTGGACATCACACAGGTAAACACTGCCACACAGACAAATATTAAATGAAGGATTATGATCAGAGTTCATTGTCCATTTCTTAGCCAAGAGCCAAGGACACCCAGGTTAAACTAAGAGAACAGATTCCATCCTCCAATCTGAAGAGTCCACAGAACCAGATATGGGCTCTCTAACCAAACTGCCTAATTTTCTGATTTCTTTGTTTACTTCCTAGATCTTTTCAGTCATATTAAAGATCTAAGAGAATTCTGCAGGAATCTAAGTGTAATATCCTTCCCCCAAACAGAATATATTCCCCCTCAAGAGGCCCATATTATATCTACATCAGCTTTGTTCTAAATGACCACCTGTCCAATTTCATGATCCTCTTAGATGAGAAGTTCTGTGATGGGGAGGGTGCAGCGGGAGGGATCTATTCCTCTACCCTCTTAGGTTCAGTGTCTGGAGCCTGCTAATTAAACTGATAGAAGACAGATTAACAGGAGAAAAGGCATACAAATTTTATTTGATGTTACTATATTAATTTTTACATTCATAGAGGCCTTCATAGAAAAGAAACGAAGCCCTCAGAGAAGATGTTAGACCTGGAGGCTTATACACCATTTTAACAAAGGGTGATAAATTGTGAAGAAGTGACAAGACAAAGGAAATGGGGGTTTGGAGCTCCTAGAGGTGGTAAATTGTAGAAAGGTGACTAGGAAATGTGTGGTAGATAAGGGTTGTTTAGTAAACTTTGTTATACAGATAAGAGTCATTCTCCTGTTCCTGGTAAAGGAGAGGGGAGCACCTTTTCAAATGAAAATTTATGTCACCTTTACAAAGGGAACATATGTCCTACTTTTAGGCGGAAAGGGAGAGAGTAGAAGGTTCTTCCTGTATCTGCTGTTTCTCAATTGCCTTCAGCTCAAAATAATCCTTATGCCAAATTAGCGTATTTTGGGGTGGCATATTCTAGTAACCTTTGGTGGCCTTAGTGGCATTGTCTAAATTGCTACTATTCTCTCAACCAGAGCCTGTAGAAGTCCCCCCAACTTTCCAAGCCTCTTATAAAGCATGAAATGCAGAAGTCTAAGAAAAGCCGAGATCCAGAATTCCCCTAGACTAGTGAGAGATCCTCTGATCTCTTTTTCCTAGAGGACAGATCAATGGACCAATAGATAAGGAAAACAAGCCTCTATATTGTAGGTAAAGCCACTAAGCGTGAAAACAAGCCCATCAAAACCGAGCAAACTTTGCTAAGATTTAACACATTTCATAGCTTTTCAAACTCATTATGTGCGTATATTGTAATCTCCTTTTGCCTTAAGAAAAACCACATCTCATTACCTTGCACACAACCTTGTACCTCTCTGCCAAGATTGCTTACAGGAGAGACTCATCGGGTATATTCAATTATTACTTTTACCTAAAGTAACTTCTATTTCACAGATGAAACTGGGGGGAGCAAGATGAGGAGTGTGGATAATTGTCAACTGTCACACATCAGCATTTTAGCAAACTAGCAGAACTCATGAATACACAACTTCCTACAGCCACACACATCCCTTAATGTGGCAAAAATGAGCACGTTCATTAACAGGCCCAAAGTAACATATAAAAATACGAAGCAAAGGTATATAAACTTGAAATTATGCTTAATGATTAATGTCTCAGTAGTCTATCTTACTTAAAATTTATCTAACTATCCAATGGATATCCACTAATTAACTCAATTTATTTATCAGTCCTAAAGAGCTTGGAAATCAAACTTCTAGCTGACGTACTACAAAATATAATCACTGTGGAAATTAAATTTTCGGTATAAGTCAACACGAATTTTCATTTTTCATAACTATAAGCATTATTGAGTGGTAGTACTAGTTTATTTGATTAGTAAACTTGTTTAAATTTAGGGGCACACCCAAACAGAATAAAATCCTAAGTTGCATTAAACTTTATAATGATAAAAAAATATAACTTTGTTTATTAAACCAAAAATAATACTAATCTCCTGTGCAAAATTTTACCTAGAGTATCTGAACTTAGACACAAACCATTGAGTTAAGTTTCTGTAAGAATGCTTTTTTTTTACATATTGAAAGCATTAGTTCCATTTCCTTAATTTCTGGAATTTTTTAAATATTCAATTGATATGAGCCCTTATTTTCAATAAATCAATCAGAAGAGCTCCTTTAACCTTTAGAGAAATTTCTGCTCAACAGATCCCTCTGAACACCTCATCGATCCATCATCTCATTTTTTACATATTTTCTCTGTTTTCTTAGCCAAGACATAGCAATTCTCCTTCCAATGTCTCTTCTATTTACAATATCTACAACTATCTTTAGCAAGAGACGCCTTCCTTTGGAGCTGAATAACTGAGACGGGAGCATCTAGATGTTTTATCTATAAGGCCATAAATTTATTCAAGTTTCTACTTTTTTTTCATCCTAAGCTATTTTCAAAATCCTAAGCAGGTGTTAGAATTCTGGCAAAGGGGTATTTTCTATTCTGTCTGTCTATGCTTATGTAAAAATACTCCATCTCTGGGTCAACACCATTTAAACTGACCATTATATAAGAAGGGAGGCAGGAGCTGGAGCTACGACTGCTCCCAGATCTTCTCGTGAATGCTGTTAAAAAGTGTGAGGAGCTTTTCACTAAAGTCTCCAAAATATTCATCCTTTCTTTACTTACAACTGGATTAGGGGCTATTCTACTTTCAGAGGAAGACTTCGGGGATAGACTCCAAAAGACCTGATCCAACATTTACGGCTTTTCTCAACCCCTCTGACTTCCTATGAAAGTCAGGGTCCCTTATATCATCCTCGAGGGCTTCCAGTCCAGCTTTCTCCATCCATTTCTTAGCATCTGAGGTTCCCAGTAACACTCACTGATATAGACCAACGAGTCCTGCATTACACATTCATAAAATTATTCGAAGTTCCTCCGCAAATTTCTCCCTATCCTGTCTGGGCTCTCGGCTCAGAGTGAGACCAGGGTTTGAAATCAACAGAAAGGGGTTTTGTCTGTTCTGAGGAAGGCTTAACTTTAAGAGACACCGAGCTTAAGAGGATTCTGGCAGGCCAGGAGGGAAGAGGAGCAAATCAGAGGGCGCCAAAGGGGCAAAAGCCCCTGGCAGAGTGTAGAATTGGGGAAGAGTGGTAGGATAAAGGCTATGATTAGGCTAAAGTAGTGATTTAGGAGGATCTAAAAGAGATAGAGTTTTCGGTTTTTTCTTTGGCTTTGGCCAAGGAATCTATAAAGGAGGAGAGTTTGGAATCTGAATTTTTTTGAATGCTTCTTTATGCCACTTAAGAAATAAGGGCTGCTGGAAGTTTCTCTTTTTTTGAACTGAACTTGTCAGACGGCAGGGTCAGCGGGTGCAAAGGGCTGATTTCAGGGCCTACACTCATCCTCTTCCTTATGAACTTTTTCTTATTAATGGACAAAAAAAAATGATAAAGACAGAGAGACAAACAGATTTCCACTGAGGATTTTTTCAAATTTGGACACCCAAGGAAGGTTTCTTAATTCTAGGAAATAAAACAAACTCAGCATCTGGGAGCTCCACAAAAGAGATCAAAGTTTCAACCAGTGGGGAGGTGTATTTAAAAATCTGCCGTCATCACAGTCAGAATGTCCCCAAGCAGAAGGCTCAAAGGGTCTCAGGGGAGCACTGTGTTTCCATTCCAGGGCACTGCCCCTGGCAGTGAGATCTCGGTCCTACTGGATTCTCAGGAGGAAGGAGCAGCGAATCTGCCAAAGGCTGGCTCCCCAGATATCACCAACACAACCTCTGGATGTGACAAAGCCAAGTTTATTGCTTGCTGCATTGAGAGAGAGCCACCTGGCAAAGCTTTGGTAGTGTCTCGGAGAAAGAAAGGTGAGGTCAGAATTTATTGAGATTCCAAGGTTTGATTCAACGCAGGTCTTGCAAAGCCTTGGTTAGGATTGGGGAAGGTCACGATACGACGGTCCAGCACTGGTAGAAGCAGCAAGGAGAGGATTTAAAGGCAAGAGATGCAAAGAATCCTAGGATGAGTTTTAAGGAAGTTCTTGTAAAGAACAATCAAACCATTTACCTGGGCAGAGACTCCCGGAGGGCTGAGTCATGCTAACACAGACAGCACAAGGTCATGTTAATGTAGACAGTGACTTGTGGCTTTGGTTTGCAGTGTCCAGACTAATTATAATCTAATTATAATTATCATCTAAGGATAAGGGTAGACAGAGTCTCAGTTCCCCCATCTTTTCCCTTATTCTCATTTTTTTTCCTTTTTTTTTCCTTTTTTTTGAGGAAGATTAGCCCTGAGCTAAGAGCTGCAGCCAATCTTCCTCTTTTTGCTGAGGAAGACTGGCCCTGAGCTAACATCCATGCCCATGTTCCTATATTTTATATGCAGGACACCTGCCACAGCATGGCCTGACAAGCGGTGTGTAGGTCCACACCCAGGATGCGAATCAGAAAACCCCGGGCTGCCAAAGCAGAACGTGTGAACTTAACTGCTGCGCCACCGGGCTGGCCCCCTCCCATATTCTCATTTTATTCATGAGTTAAAATCTTTGTCGTGCGTTTATTTTATATCTGCATGAGAGTTACAATCTCACCTTTTTTTGAAAATTATCTTTAACAGTAGATACTCATTGGTGGTAGTTGGAATTCTCATCATTATTTATATAAAACTCCTAGAAATGAGCAGACACGAGACACTGTGTCCTGCTGCATGCACGGGTCCAGTCATTATTCAAGTATGCGATGTGCTCTTATCTTTTATAAACCTCCCACTTGGTTGGGCATTAAAAACTTCATATCATTCCACATCCCACATCCTTTTTGGCTTCCAAGCAAAATATTACATCCTCCATCTAAGTCGTGCCTCTATAGCAGGGGTTCTTAACCTTTTTTGTGTCATGGATCCCTTTGACAGTCTGGTGAGATCTATGGGTCCCTTCTTAAAATCCTGTTTTTAAATACTTGGGAGGAAAAAAAAACATAAGCTTATAAAGGAAACCAATTATACTGAAATATTATCAAAAAGATTTTACAAAAACAAATTTGCTGTATAGTAATATAGATGCCTCTTTATTAACATTAAATAACATGTTCCAGTAGCAGATCTGATAATTATTATAATATAAAGCATATAGGATATTTTGAAATATCTGCAAAACTGTAATGTGATATGAAAATATCTGAGGTTCTTGCAAATATGACTATGGTTTGTTGTCTATGTTCGTAATTAAAAGACACACTAGGGGCCAGCCCTGTGGCACAGCGGTTAAGTGCGCACGTTCCACTTCGGCGGCCCAGGCTTCACCGATTCAGATCCCAGGTGCGAACATGGCACCACTTGGCAAGCCATGCTGTGGTAGGCATCCACATATAAAGTAGAGGAAGATGGGCATGGATGTTAGCTCAGGGCCAGTCTTCCTCAGCAAAAAGAGGAGAATTGGCAGCAGTTAGCTCAGTGCTAATCTTTCTGAAAAAAAAAAAAACCACACTAAATTTCAGGGAGTGATAATCAAAATGCAATTTGATTTTCTCAACCAAGTTCACGGACTTCTTAAATTCTATCCACAGACTTCTAAGTGTCCACACACTCCAGTAAGAACACCTGCTCTATAGTCATAGACACCAATGGGATATTTCAACGAGATTTTTAAAAATCAATTTAATGTTAGTCAATTAGAAAGCATGTTGCAAAGTAATGTATACAATATAACCTCTATGCTGTGAAAACAATAAGACAATGTGCTGTGTGTTTGTAGGAGGAAAGGAAAGATGGTGACCTGGCTGGACAGGCTAAGTGGGAAGGAACAGGTTACATTTTCCTGTTATGGTTCAATATTGTTTAATGCTTTACAATAAGTATATTCTTTTGTAGTTATTATAGACTGAATTATGTCCCCCAAAAGTTCATATGTTGAGTCCCTACCCCTCAATGTGACTGTATTTGGAGACAGGGTCTTTAGGAAGATAATTAAGGTTAAATGAGGTCATAAGTGTGGGCCCCTAATCCAATAGGATTAGTGTCCTTATAAAAAGAGGAAGAGACACCAGAGATCTCTCCCTCTCTCTCTCTCTCTCTCTCCACTTGCACAGAGAAGAGGCCATGTGAGGTCACAAAGAGAAAGTGGCCATCCGTGCAAGCCAGGAAGAGAGGTGTTGCCAGACACCAACCCTCCTGACACCTTGATCTTGGCCTTCTAGCCTCCAGAACTGAGAGAAAATTAGTATCTGTTGTTTAACCCACGCAGCCTGGGGTATTTTGTTATGGCAGCCCTAGCACACTAATACAGTAGTTTTGGCGGGAAAAACATCAGTTTTTAAATAGTCAATTTGAAATCCAAACCTAGAATATCTATCAATTGGCAATATTATGTCCTGTGGTCACAATAGCTTTAGTATCACAGAGGAAGCTCCCAGATGGGTAGTCTGGCAGAGCCCTTGCCGCCCTACGCTCCAACCCCATGCCTCTTGTCAAAGTCAGACTCTCACAAAGCTGCCTGACCCCCCAACTACGGGGATTCCCAGCAGGATTCTGACTGGCATTTTTCAGCTCTGTCTTCCTATCAGCAGTTCATGAGTCTTATTGACTGCATCACTGTAATTTCAAACATAGCAGCCTATTTTTCCCAGCAAAGAAAATAATGCAAAAACTATTCCCAGCAAAGAGAATAGTTTGGGGGCGCTGGGGGGAAGAGATTTGCCAAAGAATTTCAAAAAGCCAAGAATCTATTGTGTGGTATCATTTAATCTTTGGGTGGTCTCCCTCCCCCCATTCCAACTCCTGGCTTTCTGGCCCTAAGTACACTTGACTTAAGATATCTTGAAGATCACCAGAAACAGTCCTGTAGCTCATGCATGAAGCCTTATCTTTCCCGGTTATGCTTTTATTTCAGAGGTCACCCATCCACGGCACCCCAGGAGGTTTACAGCATTAATGAATTCCTTGCTGAATTTACAGTAGCAGCTCTCAGCCCACACATTAGTGCCACTTACACAGAGATCAGATTTCCTTTTAAGCGAAAACTTCAATAGCTCACAGATCAGCCAGCTGAACTCTCTCTCTGAGTTACAATTCGAACAGTGGGGGGTCTTGTGGAGCAGAAAATAAAAACCAAATTCCAACACAATACTTTCCCGATTTTCAAATCTTCCCTGAGCTTATTTGCAAAATAATTTCTATTTGCCTTATGAAGAAATGGGAGCTCTTTGCTCTGGGTTACGGAGAGAATGCTTCTTGGGATAGCTGTAAAAGTCTTTGGTCAGTTACTTGCAATTAAATAATCATTTACTAGCTGAAAGACCTGAAGAGTCCATTTCTCTGAACGTTGGTTTCCTCATCTATAAAAAGGAAATAAAAGGACATGGTCTGGCTACCTCCCAGGATTGTTGTAGAGATCAAACGAGATAATAATGTTAGTGAAAGTACTATTGGCGCTGGTGGTGGTGTTTGAGACTCAGATGAGCTATTTTGTCAGTGAATTTAAAGCCACGTTAAGTGACTATTTTAATGAATTTTGGGAATTATGTCAAGTTAATAATGGTTGATCATGAACTCAAAATATCTAACTAAATTTCAGTTAAGACTAGTATTAGGATTCTTTAAAACCAGCTCTGCACAGAGGCAAGAAGGTGAGTGGACACAGTTATGTAGCTGGAGAAATGAACCCAGTCAGCTTCCTTGTCCAGAAAGAGAGGGGCAGAAAGCGGTCCCTAAGAATACAACTAGGCCCTTGTTAATGGTAATTGTGAAGTTTCCCGGGTCTTTGCAAAGCTCAGGCATAGGCAGTTTTCAAACTCTCTGTAGGCCGGAGGGGGCGTGATTTGACAGCAAGTTGAAGGAGGTGAACAGGAATGCCATCACGACCAGGATACTTTGCAATCAATCATGTGAGTTTTCACTATACTATTGTTGAAAATCCACACTGGCTTTTGGGAGGGGGGAGTGTGTATGTTTTGGATGTATACGTGATATCTGGGGGCAAGAGGAGGTCCCAACAATTACCAGCTGCACAATCAGAAGAATGAAAGAGTTGAAGTTACAACTGACGCTGGTGTGAAGACTTCCAACAACACCTCACTTGGGTGCCCAGGACACCATGGACTTCACTGGGACTATCAGGGCTCAGCCAGCCCTACCACATCCCACTCCTTCCCATACTGTACCAAAAACACAACTATGGGCTGACCACTGCAGCAACACTCTGGGGAAATTTATCTCAATAACTCAGACTTAGGATATAACCTACTTGGAGAGAAGGGATGAAGCCTGTGAGTAGAAAAAGGTTTTCCAAAAGTTGGATATAGAGTGCACGACACAGGAAGAACATACTCACAGAAAAGTCTCAACCTAGGCCAAAGGACTGACGTTAGGAAGTGGGGATGCCCACAAGAGACAAACAGCATGTGAAGAGTTTGAATTCCATAGGATGGGAATATTAATAATTAGCACATTATGTTGAAATATCTCCTTCTTAGTTATCCTCAATCCTGCACTAAAGTCTGATGCTCAGCTAGAGCCTTGAATGGTCAGCCTTTGCAAAACGAAGGAGAGGTCAGGGACAGACTGCATGGGCTGCCCACTTACACAGTTCTGCTGCCACTGCAAGAACACAGCAGCATCCTAGCAAGGGCACTGTGTCCTGTTGCTTAGGCAGGAGCCAGCTAGACTGGATCAGCAAAAGGACACAGGATGCCAGCTGATAACTCCAGAGCAGATAAGAGAGAATTTATCTCCACTTCCACCCCATCTTCTTTCCCAAAAACCCTTGAAGGAAACGATTCCTTAATGTAGAGAGGAAACCAGAACTTGGTTTTCCAAATATTTGGAAAGTCTTTAGGAACTATTGAGACCATGAATCACTTTTAACACCTTTAGTGGCTAAAAAATGGCTCACTTTGCTGAAGTAAGAAAAAGCAATGGTCTGGGTTCGTCTGATCCATTTAGAGATCTGTTAGGTTTTGCTTTATAACATCGCCGATAGCTATCAGCCTCTCTTCCGTTCCTCCCTCTACCCCATCTCCCCATTTTGGGCCTCATCATCTCACACCTCAACTACTGCAATATTCTCTTAATGAACTGCCTTTAGTCTCTCCCCATTCCAAACCATCCTACATCTCAAGGCCAGAATTTCTTGAAGTACTACTCTATACACACACACACACACACACACACACACAAACACAAACACACAAACACAAACACACACATTGAAATTCCCATGTCTCCCAAAGCCCCACAGTCCCGGGAAAATTGGGACAGTTGGTCAACCTAAAATACACATCAAAAAAATCACACATGTACGCATGATCTCTCTCTCTCATCATTGCCTGCAGAACTTGATACGTAGTGGGTACTCAATTAACATAAACAGACAGATGGATGAATGGGTAGAAGAAATAGGGTAATTCAGGACAAAACTCCTACTCAATTCTTCTACGATGCTATCAAATATAACAGAGAGGGATTGGTTTGTTTGCGTTAGCATTGTTTGATTTATAAAGCAATTTTTCCATACTAGTATTCACAATACTCCTGTAGGATTATCAGATTTGCCCCTCACATCACAGATGAGGAAATTAATCCTTGGGTAGGCTAAATAACTTGTCTAAAGATATACAGCCAACAGGGGAATACGTAGTAATCCAACCCAGGGTCCCTGGTCCTACACCCTTTCACCCTCCATTCTCTTCTACTTTGTTCACTCCTCTACTCTATCTCTCTCTCTCCACTCTCTAAAAAGGCAATGAATATCTATTGTTGCTTCCATATCTTTTCCCAAGTCATTCCATCAGCAAGGAATGCCCTCAGAGCATTTCCCCACTTAGTAGTACTCATAATCGTAACAGCTGGCATCTACTGAGAACTTACTACGTGTTAAAGGAGGACAGAGAGAGTGGAGAGGGTACACTGGCTCTTAAATGTCTTGGCCTGGAAACACACACATCACTGCAATTCACTTTTCATTGGTTAGAACCAGTTCGAAGTGGATGGGAGGCAGTTATCCCACATACCCAGGAAGGGGAGCAGAACCAGGCACTAGAAAGCTCTGTCGAGGGATCAAAGACAAATATTTGCCCTATGAACTGGAGCCCATGGGAAATGAACTGGGAGAAGGAGAAAGGAACACTGAAATTCAGAGGCCCAAGGGTAGATATTCTACAGGCAAAACAGGGCATGCTAACCAAGTGAGCTATGACTCAGCGACAACACGGGGGCCCAGCCGTCTGCAGCTGATACCTCACCTCAGGACACATGACTCAGGTTTTCAGATAGGAGAGCGGAGATCAGTACTGGGGTACTGCTTCTCTGTGTCATCCTGACCGTGAATATGCTTTTTAAATCCTGGGCTTCCTCATGAAAGACTATTTACATAGTCACTTAGGATAACAGGACTGTGTGACAGCGATTCAGGTAGACACCAAGACTGAGTCCTGGGAAAGGTACATCTGTCCCTCACTAACACACACACACACACACACACACAAGTCAGACAGCAGAAGCCAGGATTTATATATTCTGTCTTTAGCTTTCTGCCTGGAGAACTCAACCGGAAGACTCATTGCAGGAAACCTCACCTTTTGTGAATTCAAATGCTCAGTCAGGTTGTGCGATTTGATAACTAAACTCCCTAATATGGGTTTCCCAGAAGGAGTCTGCATTTAGCTGGGGAACTGGGTTAGGAATACACCTATATGTTGGCCTGGTGGTATTGCGGGTTGAGGGTTGCTAGTACCCATATTAATAATAGGCATCCAATAATATTTGTTGACAATGCTGTTATAGCTGGTGACCTTGATCACAATATTTCTGACCTTGAGTTTAACTCCAACATATATACACAGGATAAACTAAAAGCCTCTTAGTGTCACCAGGCAGCCAGAACATGGGTCTGGCCAGCCATGAAAAAGCCTCCATGTGACAATTCTTAGGACTACACAGATAAACCAATCTGAAATTTTGCCACAATATCTGGAAGCTGGATGTTTTCAAAATAATTGGTTGTTTAACTGAATTAAGCCAAATGGTTTTAAACTACTCTGTGTGTACAGGTCCAACATGTTATCCCCACCCATTGAACAACAGTAATTTGGCAATTTCTAATTTGAGCCCAATGGTTCATCACATAAATGTAGATCCAAATATTGATACAGCCAATGGTCACAAAATGGTGACATCAAATGGTGAATTTTACAGTGAATGGACACATCTCTGGGATTTCTGGTAGCAAAACTAAATGAACGATTTTGGTTGACCGGAAGTAAATGACCTTGCATTTAGTGTAATTATTGCCCTGGTCTAGACCTGAGTAAGCCTCTTTCTTTTCATCCAGGTGGACCCTTGTTTCAGCCCCTATATTCTCCAGCCCTCTCAACTGGATTCAGTTCCATTCAATTTTCATTAAGGGCCTGCTATGTTAAGTATGGTATTCATATCTGAGGCTACAAAGACAATGATGACAATAATAAATAAATTAAAAATCTTATCATATTCGCTTTACAGATGAGGAACCTGAAACTCAGAGAGGTGACCTCAGCTGCTGCAAAGGAATAAATGGTGGAAGTGGGACTGAGAGAAGGGCTGTGTGAGCTCCCGGAGTCCATGCTCATGCCACCACTGCATAGTCGTCCTGCTGTGAGGATTCGCAGTCCCATTCTACGGATCACTGCAGCACCTGCATGCACTCCGGGGCATCAGCATCACCCCCAAAGTTAGGTCTGTCCCACTGTCTCCTTTCCAACTGCCTTCCCTCCTCTTCTCTGTCTTACATTCCAGTCCTCTTTGAGACCTGGCCCCAACCCCCATCTGAGCTACCCTGCCTCCTTCAAGCTGGCTTCCTGCCAAGAGCTCAGACAGCTGCTCCCCCAGAACTCAGGTCCTCACGTCCAACTTTGAGGCAGCACGGAACAATACAGAAGTGCTTACACATAGGCTCCCTTCTCTGCGGCACAGTTTCCTCATCTATGAGATAGAGGTAAGATTATCTCCCCCTAAGGTTGAATGAAATAATCGATGTAAAATGCTCAGTACAGGGCTTGTCTTCTGGGGACTCCCAGCTGCCCTCAGTTTCTCAAGATTGTGCTTGGCCAAGATTAGACCACCCTCCCTGCATAGCAACGAGGGAGCTTCACTCAGATTTGTACACTCGTTGGATGCTATGCCCTGCCAGGTCCAGGGCCTACCTCTGAAACGAAGCCAGTTTCCCAAGTCCCCATCATATCTGCCACGGGGGCAGGGATCTACTTTCCCCGCTGGCGGCCTGGCTGAGGACCCGGCACACCTGTTCCTGTTGCCACACTTAAGAACAGTGCTTTTCAACAGAATTTTCTGGAGTGATAGAATTGTTCTGTATCTGCACTGTCCAAAATGGAAGCCAGTACCCACAAGTGGCCATGGATAACTTGAAATATGGTTAATACCACTAAGCAACAGAAATTTTAATCATTTCAATGAACTTTAATTTAAATCACCACATGTGGCTGGGGCTAGTGATTATCATATTGGACCGTGCAGGTGTAACGCATGCGCACCCAGGTGTCTTCCCTGTCTCTCTGCTCTCAGCAATTACTTAGCACCTTGGGGTGTTGCTCAGCCACTCAGGTGAAGCCCAGCCCTGCAGGTAACTCACCACACACTCATGGGCTCCCTGTGGTTACACCTAGTACGTGCGCCTTTCCAGGTAACAACACTTTTGGGGTCACTGGAAGGTGAGGAGGAAACAGACAGGCAATCCGACATTGGGACCGCAGCAGCCGAGCTGAGAAGGGGCGTATATAATTACATATCCCCGAGCTGGGGAGGATTAGAAGTGCTAAAGAAATGAATGTCAGGCAACGTGATATTCCACAGGTGTGAAAGTAGCATTTCTATGGGGCTGGCCAACACCCTCTAAATCAAAAATATCTGCTGCTGAAAAAAAGTGAGAGTGAAATGAATCACAAACTAGAGTCAAATGGGTTCAGAAAGACCATACAGGATAGTTAGGCCAGCAGACCATACCTATACGTCTGACTTTGAAGTCTAGATCCTTTATCAAAGGGACGTGTGATTTAAATTAAAAATAAACTTTGAAAAAAGCAAAACAGATTTTATAGATGAGGAAACTGAGGCTTAGAAAAATTAAGTAGTTTACTCACGTTCATGCAACTTACAAGACATCTATCAAGCTATGACACCCAGGCAGTGGGACTGCAGAGGCTCAGCCTCAGGGATCCAGGATTCACAGGAGGGCTGAGCCTGCACACAGCAGAAGAGGTCATTTCAATGATCTAGGCATCAAGTAAGAATGGAAATAATACAAAATCAAAACAATTGTAGTACCTGATGGATGTATGGGACCAAGGGCAGAAGTGAGGGATTCAGGAATGGGATCTGATTTAAGGATCAAGATGATGAGTTGGGTTTGTGATGTGTTGACCTGTAGGTTACAGTGAAATTAAGCGAAAATGATCAAAAGTCAGTTGGAGACACGGGACTAAAACTCTAGAGAGAGGTTTGGGCTGGGGATATAAATGTAAAGTGAGGAATTGTTGCAAAGTGAACAAAATCTCAGAAGAAGAGAGGGTTAAGAGAAAGCAGCAAGAGCCAAAGTATTGCCAGACAGGAGACATTGGCAGAAAACTGCCATTAACTGCCCAGCAGATGCCACATTGCCGGGTAGTTGTACCCTTCGTTATTTCACCTTGTTATCCACACCGCAAATCTGTGGGAGAAGTGATATGAGAGCAAACATTTGTCTTTTGCCTCCCAACATCTATTCTCTGTTTTTCTAGCAACATTCAACAGTCTAAGCTCTGGGGTACCCTCCTCCCACCCTCAGTCTAAGGCATCCAGGAGAGCTCTGCTCCGAGTGCAGGGATGGGTCATGTGACCCAGCCTAAGCCAATCAGCACCTCCCATTCCCCTAGCCATGGTGATTGGTTCAAGGATAGGCACAAGACCCAACCAGCTGCAGTGAAACCCAGTGAGCCTTCCACTGGGAATGCTGGAACAGAGGCAGACAGACTTCCGTTAGGGTTGAAAACTGAGGGATGCAGGGGAGTGGAGTGCCCACAAGCATCTTGCTGCCACTTGAAGTCTGAGAATGGAGTCAAAACTGAAGAATCAAAAGGGAGAGGAGGAAATTGAGTCCTAGGATGACCTTTGAGTCCTAAATCAAAACATGCCTAAAATGGGACCCACAGCCTTTCCACTTAGTGAGCCAGCAAACGGTCCTTGGGTTGAGTTTCCTAGCATTTGCAACAGAAGGATTCCTACCCCAGACAGACATGACCCCCGTTTTCTAGATGAGGTAAGGGAGGCTCCAAGAGATTAGGTGACTAGCCCAAGTTCACGAGTTTATTTATTAAGTAATTGAGCCAGGATTTGAAGTCACTTCTTAACCTCACCTGGCTAAAAGCAGCTGCTCAGGGGAGACAAACTAGATTTTTAACTGATTGCAATGTGACAAACATGGGAAAAAATAAAGACACAGCAGAAATACAGGAGTGAGGGAAGAATGTACAGTGAAGGACATTGTAAATGAGGTACAAGGCTCAATGATTTATGAAGATCTTGAAACTCTGAGATTTTCTTGGTCACCATATCTCTTGGTGGCTCCACAAGACAGGAGATCATAAATGACTCTGACTACCTGGCCGGCTATTTTAAACTCTAGCTATTTATAGGGCATTAATTATCAACTTGAAATCATTACATTATGTTGAATATATCATTATATACTTGAATATATGCACTAATTATATACTGGAAATCATTTTCAAGTATAATATCTCTTCATTGACTTGCAAAAATAAATTGATATTGGTTATCTATAAGAATAATTTGCATTTCATTGTTAAGAACAGTCATCAGTGCCAGAAAACCACAGACAGTAAACCCAAGACCCGCAAAGACCCTCAGTTTCAGAAGGAAAACCACTGTGAATGACTCAAACTATTCAACCTTTTCCCATCGGAATGATGCAAAGTGAGCCCACCCTCCATGGGAGCTGAAGTCCATCATCCACAGCAGCCCTCGACAGGTAATCAATTTTTGAAGTTCCATTTTCAAATTCACATCAATTTTACTTTCTCCTCCATGATATATCTGTTTATATATAAAAATGTTTTTAGGTATTTATCAATTAAATTACTTAACTTATTTCAACAATGTTTACTAATGAAATTTATTCTCTGGTTTGATGCACCACACACATCTTGCAATTTCTCACACGTTTAGTTCACCACCAAACACCCCAGGGGCTTGCAGATCAGAGAAGCTGGTGTTCTGATGCCACAAAACAGTGGATTAGGGTTTGCTGCTCGCCAGGCACCTGTTCTGGGTGCTTTACATACATTAACTCATTTAATAATCACAACCACGTGTGAATTAGGTACTATTCCTATTCCTATCCTACTCTTGATAAAACCAAATCACAAAAGGTTAAGTGACTTGCCCATGTTCACATAAATTGTGCAGAGAGGAATCAGGATTTGAATGCAATATCTAGCTCTTGACCACGAGGCTATATTGCCTCTCATATCCATCAGTTCTTAACATTGAACCTGCCAGTCATCTGTCGATTATAATAAAGCGTGCGTTAGAAAGAGACAGGAATGTAAGTAGGCGCAGCCTTTGGAGGTAACTCGGCAATAGCTGTCAAACTTTTAAGTGATCACCCCCTGTAACCTGGCAATTCCATTTTTAGGCATCCATCCTAGTGGAAGACTTGGAATATGGACAACAAGAAACATAGGACGATCTTACAGCGCTGCTTTCGAAAGGGGGAAATTGGAAAGAGTCTAAATGTCCATTGATACTAGATTTCTTAAATTCACTCTGGCACATTCATGCGATGGATTTCCATCAAGCCATCTTTATAAGAACAAGGTCAATTTTTACGTGTGGCATGGGAAATTCTCTAAGGTATGGGGTTAAGTGAAAAGGACAATTTGCAGAACGCTATGTACAGAATGAGGCAGAGATTAAAGCATTTATGTTGAAAACAACATAAAACAAAACAGTCTTTTGTACATGGAGCAAGGCTCCAAGGCAAGTAGCAGTAGGGAATTCTGTGTTCAAAGATGTTAATGATGGTCCCAAGAGACTCCTAAAGGCCAGAAGAAAATGTTACAATTAGTCACTAGGAGTAAAAAGAGGGACACGCACACTGAGAGTGTAGCAAAATGCACCCCTTTATCAAAGATGCTACAGAAACTAGAAGAATGTTCTACAGGATAACATGGGGCAAATCAAGGACTTTTGGGGGATGTAGTATGGAGTACAGAACAATAAAAATCCCCACCTTAGCCCTTTGCTCCTAACTGTTTAAAAGGTTGTCTGCATCCGACAGAGAGATATCCCAGTGGTCACTTAAAGTCACCCACCTAATTATGAACTGAGCTGGCATTAGAAATCAGATGGCTTGTAAATCCAAAGCTGCTCCACTCCCAATTCAGTCAACTCTGGATAGTTGATCTTTAAGTTGCATTCCAAGTGTTTTCAAAGAACGTCTTGATCTCTGGCACAATCTCTACAAACAAACCAGGGCCCAGGTCACTGGACTCCATGGGCCCCTGAGACAAGCCCAGGGAGAGCAGGTGTGTCGTTTTCTATGAGAAGCTTCGGTTTCATGTGCTCATGTGTGTGAGCTTTAATTTCAACTCTTAGCTTTTTTCTCCATTCTGTTTCATTGCAGCCACCCACCGATAAATATTATTGTTTAAAATTCTGCCCATTCTCTGGTGCCATGGCATCTCTTCTGGTACATTCTTTCATTTGGTCACTCTGCTGCACTTTCATTTGTCTACCTTGCTTTTTCCTGCTCTAAAACGGGAAGGCCCACTTACATTTGCCCAGAGTGGAGTCAGATTACCGCGGACATGCTGCCCTCTGCAGGCCACGGCCGCGCATGGCCCTTTAAGAGGGAAGCCTGAGTCTAGAATTCAGGCTAATAATAACAGCTATTATGTTCTGACTCCTTTACACGGATTTTCTCGCTTAATTTTTACAACAACCCCATGAGGTTAAGAACTATTATGATCTCCATCTTTCAAAGGAGAAATCTGAGTCCCAGAGGGGTTAGGTAACTTGTCCAAGATCACACAGCTAACAAGCAGCAGAAGCAGGGTTTGAACCCAGGTGATCTCTCTCTAGTACCTGCTCTGCTAGCCGCTACTTTATACGGCCTCCAGGAACGGAAGACAACTAACAATTTTGGAGCAACTGAACCATGACAAGCGTCTTACGTACATTACCTCATTTAGTCCATCTGTCAGCCAAAGGTAAGTAATTAACTTAAAAAAACTCATTTACTTACCTGTCATCACACAACCAGTAAGTCGGATCATTGGGTTTGTCCCTATGTCACTCACGCAGTTGTGCTGCTCACATGCCTTTTAAAAGACTGTTGGTGGAGGGCCCAATTGACTGACAGCCTCTAGCTGCAGCATCTTCAGAATCACCGCAGCATTTGCACCAAGACCATGCTCCCCTGAGATTCACCCAGCCAAGGACTGAGCATGATGAGAGGACCAGAGCCCGGCCATTTCTGCCCAATGCATGACTCCTCTAAAGAGAGATCGTTGGAGACTCCCCCATCGGCCTGGCCGAGGCGCTCTTAGAACAGCACTATAGTCTGAGGCTCTTCCTACACAGCTCCCCTCCCTTCCTGCCTTCACGTCGCAGGTGTCAGACCCACACTGTGGTCTGGTGTCTCCCACCCACTCCTGCTCCCTCCTCCTTTATCCTTCACAGCCGTTATCCCCAGGAAATTCCTTGCACATCTCATCCCTGTTTCTCAGAGGACCCAAATTGACCCCATTTGCAACTCCAATCATCCAAAGGCACTTTTTCCTTCAGTGGAGCCACCAGTGCCCATGATTGTTAATTCCTGTATACTCTGAAAGAACACAGTATCAAGAAAAGAAAATGTCAAAATTCCATGCAAATGTTGAATCTGTCAGTGTGTACCCCTGGAGCTGTTGAGGGGCCCATGAAGCACCCGCAACCAGATCAATTGCTCACACGAGGGGGTGGCCACTGTCTGCAGAGGTCCCAGGCCCTGGGACTCTTGCCCCACCCCACTATCCCACATGAGATGGTCCTGACAAAACTATGAAGGGAGCAGAGTTTGTCTCTACAATCTGTCTACCCACCAAGAGTTCCTTACACTGGTCACTCCTGACAAGTTTCCAGTTGTGGAATCCCAAGTGAATCTGTCCACCTGGGCAAAGAATTTATCCTCCAGGATGTTCTTACCTCGCTCCCCACTAGTAGATCTTATATCTTCCGTTCACCTGCCTGTGTAACATGGATCAGATGCTCTGATGGTCAGGCCTCAGTTTGGGCAATTTGGGGATCCACCTACGTGAATCAGACACTGATCTGACCCTTCGATTGCTGGCATCAAGTGGCAGAGATTAGTCGTGAACATCAGTGACCATCTGGCGGGATAAACAGCCATGAGAAGCAGCCGTGTAGAGGGAAGAACCTGCGGTTTGTAGTCAGAAGGCCCAGACCAGAGTCCCGCCATCTTGGGTAAGTGACTCATCCTCACCCAGCCTCAGTTTCTGCGTCTACAAATGGAGACCAGTAGAGCAGCGTGCCCTCACCACAGGCCACATGCTGCAGTGGAGAAGGAGGCTTTGAAGCCAGGCAGACCTGGGCTTGACTCCTGGCTGGATAAACTTAAGCAAGGGCTCTTAGCATCTCCACACCTCAGTTTCTTCGCCTGTATAATGGGCACACTAACATCTCCGTGACCATTAAGAGTGGCATTGATGTAAAGGATCTGCTCATAGTAAATACGAAAGACACAGCAGCTACTCACCAAAATCTTTTGGTAAGAATAAGAAAAGATCATATATGGGGAAGTGCTTTGTAAGGTATACATGCCAGATAGAATTTAGTTCTCGTTGTTATTATAAATGCCACACAGGGAGTGAAATTAAGGGGTCTGGAATTCCAAGGAGAAGGAGACTCAGCTGAACCAGGGAGAGAGGAGTCAGGCAGAGGGCGGGGTGAAGGCAGTCCCGGTGTGGGGACCAGCAATACAAGAAAGCACAGGGCCTGCCTGGGAACCTGCCTGGAGCCCCAAAACCTTGGGGCCCTGCTGGGTGAGGACGAAAGAGTCAGAGAACGGAAGCCAGGACAGTGTGTTAGTGAGAGGAATGTGTGAAGGAGCCCAGAGAGGTGCCTCTGAATTCCAGGCCCCGGGCAACTTAACAAGGAGTTTACAATCACAGTGGGAAATATGACGCACCCTGTAGGCACAGTTAAATAACACTCAAGACACCGTGGGGAGGAGGAGAGAATGGTAGTGTGGCTACTAGACCTCCAGAATCACTTGCGCAGGGACAGTGGAATGAGGAGCAAATTCTCTCAGACAAGAGGGAGAAGGGAGGGTGGCCAGGCCAAGAAAGCCCAGGGCTGGACGGCAGGCATAGTCACAACCAGACGGCTCTTTATATTTGCATCACGCTTTCCAGACGTTCAGGTACGCTAGCCTGACCACCAGGCCATAGAGGCGGGACTAGAAAGATGCCTGCCCCTGCAGCCGGCCAGCTCCACCCCACCCCTTCCCCGCCAGCCTGGGTGGGGCTAATGCTGGCTGTGCAGCTGGGATGGGGTTGGAGAGCAACACATTCCGTGACACTGCTGCTCCTATTTGGGCTCTATAGGAAAGGGCAGTTTCACGCCGAGCCGACAGTCAGCATTTTTTCGCACCTCCCTTCCCAACTCCACATTCCCAGCTGTGCCACGTACAAACACACATCACCACTTCACTCCCTCCTCGGTGAACGTGGCCTGCTCTTTCCCTGGACTGCATGCTCCTTGGAGCAAGCTTTGCACTTGGGAGATATTCACGTGTGGGATAAATAAACCAATGAAGAAATAAATGAAAGCTATCACTACTTCCAGTTGGTCAGTTAAGTTATGTTACTTTACAGGAGGACACTGTGTGCCTGTGCCCCGGGTTCCTAAGAGAGACACAGTACAAAGGAAATGAATAAAAGCCCCCTCATTTATTAGCTGTGTGGTCATGGTCAAGATACTTAGCAAAGTATAGCTAAAAATGTCAGCCTTAGAAGGCTGCTGTGAGGATTAAATTAGATAATGTATAAACTTTCTCATCCCCAAAAAAGGGTAAATACGTGAGGTTGTGGATGTGTTAATTCAATGGGAGGAACTTTTTCCCAATGTATACATATATCAAACCATCAGCTTGTACACTTTAAATATCTTACAATTTTAATTGTCAATTATACCTCATAAAGCTGGAAAAAAAGACAATGGAGGGACCGGCCCAGTGGCACAGCGGTTAAGTGTGCACATTCCGCTTCTCAGTGGCCCAGGGTTTGCCGGTTCGGATCCCAGGTACGGACATGGCACCACTTGGCAAAAGCCATGCTGTGGTAGGTGTCCCACATATAAAGTAGAGGCAGATGGGCATGGATATTGTCTCAGGGCCAGTCTTCCTCAGCAAAAAGAGGAGGATTGGCAGCAGTTAGCTCAGGGTTAATCTTCCTCAAAAAAAGAAAAAAAGATAATGTAGGTAAACTTCAACTGCCTTACCACCACCAAGTCTTGAGAAAATTCTACTGAGATTCACCAAATGTTTGGTGTGAGAGAATGTCTTCTGAAAGCCAGAGAAGGGGCTGCATTTAACCTCCTTGAGGTAACAAGGAGGAAAACAGATCCAGCAAATTTGGATACCAACCACAAGAGTTTATGTCCTCAAAATTGGTGAAAATCTTGGTACAGCTGCCTGTCTTCACAGAGTGTGGACATGGCCAGGGCAGCAGTAGGGGGTGGGGAGTTAGCCAATTAAACTACAATCTCGAAGTGGCAAGGAGGCCCAGGCCTCCTGGGGCACACCTTTCAGGAAAGCCACAATCTCCACCAGCCCCTTGTTCCCCTGCCGCCTGACCTAGAAAAGCTAATCCAGGTGGTCCCAAACAGCAGGCATCCACGGGCTTGGGAGAAGGAGGAACCACCTGGAGCCCCAGCTCAGGCAGCTGACAAATGGTCTCTTCCACAGTCTCAGGGGCTGGCAAAGGGCCGGGGGTCCTGCTCTCTGGGGACATGGCAGGCACGGGGGGGGGGGGGGCCTTTCACTCTAGTGAGGCAAGAGACTGGCAATGATGTCGGAGAAACACAGAGAGCTTGTCAACAAGGGAGGACCTCTTTGCTGGAAGGATGTGTGCCTATGGGGTCCGGGGCATAGAGATGGCGCTGGACCACACTTAGCCAGGGAGATGCTGGGCGCTACTTGTTCTGGCAGGAGCACCTTAACGTGAAAAGTTCTTCCTGGGGCTTTGGAAGAACAGTGCTCTGATGGCCAGTGTCCTAAGGAAGGATGTGAGGCCAGAGCAACCCAAGGGTATGTTCCTAGCTATGTGACAAATGGAGCAGACCTCAAGGGCTCAATTTCTGTTCACGGATTGGACCCCTCTCATGTCTGGCTTTCCACGTGTCCAAGGCACGAAGGTTCAATTTTATGTGTCAGCTTGGTTAGGCTGTGGTGCCCAGCTGCTTGGTCAAACACTAGTCTAGATGTTTCTGTGACAGTGTTTGTGGATGTGATTAACGTCTACAATCAGTTGACTTTAAGAAGATTACCTTTGATAATATGGGTTGGTCTTAATCAGTTGAAAGCTTAAGAGCAAAACCCGAGGTTTCCCAAAGAAGGAATTCTGCCTCAAGACCGTAACATGGAAACCCTGACTGAGTTTCCGGTATGCCAGCCTACCCTACAGACTTTGGACTTGCCAACCACCACTGCATGAACAAACCCTAAAATAAATCTCTGAGTGTATATAAACATATATGCTACTGCTTCTGCTTCTCTGGAGAACCCTGTCTGATACACAGGGTGACTATTCACATTTCAGGTGTGAGGTCAGCAGAGCCACAGGGCTCGGATAGAGCGACGAAACCAAGAATACCGTGCTCACACACAGGTGCCCGGGGAAGTAGGTCGGGGCTGAAACAGCCCCATTTTACAGATGAGGAAATTGGCTCTTGTAAGAGATTTGTCCTAAATCTCACATCTTACAGACAGTAGAGCAGAAACCGAAATCCTGGTCCTTCTTCTCCAAAATGCCTTGCGCCTTCTGCTACATACCAGAGCCACTAATAACCAGCTGCCTCTTAGTTCCACTCTCTCCTTCCAGAGCGTGATTCCGGGCCTCACCTTTCATAACGGAGCACCTCGTCACAGACAGTCCTCCATCCACAGAACTCCAGGGCCGCTGTAAACATAAGACTTTTCCACCCTCTCCACGTTAATGGCATGTTAGTTCTCCAGTGCCTGGTCTCAAAAATACTAAACCATCTTTTACATTCATCTTTTCCTCACTCCCCACACCTGATCACTTAAGTCTTAGAGTCAGCCTCGAAAATGTCTCACATATCTGCCCCCTTTTTGTTCCTTCCCACCAAGGCTGCATGTGCTCATGTCTTCTGTCCTTCTTATCTGTGGGCTGACACCGGAAACAGATTTTGAGAACAATGGAGCTCCTGGGAGATGGAAGAAACTAGTGGAAGAAACTCCAGGTGCTGATTTTGTGACCAAGATCTCGGACTCCTTGGTCATTTTTAAATGCCTTTCCTCCAACAATTCTGCTTCTTAGTGTCAAGCAAACAAAATTCACTCATCTATCATGTTTAAGACACCAGGTGGGCTTGCTGGAGCATTTCTAAATGGGGGCCATGTCTCACTCCCTGGGGAGCATTTGGGAATTCATGGGGGCATTTTTTGCCCACAGTGTTGGGAGGGGCATTGCTACTGGAAATTAGTAGGCAAAGCAGAGGACAGTTTGGCACAATAGAAAATTACCCCTGTCCCCCATAACTTTCCAGCGTCCTGCTGGAAAAGCATGTCGATGGAAAGCCTGTTCATAATTTTCTGATTATAATTGTGTTTCACATACAAATCCCAAGGTCGTTTTTGCACATTTTTGATATGGACTCAACGTATATTGTATACAAGGAATGGAACAAGTCAAATGCAGGAGGTACTGTGTTTAATCCGTTTACTGTTTTTGGAAAATCGCTGACGTCAATGCACGTAAGGAAGCACGCCTGCGGGTTGGTCTTCATGTGTGACATACCGGGCAGACGTGCAGCCACTGTGCTGTGTCTCTGCGCAGTCCACCCCCGGCATTGACATTCTGAAGCACTACATACTATTTAATTACAAGTTTCTTTCTTATTTTTCTCCTTTATAAAACAGCTATGCCGGTGGGAATGTAAAATGATGCATCCGCTATGGAAAACAGTATGGAGGTTCCTCAGAAAATTAGACATAGAATTTCCAGTGATCCAGCAATTCCACTTCTGGGTCTATACCCAAAGGAATTCAAAGTGAGAACTCCAGCAGATATTTCATGTTCGTAGCAGCATTATTCACAATAGCCAAAAGGTGGAAGCAGCCCAAGTGTCCACAACAGATGAAGGGATTAAAAAAAAATGTGGTATATACATACAGTGGAATATTAAAAAGAAAGAAAGTTCTGACACACGCTACAATGTGGATGGAGCTTGAAGAGTTTATGCTAAGGGAAATAAGCCAGTCAGGAAAGGACAAACGTTGTATGATTCCTCTTATATGAGGTACCTACAGTACCCACATCCATAGAGGCAGAAAGCAGAAAGGTGGTGCCAGGGGCTGGGGGAGAGGAGAATGGGGAATTATTGCTTCAGGTTTGGGAGATGGAAAAAGTCCTGGAGATGGATGGTTGTGATGGTTACAGAAAAATGTGAATGTACTTAAGGCCACCGAACAGTACACTTAAAAATGGTTAAAAGGGTAAATTTTACGTTACTTATATTTTACTACAATTTTAAAAAAGAGTTATGCATTTTATGGGTTTTTATGTGTGTATCAGCAGGATAGTAAAGAGCGCATTTCAAAATATTTGTTTTTAAAAGGAAACATTACATGGAGAACAAGGTGTCTAGACTTTTATGCCCTCAGTGTTTTATGGCAGATTTTATTTCGTCTGGAGACTTTCTGGCACCCCTCGAAATATATGGAGACACCTAGGCATCACTAATGAAGGGCTGGGGATTGTTGGGGCACAGAATGGAAGACCCCAGGGGACTAAGAAAATATATATTCGAGCTTATGAGAATCAGGGCTGAGGGAAGAGCTACCCAGAGTTAATTTAAGTTAGATTTGAGCTAGCACATCTGGGACTACAAACATTTTATATTTATGGAGCTTCTCACCCTTTATGATGCAAAAGCGCTCTCCACATACAGTCCATTAACAGGAGGTAGCAATGGCAGGGTGGAAGGGGGACAAACTCGGAGTCAGATCTGACTTGGCCACTTCAGAACTGTCTGATTTAAGGCAGAACTTTGTGATTTAAGGCAAATGTCTTGACTCAGTCTGTAATACATGAATAATATTCTGCCCAGTTTATTATGAACACTTCCTATATATTGGATACCTGCTATGGGCCAGGCATTTGGCAGACATTTAATCATTTCATCCTTAATCATTTACTCTTTACAACTGCCCTGGGAGATAGGCATGGTCCCCATCAGACAAATTAGGAAACCAGAGCAGACGCCATCGGCCCCCAGCCTCTTCCTCCTGGCTCATCAGAGGGCATCTATGTGACGTCCTGTGTCTCTCTGGCTGCTTAGGTCTCCTCTGCCCACATACAGGCAGGCTGGAAAGGCCAGGGAATTAAAACCCCAGGAGCAGCCCTCCGCCAATGAGGGACGGGAGTTGACGGGCAAACAGCCCAGCACCCTTGTCCTGCAGTGCAACATTCCAAGGATGTGTGTCCTACAGTCTCCCAGATCCCCTGAGGGGCTGAAACCCACTATTGGCTTTCCTCCCTTCTCTGCCTCACTCCTCCTCCCTCTCTATGCTTTCTGGAGTCAACTCCCTGATAAACTGCTTGCACTCAAATACTTGTCTCAGGATCTGCTTTGCGAGGAACCCAAAGTAAGACAGCCGCTGAGGCTCAGAGAGTTAGGCTGCTTGCCCAGGGTCCCACAGTTAGAGAGTTTGGCCGAGCAGTTGACAACCCACTCCTTCTGAATCCAGAGTCCCTCTGCCTTGTATCATACCTGGTTGTTGGGCAATGAAGTGAGATAATGCAGATGATGAAGAGGTTCACACTGCAAAGGAAATGATTACAATGCTTTCATCTGATCTTCTTTATAGCCCTGGGAGGTAGATAAGCAGTTTCGTTTTATGCCCACTTTATTGGAAACTAGGGCTCAGAGACATGCACAAAGTGACGGGGCTAATAAGTGACAAACAACAAGATGATTCTCTGCTCCTCCAGGTCCATTCTCCATTTTTCTCGGCCTTTCTCTGTGCCCAGGAGGGCAAGACTACTAGACTTCATCACACAGGCCCCTCACCCTCTGGCTTCCAGTTTGGGTCAAACAATAGAAGGCTTGAGCAGGAAGAGAGAGAGGGGGCATCAGCTGTGCATCAGCCCCACTCTCTCTCAGGGGCTATAATTTTAGCAGTGGCTGCGTTCCTCAACCTGAGCCACAGCTCCCATCCGACCACTTGCTGCCCTGACCTTGAATCTTGGCTACAGCTCTCAACAGGTATGGGGAGGTATACACTCCTACCTCGCCCTTCAGCAGGTAATATGGCTTCTGATTCTTGCTAGTCCTGGGGGGTTTCTCATCTTCTGTCCACACCTCTAGCAATCTATACATAAACCTTTCCCTGTACTCTCTTCAACTAGACTCTTGGAGGTGCCATTCTTTTCCTCACTAGGACCCTGATTGACCTGAAGAGCCTAGCAACCAATAAGCGGGAGGGAAAAAAACCACTTATGGAGCAAATACCATTTTCCAGGCCCTGCGCAAAGCCCTTTCTATTCATGATCCTCAAGATAATGTGATGAGGTGGGTATTATTCTGATTCCCATTTCACAGATACACAAACTGAGGCTCAGTAATGGTACACAGACTAAAATGTAGGTCAGTTAGAATTGACAGTCCTTGCTCTCCCCTCTTCACCACAAAGCCCACACTGTTCTTTAGCCTGACTTGCCATGACTGTAAATAACTGTTGAGACCGGAGCCCTCCAACCTTGCCCTGGGCATGTCCGGAAACCCGAGAACACCCTGCCTGTGGCTAGGGCGTAGCATCTTTGTGGCAAATGAGCATTCCATGAATGGAAACAGCCTTTCCCTTCTGTGAGGAGAGGCAGGATTTCATGTGAATGTGTGATGCCTGGCAGGGAGCCAAGAAAAAGAGCAGGAAATGGGAGCCCAAGTGAGATAACTGCCATGAACATTGAGGGGAGGGGGCAGGATAAACAGAGGAGTTTCAATTTTGCAAAGCATTGGAGAGCTTGTTGGATTAAGGACAGCCCTTGGGGAGAGCCAGGGATATTAGGAAAAGGGGGAGACAGTCTTGGCAGGCAGGGGAGACCAGGTGCTGGTAGAGCTATTAAAGGGAGGAGCAAATGGGTAGGAAACCACAGAATAATGCAAAACCCAAAAGCAGGCATCTGAAATGTGCAAAAAAAAGAAGAAAAAATTAGAAGGCAAAACATAGCAGACCAGAGTTTGTGCTTAGTAGCTGAAAATACTCAAAACAACATTTTGGAATGAGAAACATATGGGATAAGAGGCAGCTGTCATTAGATTTAGCAGCTTGAGAAATGTGACTTGTCCAGGGGGCGGTGGGGGGGAGGGGGTTGGGAGAAAGAATAGTCAGAAAGAGTTCAGCAGTCTCAGTGAAGATGTGGAACTGAATGGGCACAGACTGGTTTTCCCCAATATTTGACAATTATGAATAAAATCAGAAATACAGCCATCTGCCACATAACGGAGTTTCGGTCAACGACACACCACATATGTGATGGTGGTCCCATAAGATTAGTACCATGCAGCCTAGGTGTGTCGTAGGCTATACCATCTAGGTTTGTGTAGGTACAGTCTATGATGTTTGCACAACGACAAAATCACCGAACAATGCATTTCTCAGAACATATCCCTGTCATTAAGCCACACATGACTGTACTAGATTTTACAAGGTCCATTGAATATACACATTTTAATCTCCCTACTCTACACCAATACAGCTGACCCATTACAAATACTCCTACATCCCAGGCACTTCACATATATTATCCCTAATTCTCCCAACAATCCAAGTAGTATTATTGCAAGTGATATTGTTGTCCCATTATACAGATTTGGAAACTGAGGCACAAATAATTTGGGTAATTTGCCCAAGGTCACATACACAGCTGGTGAGAGGCGGAGTAAGGAAGTAAACCCAGATCACTCTTTATCCAGACACGTTCCATTACCCCATAGGGAATCCCAAAACCTAGGCTTTCTAGATGGTCCTGTCCTCTGTTTTCAGAAGGGAAGTTCGAGGAATAGAGAGGGGATCAACATGCCTACAGACGTGGTGGCCCTAGAATTTGAGTGGAGTTCCATGGGGTCTGGGAAGAGAAATCCTTTAAGATTACTGAACCCAGCTCCCCTATTTTAATCCCAGTTTGATCCTTCCAAGATCTTAAAGCCAGGGCAGCAGGGTAGCACATTTTTCAAGCACAGTAGCACAGATTTCTACCATTCATGTATTCATTTGTTCAGTCGACAAACATTCATCAAGTGCCAAGAACTAGGTACTATGAAAATATTTTTCCAATAAGCCATTGGAAGGTGCTTGATTTGAGTTTTCTTTTGATTTGATCTTTTTCATTTTAGCACATTTCCACTTAATTCACTGCATCAGGTCCTCAAATGCTCCTCCAAAAGCTCAGTTTAACCAATAATCAGCATACTGCTATCTTTAGAACATTTACGATCGAGTAGCAGGCCTTGGTTTTTCCAGTGGTAATTGTGTTTCTGTTTAGCAAAACTGGCAGCTCTGAAAGCATGTATTTTCTTTAGCAAATATGAATGGTAAAAGCCTCTTGTATTCCCTTTTCTGAGCTGATGAAGGTCATTGAAAGGGTGCTTTGTAAAGGCTCTGAAAAACACGTGCATTTGGCTAGTTTTATTAGAAATCTAGAAACCTGAGAGGGAGGTGGGAAATAAAGCAGTATAAGTTTACCAAATCCCAAAACATTTTCTCCATTTGGTCAGACCACGCGCCAGGTTCATGCTGGCCTACTCATCAATAAATTTTTGCTGTGTAACAAATGACCCCTAAAACTTAGTGGCTGAAAACAGTGAACACCTATTATTTCCCATGATCCTGGGGGCTTGCTGGGTGGCTCATCTGGGCCTCTTGGGCCAGGCCTGGATGGTCTAGGATGCCACATTCACATGTCTGGGACTCACTTGGGTGGCATGGGGTCTCTCTCCTCTCCTGGGGGCTAGCCTGGGCTTCTCACGTGCCAGTGGAAGGATTCTGAATAGCAACAGAATAGCAAGCCCCAGTGGACAAGCACTTTTCTTGACTCTCTGCTATTGTCCCACTGGCCAAAGCCAGTCACAATGCCAAGCCAAATTCAAGGGATGAAAAAACAGACTCCACTTCTTAATGGATGGATCTATCAAATACTGTGGGCTTTTTTTTTTTTTTTTTCTCGTATTCCCTCAGCTGCTGGGTGTTTTGCTGGCTGTGAGCCCCCAACTGTCAGCTCTCTCAGAAATTTCTTCTTTTTTCTTGAAGAAAGCCAACTCACTCCAGGACACTCCCCCTTCCCAGGGGCAGCCTCCAATGGTAAACAGTCAATACAAGGACGTAAAGGCTTAGCCCTTGTCCAAACTTGAGAAAAGTCCAAGGGTCATCCCAGCTTTGCAGCTTCCCCAGCAGTCAGCTGAGGCCTTTGTTGAAGCTGAATGGCAGTCTCTCTCTACTCAGTCCTGCTTCCTTCCCTTCCGACCCAGCCCCATCTTCAGCACACTACTTAGTAGACCCTTGTGGTCTAATCTGTGTCCCAGCTTCTGCTTTCTGGGACCCCAACCTGACAGATGATATTAGGAGTAGTCTGAGAAAGCAGATGCTGAGATGGAATCTGGGGCTGGGTCACCTGCCAGCCAACAGGCAATGAGAACCCATTACCACTGATATGTGGACTTTATTGAGCCCCTGACACAAGATGCTGATGAAATTGGTAAAACTGCCACCAGTGGTAAAATGGAATGGGATACTGGAGCAAGTAAAGGTACCAGAGGGTGTGATATGTCAGGCTTTTGAAAACTATGGAGGAAATTGTCATCATCAAGGCAATGGAATTGAATGGCTGTTGCTGGAGAGCAATGTATGCTTTCCAAAAAGATAGCAGAAGACTAAGAGTGACTAATAGTCAATTAAAAACTAAGCACAAAAGCACCAGGGCCCCTTTAGCTCTATATACGGAAATTCTCATCTTCTGCAGCCAAGGAAGATTAAATTCTCAACCTTAGGCAGCTTTGCTACGGTAAGATCAGGACTCTGGTTAGGAATCATGGGATCCTGAGATATGGGATGACATCCGAATTAATTCACTCAAAAAAGCATGCATCCTCAGATTTCTCTGAATGTCTGGGCCTGGACAGGTGATCCATTCTTCCTATAAGCTTTATCCCTCCTCCTCTGAAGGTGACGCAAAGGCCTCTCCCATAGAACAGAATACGTGTGCCCTCAGTATCTGCCCTTCTGACCTCTAAACCAGGTACAAGCCCCAACTCACAATACAACCCAGCTGGGGACCTGCTGAAGCCATTAAGGAAAGGACTAGACCTAAGAGTTGCCACAGGATCTTGTCAATGGGGGCTGGCAGAAGCCAGGAAACTACAGATGGGGCAGGATTCTAAGGGTGCTGGACCAAGGAGGGAAGGGAGTTAGAAAATGAAGGTGAGTAAGGAAGAGTTTATCAATATGGCGGCACATCCTCTGATATAGGATTTAACACCCTGGTAAGGCCCCCAAGAGACAGTGATAACAAGCTGCTAGAAGCTTGGAGAAAGCAATGGCCCATTCTAAGCGAAGTAGGAATGCCAGAACCACCATGGTCATTGGGGGAAAAAGAGATCAAAAGGCTCAGGGAAGAGGGCATGCCACAGCTGATATATGATGAAAACCCAAAAACTCACCAGATGCCCATGATCTGAGGGAGGCCCCAGAGGATCCTCCACTTGCCAAAGCAATAAGAAAGGCTCTGGTCAGAGCTGCACCAGCATCACTGCGAAGCTCAGTGTGACCATCCTGTGTAGGCCAGGGGTGTCATTATAGATCTGGGTTCATTGGAACAATGAGATTGATACAATTCCAAAACAATAGGAGCAAGGTGGCAGTGCTTAAACATCAGAAGCATGATTGGCATAATTTTTTTTAATGAATGACAAGGTCAGAGTGATCGCCAGTGGGGCCTGAGCCAGAGATGACTATGGAGATGATTAGTAGAACACAGAATTCCTAGAGACAAGATAGAAGGATAGCCAATAAGGCTATTGCTTAATCTCTACAACTAAAAGCAAGCCAGGATTAAGGTGAGGAGGGTGAGAGTAACTGTCCCTTGTGACTTTCCGCACCTGAGCCAGCTTTCCAACCCAGGTCTGGAAGAGCTAGCTTTCCATCTGAGGAAAGGAGAGGCTGGTCACCAGGAAGACGAACCTTGCAACACTGCAATAGGTGTATATGATTAGAGTTCCTCCCATCTTTCCCCCAAAGGAGCCTATGTTCATGTATTCAGGTAACCATACACTGGGGAAAGAGAACACCCAACATTCCAAGGACCGTTAGTACTTGGAGACTCAAATCGTCAGGATGACCCCTTTTCCTCTTTACAGTAGGAGCACATGGAGCCCGGATCATACATAGAATCATAGCCCAGTTCCAAGTCACAGCTGATCCACAGCATCCCTGGATCCACCAGGAAGCCATTTCTTCAGTCTCTGAGGCTGTAACTGGAATGAACATTCTTGGTAGTTGACACAACGCCTGCGGTGGTTCCTTGGCCTGTGAGGTAAGAGCTGCTATAGTATAGAAAGCCAAGTGAAGGAAGCCTCTAAGCCTGCCTCTACCCCGGCAAGGTCAAGGGTAATATCCCATGAAGACAAGAGCCACACACTATGGGTGATGGAACCAAACAATGGAAGGAGTGGGGCTCTGGACGCCTTTGTGAAGCTGAGCCACTATGGCAGCTGAGACTTTTACATGAGAGAGCAATAAATTTCTACCTAATTTCATATATCGTTATTTGGGGTCTATTTCATATCTAGTCTCGGCTAGACTGTTGTACCCAGCTATAGACGGAATGTTTGTGTCCCCCGAAATTCATATGTTGGAGCCTAATCCCAGGGATAGTATTAGAAGGTGATCCCTTGGGATCCTCTGGGAGGTGAGTAGGTCCTGAGGGTGGAGCCCCCATGAATGGGAGTAGTGCCCTCATAAACGAGGCTCTGGACGGCTCCCCTGCTCCTTCCATTATGTGATGACACAGGGAGAAATTGGCAGTCTCCGGCCCGGAAGAGGGCCCTCACCAGAAGGTGACCATGCTGGCACCCTGATCTAGCACTTGCAGCCCCCACAACTGTGAGAAATGAATTCCCAGTGTTGATAAACCACCCAGTTATGGTATTTTGTTGTAGCAGCCCAAACCAACTAAGACATACCCTAACCAACAGCCCTGAGCTTACTTCAAATCAACCCAAAGGGAACAGATTTGGGGCTTCCAGTATGGTGGGTATGTGGCACTAACAAGTTCAGCGTCCATGTGCACACACTAGCACCGAGAGGCACACACATGCGCCCACCTGCAAAGCTGGCTGCAAAGAACAGGAGAAGCCGCATAAACAGTCTTCTGTTTCCCGAATGTCTAATAAATGGAAAGACTCTCTTTGTTCCTTAATAGAATCCTGGCCTCAGCCACGCCTGTTTAAGAAATGTGCTAGCTGACTTGCTTGTTCAGCTTAATACCTCACAGCTATTCTTCCAGGTAACATCTGCGCGTGAACAAGAGCCTTCTGTATTACCTTGGGCAAAGTTTGCCGTGAGGAGGCACGGGACGCCAATGGCTGGTGGGGAAGGGAAGGCAGCGGGTAGCATTTCCAAGGTGCTGATTTAGCACATTTCTTTTTCCCTTGGATGACAAGCCATTTGAGAAGTAGAAAGGAGAGCCTGATAAAGACCAATGTTATCGGTTTGATGGCTGCTACAGCTGGATTAGAAAACAGTTGAGCTATGAAGCCAAAAGTAGTACTCTACTCCTCTCTCCTGAATGAAATGTCTACACCCAGGGTCAGATAGAACTGCAGATTTCCCTGCACCCTACCCCAACCCCAGCAAATGGAGGCAACCTCTTTCAGATGCTAGGCCTGCTCTGAGCTCTTTACCCAGGGAGGAGGCAGGCGCAAATGGAACACACACAGAGTGTGGACAAAGCTCATCTCTGAGAAAGAGTTCAGAAGGGGCTCTGTTGCATATACTCACTTCCCCGCTCTCGGTCTCACCAGTGACATATGTCCCTCCTCCCCCTGGGAGAGGGATTAGTAAAAGGAGTGGAGACAAGGACATAAGTGTATCAAGACAGAGAAATAGAGCCCCCCTCTCCTCCAGAAGTCAGGGCCAGGTAGGGTGGTATTAAAGAAATACAGTCAAAGTTCTGGCCCTGGACGGGGAGGTTAAGATTTCTATAAATAGTCATCACCTTCTTATCTACCATTTGTTGACTACTCACTATGTGCCAGACAGTGAACAAAATATAGAAATGGCCTGAAAAACTTGGCCTCAGTCTGGGCTCCCGTCAACATGCCAAGAGGGGAGGGGATGTTAACAGGACTCAGAAGTCTATCTGAAGAGGCTTCCACTGGCCAAAGATGGAAGAGTTTGAGCATGAATGAATACAATAACTGAAATGAATTGAAACCTATCACATATACTTAATCTATGAGTTTTAATGATACTTCCCAAAAAAACCTAATTGCTCACTGTTGGGGGATGCCAACGAACTAACTCATATTCATAAAGCTTGTAAGTACAGAAAAAGAATCAAGTATTCATTCTGCTTTTCCTATATGGGCTATGACATTGGGTAACGAAATAGTAGAAGAGGTGAAGTTTCTTTTTAAAAAAGTATTCTACCTAATAAGTGAAGAAGGAATCACAGAATTCAAACCTAACCATTTTGCAAGCCCTAATAAAGTAATAAATTTCACCACTGAGCATCAACAGCTGCTACAGCCACAAAAAGAGACAACTAGACATATTATGCTTCCAGTGGAGGGACACGGCACCACCTACAAAGTGGTCATGCCAAGAGAAACCAAATCGAAACACGATCGAGCCTTTCTATCCCAATACTAATTCACCCACGGATGTCCCATCGTCAAGTCCCAACCAAGAAACTCTACAGGACAAACGACCCAATTTCTTTAAGAAATAAATTGCAAGGAAAAAAATAGAGGTGGAGACAAAAATCTAGAGATTTCATCAACAAATCATGATATGTCGACCTTATTTAGATGCTGACTCAAACAAACCATTAATGAAAAATCCTTTAAAGCATTTATGAGACAATCAGAATTATAAACACTGGCTGGATTATTCGATAAAACTAAGGAATCATTGTTAATATATTTAGGTGTGCTCATATGATTGTGATTCTCATAAAAACAAACAGTTATAATATTTTAGAGGTGTACACTGAAATATTTACAGAGGCAATGATAGGATCTGGAATTTGCTTCAAAATCATATAGGGAGAGATTAGGTGGAAGTATAGATAGAAGAAGTTGGCCATAATTTGATCATTGTTGAAGCCAGGTGATGGGTATGTGAAGATTTATTATATGAGTCTGTATATTTTTGTGAACATTTCAAATTTTCCACAATAAAAGTTAAAAGAAAAAGATGCAAAGGGGCCTGAGTTGATGTAACGGCAGAAAGACTGAGTGCTTCAGATCCTCTTGTTTGGATTAGAGCAGGACCCCAGCTAGTGGTTGGGGCCCTAGGGAGTGGGGAGAAAGTGCTAGACAAATGGTCAGGCCCACTGAGGAGATCTAAAAAAATTGGATACAATCCCAAGAACCAGGAACATCATCAGAAAGACCTAGCAAGAGGTGGGGGCAGACCAGCATGGTAGGCACATAGACACTTGCTGCTTATGGCTGCCAGACTAATTTCCAGGCCCCACCCACTGGCAGACACGGGGCACTCGATGTACTGCCAGCACTGTGTAGATTTATTCCAGAAATGGGCAGGACTGAGCTTGCCAGTGAATGTCCTCCATGCCTACAGCTGAGCTCAGCAGGAGAAAGGCAGACAGTAATACCTGCAGTGCCTTAACCCTCTGGAGAGAACACTGAGACAATTTCAGGATTGAATGCTGGCAGGGGACGGTGTGGGGTGCCTAACAGAAAGGTTTGATTGCCCACCTTCCCTTCTTCCCTTTCTGGGAAGTTCTCAGTCTCTAAGTGGTTTCGACCATGTTGGAACCACACGACCCCACCCCTCTGGCCACAGCTGCCTGATCCAAGAATGTACACCTAACCCAGGCAGAAAAATATCCATAGTCTAAGCTTAGTCCATCACATTTCCCCTCAAGAATTTGAGCTAGTAAACTAAGAAACCATGATTAACAACTGTGAACCACACCATCAGATAGTAGAAGCATTGGACTTATAAGGTCATTGCAATGGACTGAATTTTTATGTCCTCCCCAAATTCATATGTTGAAACTTAATCCCCATTGTGACGGCGTTTGGAGGTGGGGCCTTTGGGAAATGACTGGGTCATGAAGGTGGAGCCTCATGAATGGGATTAGTGCCCTTATGAAAGGGACCCCAGAGGGCCCCATCACCTCTTTCTGTCATATGAGGACACAATGAGAAGTTGGCAGTCTGCAACCCAGAAGAGGGCTCCCACTGAAACCTGACCACACTGATACCCTAATCTCAGATTTCCAGCCTCCAGATCTGGGAGAAATAGCCTTCTGTTGTTTACAAGCCACCCGGTCTGTGGTCATCTGTTAAAGCAGCCTGGAGGGACTAAGACAGTCATGTGCTCCCACAGCCTGCATGTGGGTTTGGCTCCAGTTTATCTGTGTGACTTTGAGGGCGTTCCCTGATCTCCTTGAAGCTCAGTTTCCACATCTATAAAGTGGGGATACTGAAGGTAACTATTTCCACGTGATTTTCAAGAAGATAAAATGAAAATATTTATAAAATGCTTGTATAGTAAAAGTTCAATAACTGAGCTGTTATGATTATTACTAGTAGGGTTAATACTACCCTTGGCTCTGGCTGTTGGGCCACATGAGAGCAAAGAGACAATAATAGCAACACAGGTTGAACACTGCCCAGCACCGGGCTCTGTGTTCAGTCCTTGCCAAGTGCTGAAACATCACAACCACCCCAGAGTCTGGCAATGCCCATTTCACCAATGAGGAAACTGAGGCACAAACTGATTTGCCACAAGTTTAGGAAGTGGCAATGACAGGAACGAACATGGACATTCTGCTTTTGAGTCTATACCCTTAAGCACTCGGTGACTACTTCATTACGCAGAGGAGGAAACTGAGGCTCGGAGATCGTGCGGTCCCGAGAAATGGGGGGGAGGAGGGAACCCCTGCAGTGCTTGAAAGCCAGAGCGTGTGACTTGTGGCCCTGAAGTCCGGCCCCGGCTCCTGCGAGGCCCAAGCATCTTTGTTTTCCAGTGAAATAACCCATCGTGGCCCTCATGTGAGCCCCCCTCATTTGAGTAAAGTTTTCTGTTTAGTTCTGACTAAAACAACGGGAATCTCGATGTGCTCCAGTCACCCACATGAGAATCCTGTGTACTAAACCTCTGCTTAAGTGGTTCTGGGGCCAGGAAAAACATCATGTAATGGGTATTACAACTCAAATGTCTACTTATCCTAATGGAAGTTCATTCCATCCCTACCCCGTCTAACGGTTCACTTCCATATGGCATCCCCGTCAACCAGAATAAACCCTCTGCTCCCCTACACAAAGAAGGCCTTGACCGAGAGAGCGGTCAACACGTGGCCAGAACAAGATGTGGTGTGGATAATTCTCTTTTGAGAAAACATCCCTTCAGGCACGAGTCACAAAATAAACAGAGACAGGGCAAAACCACTAACGAGAAAAAAATTGGAAAGCCCAAATGTTAAGGACAGAGCAAAAGGAGCTTTTTAAATGAGACCAGACTGAAAAATAAAGGCCTTCTCCTTTACCCTGCCCGTTTTTCCACCCATCACCTCCAACCCTCAAATTTTTAAAAAGCCATTAAAAAAAACACTATAAACTTTTCCATCTGAGACAAAAGTTGTTAAATGGAAAGAAAATGTAGCAGAGAATACCAGTTGTCAAATATCTGAAGCTTAACTGGTAGACCTTAGGCATCTCCAGTTTCATCCAAAGCGAAACCGCCAGCCCCACACCCACACCCAAGAATCAACAACTGGAAAGCTACGGAACGTCCTGTAAATCTTGAAAAGCCAACATGGATTTAACAAGACAAAAGAAAAGACGATGATTCTCTTTAAATAACGTAGCAACTAAGAGTAAAGAAGGCGTACTGTTTGAATGTAAAGAGGAAAACACTGTCACTCCAAAATCAGCTCGGGGACCTTATCTGGACACTGCCGCTTGGCAGCTGTTGACCTCGAGCAAGTCATTAGTCTCTCAGTGCCTAGGTTTCTTCATCTGTATAACGAGAGTGATAAAAACAGAGCCTAATCAGAGGGTTGCTGTGAGGATCCATGCACGGTGGCATGTTGGACACGCTCCATGGACATTCACTGTTACCCTTTATAATAAATGTAACTATACAATTACTACTGTGATTATCATGACATGATTGTAAGTAAGGAAAACCAAAGTTTTCCGCAAAGCTTAAGCCACATATGTGACCGTGAGTTCTGGGGAAACCTTAAGAACAAAATGGGGGCAATTCCCAAGTCCCCAAATTCCAGATTAGGGGTATTCTGGAGAGGAAGGAGGAAGGAGAGAGCTTCCTGCCACTGCTTCTTCAGGTGCTGTCAGAGTGAGCTCCATGGCAAGGCGCTGACGGAAGAAGAGTGTGAAGGAGAATGGGGAGGCCAAGTTAATACTGGCTGAGCGCTTGGTCCATGCCAGGCACGGGGCTGAGCGTTACACACACACACACACACACACACACACACAAACACACACAATCTCAGTTATCCTCTCGGTGACTTCACAATGAGGCAGGTACTTTCATTTCCATTTTACAGGCGAGGAAGTTGAGATTTGGAGACATTCCGTGACTTGCTCAGAGTCACATGTCGAATGTGGGAAGGAACTGGGGTTGGAACTTGAGTAACACTCATGACTGCACTGCTCTGTCTTCTGAAAACACACAGGCCTCTCCCTTCTCCTGGCCTCAGTTTCGTCATCTGTAAAATGGAATGTGCTCTAAAAGTCTTTGTAGCACTCCATTCCATGGTCCTGAGTATTTTGAAAATGTCTTTCAGCTGGGATTACTGTTTTCCAGCCAAGGGAAAGAGGAGAGGGGCAGTGTATGTTCTCTGGGCCCTTTCACAAGATGATTTTGTTTCTTGGGTTAATTACAGATGAAACTGAATGGAAGATGAGATTGTAGCCAGCAAACACAGGTGCCCCACAAAGTGTCATGTCAACGTCACACACTTGGCTTCCTGAGCAGAGTGGACAGGGGCAAGAGTCTCACCAGGAGGAGGAATGCTGGTGTTGAGCATATTGAGTCCTCGATTGCTGGGGTAGACCCTGAAACCTGTGAAGGAAAAGGAGAAAACCAAAGAGAAAAGCATCTGAGTTCAACTGAAGCCCCAGCCTGTCCACAGTCTGTGAGAACTGACAGCCCCAAGGAGCCTGAGCTGCTGGAACATATTTCCTCTGACTTCAAGACAGGATGAGGATAAGGAAAAGATGTTTGAATCAGGGAAAATATAAAAAGGCCTCAGTTTCTTAGATACTACCTACTAGGGCTTAAATACATCATCTCAGTTCCTCTTCACTGCCAGCAATGGGAGAAGCATCATGATCTCCGTTTCACAGATGGGGAGGCTAAGGTTCAGAGAGGTTACCCAATGTGCCAAGGACACACAATAAGCAGGGAGGAAAGCAGGAGAGCAACCAAGGACGGCATGATTCCATGGCCCCTCACTGAAGCACCACACTGCCCCTGCCTCTGGAATAGGAGAGCTCATTCTCTGCAAAGATAGGGTAACTGCTAGTGGAGTTCAGCAGAGGCATAGACATAGGGCATTAAAAGAGACTGCCCTGCACAGTGGAGTGAGACCTAAGGTATTGGCGACATCCAATGGGAGTGGCTGGTATACTCAGGATGCAGGGCACTATTGCAGGTAGAAATGACCACCAGAACGATGGTACCCAGGATGCCAGGGCCAGGGTGGGGAGAGCAGGAGAGCTAGCTGGGATATTTGAGTAAAGGCTTCATACACGCACCCTCACACTCAGACATATACACACACAAAGGCACACATGCGTACACACCCAGTTGACACATCTCAAGATGATGGAGCATATCAAGCCTCCTCAATATGGACCTTCCTAGAGAAAGCAGAATTTGTTGAATGACCTGTGTTTTTGTTGTCATTATAGTCACAGTTATAGAGATTAAGTTTTAAGTTCTTTCAGGTGGAAAAGCAGTGCTTTGTGCAGGGTAACCTGCAAAAACAGGAATCCCAGAAACCCTAGGTGGGGGCTTGGGCCAGTAGGTAGCCTCTGTTTCATGGCCCTCAGCTTTCCAGATAGTGTCCTGGCAAAAGAGGACTGGCAGAGCAGGAGTAGCCTCCTAGTGCTGTGGGTAACACACCACCTTCAGAATCCCACTAGCCTGGAGTCAGTTCTCTTCCGGTGAACTGAATAATTGCATGTCCTTGAACACATCACTTCCCCCATCAGAGCCTCAGCACCCCATGTCCAACATGTGGTAGTGGTCCTCACCAACGCATGGTGGAGGGCTCAGTGAGATAATGCAGATACACCACTTAGCCTAGGGCCTGACCCAGAGTAAACACCAAGGAAAAGGTAGCTCTTATTTTCATTGGAAGACACAAGAGCATTTTAGCAGAGAAAACCATCAAGCCCACCATAGCCCAAAAAACAGAAACACCAAAAGCAGAGACTTCAAGATCAGTTGGAGATTAGAATCTACATACTCCTCACATAAAAAATGTCCAGATGTCGAGGCTAGTATGAGACAAAAGTGCTGATCCTAATGAACATAATATTCCCAACCATCAAAAGTGAACAATTTAGGCAAACATTTCTGGGTGTTCACTAGAACTCAACAGAGTACTGCTGAAAATTCAGGGAGAAGGACATAAGTTCATCAGAGTGCCCAAAGTCTGCCAAAACCCTTTTCCAATAGCTTGACCCTCAACTGCACATACTTAGTTGAGAATATACCATTTAAACAGCCATCTGAGGAAGCATTGGCCAGGAAAGGAAAGTCACTTTCCATAGATCAGCAAAGAAGCATCTTGTCTCTATAGCCAAAGCCTCCCACTACTACTTTCACCAATTAGTAAAAATACAGCTTTGATCTCAAAGCCCAAATTACCTGCTTCCATTTGTGTGGCTTTCATCAACGATAAGGCAAGATTGAGACTTGAGTCCCCCTGAGGTACACTCTCCCAAGGGATGGGCACCAAGGCCACATTGAACACGGCAAGTTAAAGTCCCTGTGCTGCATGTTGGGAGAAGAACGAAACAATATTAACGAAGAATCTTTCCATCACTGAATACTTCTCTGAAATAGGCAATTGCAAAAAGAAGATGAGTGCTCCATAAATGCTCAGAGATGTGACCCCTGGAAAGGACTCAATTACATTGATGCTCACCTGAGAGCCATATGAAGGAAAAGAGGGGAAAGAACTCAAGAATTGAAAAAAGGAAAGAGGACAGCGTAATCATCTCTATTGCAGCATAACAAATTACCCCAAAATTTAGCAGTGCAAAACAACAACAAAAATTTATTATCTCACATGGTTTCTATGAGTTTGGAACTCTGGAGCCCCTTAACTGGGTAGTTCTAGCCCCATCTCTCATGAGGTTGTACTGAAGATGTTGGGTAGGGCTGCATTCATCTGAAGGCTTGACTGGGGCTGAAGGATTGGCTTCCACGATGGTTCACTCACATAGTGCTTGCTGCTTACAGGAAGCCTCAGTTCCTCCTCCATGGGCTGCTTGAGTGTCCTCACAACATTTCAACTGCTTCTCCCAGAGCAAATGATCCAAGAAAGAGCAAGGTGGAAGCCAGGATGTCTGTTATGACCTTGCCTCAAAAGTCACACACTGTCATTTCTGCAATATCTTGTTGGTTGCACAGATCAGCCCTGTTTGATATGGTAGAAGACAACATGAGACACAAGAGCATGACATGAGACAAGAGCCCAAATACCAGGAAGCAAGGACATCTTAAAATCTAGCTACCAGAGACAGCCAAACAGAGGACAGGTTAGCTTACAAATAGAATTTCATTACTAAATTATTGCGTAATTGCAAATGACAATTCAGCTAGGGAAAGCAATGATTTCTTAGGCAAAGAGCATCCGTGGTGCTTACAAGAGGAGAAAGTTCAGGTAAATGGTATACTAAGTGTTAGAATGTGATTTTATTTATTACACTACCTTGGTACCTCCTGAGAGGAAACATGAAGTGAGATAATGGGAACAGCTCCATATGTTGCTAACTAGATTAACACAACTGTAAGAAAGACTGTTGAGTTAAGGAAAACATGAGTTTGCCGAACTTTGACTGCTTACCAAGGCCGAGACAGCCTTGGTGCAGATGGCGGGGGCAGGGGTGGTGGTAGGAAATGACTTTCCTCTCCAAGGGTGGATCCTGAGAAATGCAGGTCGCGGAGTTACCAGGAAACTCAGAGAGTCCTTGGGAGAACAAGATAAAGATGCTATTTAGCAGGAACACTGACTGCAGGAAGGTCTGGAAATTGCGATGTTAAAGTTTTATTCAGGACTCCTCCCCAATACCACAAGATTGCAATTCCAGAGACTTTCTGCTTGCCTATTGCCTTATGCAGTTCCAGAAATCTGCAAACATCTTGAGGGGGAAATTGACCTTATATAGTTTCAGTTCACGGTTTCTCCCTTCTCTCTGGGACCTTGGTCCCTTGGCCTCTACTTTTTGTCTTTCAACCCTACAGGACAGCTACAAGGTCTACCTCTTATTATGAGCGCTTCTGCCTAGACCCTCTCCCTGAGTTTTCAGGGTCTTGTGCCATGTCCAGAATTGGCAAATCCCTGGAGGGGAAGTGACTACAGAATGTCAACTAATCTCTGTGTGATTCTCTCTTTTCTAGGATTTTGGTCCCTCAAGTCTTGGCTGACTCTGAAGTTCTCTCATGTCCTTAAACAGATTTTTTTCATGTTATCCACCTTTTCTAGTTGTTCTTGTAAAAGTAGTCTACTTTAAGCTGCTTCATTACCTTCAGAAGCATACTTTTTAATTTCCAAATACATGGATTTCTATTTGTCTTTTTGTTAGCAACTTCTAAATAATTGTATTATGTAGTAAGAGATTTCTTTGAAATATGTTGACTTACTTTATGACTTAGTACATGATTATTTTTTATAGAAATGCCCCATATTTGCTTGAAAAGAGTGTGTATTTTTCTAATTGCTGGATGCAAAACTCTATATATAACCATTATTAGGTCATTTTATACTGTCTTTTATAGACAGTATAAAATTGGATTATATTTTTTTATTTAATCTAAAAATATCTTGTAACTGGAAAGTTTAGTCCACTTACATTATTGTAATTTTCTCATACATTTTATATTATTTCTACCACTTTTTAAAATTTCAATTTGTATCACTTTGTCTAGTTCCTCCTTCTTTCTCTTTTTTTTTAACACCTATTTCTTCCCTTTAACAGGAAAGAATAATAGCACATTTTTATGACTCTTGGTCTCCCTCTCTCTACCTCCTATCTTGTTCATATTATCTAGAATTTTAGTTATGAGTTTATTTGGTTTATTTAATATTTATGAGTTTATTAACTTTATTTTTTATAATAACAAATGTTAACAATACATTTCACTACACTTACTTTGGATATCTCTTGAAGCACCTCCTGGTTTGGTTCTATTTTCGTTTGAATACATTCCCCAAAAATGTTTTCAGTGTGGGTCTTTGTGTGGCAATATTTCTGAGGCTTTATAAGACTCAGATTTTTTTATTTTGCCATTACATCTGAAGACAATTTGGCTGAATGTAAACATCTAGGTTCAAACTTGTTTTGCCTCATTATCTTAAAAATAGTATTCAAATGTCTTCCTGCGTGCAGTGTTGCTATTGAGATGTCTAATATCTGTCTGCTTGTCGTTCCTCTCCTGATAATCTACGGTCTCCCTCTGGAAGTTTTCTAATTGTTATTTTGTCTGTTATTCTTAAATTTCACTAATGTGTCTAGATAAGCGTTTCCTGATGTTTTCTATTTGAACTCTATCATTTGTTTCGATCTACAACCACTTATCTTTCTTTAATTCTAAGACATCTTTAAATTTCTTCCATTTTTTAATTTAATTATTTTATTGAGGTCATTTTGGCTTATAACATTGTGTAATTTCAGGTGTACACTATTGTATACCAGTTTCTGTACAGACTGTGTCATGCTCACCACCGATAGTCTCGTTTTTATCCATCACCATGCATATTTGCCCTTTTACCCCTTTCACCCTGCCCCCACCCCCCTCCCCTCTGGTAACCACTAATCTGTTCTATTTGTCCATGTGTTTGTTTATCTTCCACATGTGAGTGAAATCATACTGTGTTTGTCTTTCTCTGTCTGGCTTATTTCGCTTAGCATGATACCCTCAAGCTCTATCCATGTCATTGCAAATGGCACTATTTTGTCTTTTTTATGGCTGAGTAGCATTCCACTGTGTGTATATATGTATGCATATATATACACTACATCTTCTTTATCCATTCGTCCATTGATGGGCACTTGAGTTGCTCCCACGCCTTGGCTATTGTGGATAATTCTGTGATGAACATAGGGGTGCATAAATCTCTTTAAATTGTTGATTTCATATTCTTTGGATAAATATCCAGTAGTGGGATAGCTGGATCATATGGGCTTCTATTTTTAATTTTTTGAGAAATCTCCATACTTTTTTCCATAGTGGCTGCACCAACTTGCATTCTCACCAGCAGTGGATGAGGGCTCCCTTTTCTCCACATTCTCTCCAACACTTGTTATTTCTTATCTTGTTAATTATAGCCATTCTGATGGGTTTAAGGTGATACCTCATTGGAGTTTTGAGGTGCATTTCCCTAATAATTAGTGATGTTGAACAACTTTTCATGTGCCTGTTGGCCAGCTGTATATCTTAATTGGAAGAATGTCTGTTCATATCTTATGTCCACTTTTTGATCAGGTTTTTGTTGTTGTTGAATTGTTTGAGTTCTTTATATAGGAAATTAACCCCTTGTCAGATGTATGATTTGTAAATATTTTCTCCCAGTTGGCGGGTTGTCTTTTCATTTTGTTCATGGTTTCTGTTGCCTTGCAGAAGCTTTTTAGTCTGATGTAGTCCCATTTGTTTATTTTTTCTGTTGTTTCCCCTGCCTGAGTAGACATGGTATTTGAAAAGATACTGTTAAGACTGATGTCAAAGAGTGTACTGTCTATATTTTCTTCTAGGAGTTTTATGGTTCCAGGTCATACATTCGAGTCCTTAATCCATTTTGAGTGAATTTTTGTATATGGTGTGAGATAATGGTCTACTTTCATTCTTTTGCATGTGGCTGTCCAGTTCTCCCAACACCATTTATTGAAGAGACTTTCCTTCCTCCATTGTATGGTCTTGGCTCATTTTTCAAAGATTAGCTGTCCACAGATGTGTAGTTTTATTTCTGGGTTTTCAATTCTGTTCCATTCATCTGTGTGTCTGTTTTTGTATGAGTACTGTGCTGTTTTGATTACTATAGCTTTGTAGTATATTTTGAAGTCAGGGATTGTGATACCTCCAGCTTTGTCCTTTTTTCTCAGGATTGCTTTGGCTATTCAGGGTCTTTTGTTGTTCCATATAAATTTTAGGATTCTTTGTTCTATTTCTGTGAAGTGTCATTGGGATTCTGATTGAGACTGCATTAAATCTGTATATTGCTTTAGGTAATATGGACATTTTAACTATGTTTATTCTTCCAATCTGTGGGCTTGGAATTTCTTTACATTTCTTTATGTCTTTGATTTCTTTCAATAATGTCTTATAGTTTTCATTATATAGGTCTTTCACCTCCTTGGTTAAATTTATTCCTAGATATTTCATTCTTTTGGTTGTGATTGTAAATGGGATTGTATTCTTGTCTTCTCTTACTGCTAGTTCGTTATTAGTTTACAAAAATGCAAGTGATTTTTGAATGCTGATTTTTGTACCCTGCAACTTTGCTGTAGTTATTTCCAATAGTTTCCTGGAGAATTCTTCAGGGTTTTCTATATGTAGAATCATGTCATCTGCAAACAGTGAGTGTTTCACTTCTTCCTTTCCAACTTGGATACCTTTTATGTCTTTTTCTTGCCTAATTGTTTTAGCTAGAACTTCCAGTACTATGTTGAATACAAGTGGTAAGAGTGGGCACCCTTGTCTTGTTCCTGTTCTCAGAAGAATGACTTTCAGTTTTTCCCCATTGAGTATGATGTTGACTGTGGATTTGTCATATATGGCCTTTATTATATTGGGATACTTTCCTCCTATACCCATTTTATTGAGAGTCTTTATCATAAATGGATGTTGGATCTTGTCAAATGCTTTCTTTGTATCTATTGGGATGATCATGTGGTCTTTATTCCTCATTTTGTTAATGTGGGTATTACATTGTTTGATTCACGTATGTCGAACCATCCTTGCATCTCTGGAATAAGTCCCACTTGATCGTGGTGTATGATCCTTTTAATTTATTGCTCTATCCTATTTGCTAATATTTTGTTGAGGATTTTTGAATCTATGTTCATCAGCAATATTGGCCTGTAATTTTCCTCTTTGTGTTGTCCTTGTTTGAGTTCAGTGTCAGGGTGATGTTGGCCTCACAAAATGAGATAGGAAGCATCCTCTCCTCTTCAATTTTCCGGAAGAGTTTGAGCAGGATAGGCATTAAATCTTCTTTGAATGTTTGATAGAATTCATAGAGAAGCCTCTGGTACTGGACTTTTGTTTTTTGGGAGGTTTTTGATTACAATTTCAACCTCCTTACTAGTGATTGGTCTATTCAGATTCTCTATTTCTCCTTGATTCAGTTTTGAGAGGTTGTATGATTCTAAGAATTTATCCGTTTCTTCTGGGTTATCCAATTTGTTGGCATATAGGTTTTAGTAGTATTCTTTTATAATCCTTTGTATTTCTGTGGTAACCATTGTAATTTCTCCTCTTTCATTTCTGATTTTATTTATTTGAGCCTTCGCTCTTTTTTTCTTAGTAAATCTGGCTAGGAGTTTGTCAATTTTGTTTATCTTCTCAAAGAACCAGCTCTTAGTTTCCTTGATCCTTTCTTTTGTTTTTTAGTCTCTATTTCATTTATATCTGCTCTAATTTTTATTATTTCCATCCTGCTGACTTTGGGGTTTGTTTGTTCTTCTTTTTCTAGTTCCGTTAGGTGTAGTTTCAGATTACTTATTTGAGTTTTCTTTTTTGTTAAGGTGGGCCTGTACCGCTATGAATTTCCCGCTGAGTACCACTTCTGCATCTCATAAGAGTCAGTATGTTGTGTTTTCATTTTCCTTTGTCTCCAGGTTTTTTTTATTACTCCTTTGACTTCTTCATTGATCTAATGGTTATTAAATAGCATGTTGTTAAGTCTGCACATATTTGTGACTTTCCCAGCTTTTTTCTTGTACTTGATTTCTAGTTTCATAGCATTGTGGTCAGAAAAGATGCTTGATATTATTTCAATCTTCTTGAATTTATTGAGGCTTGCCTTGTTTTCCAACATATGGTCTATCTTTGAGAATGTTCCATGTGCACTTGAGAAGAATGTGTATTCCACTGTTTTGGGTGGAATGTTCTACATAAATCTGTTAAGTCCATCTGGTCTAGTGTTTGATTTAAGGCCACTGTTTCCTTGTTGACTTTCTGTCTTAATGATCTATCAATTGATATAAGTTGGATGTTGAGGTCCCTTACTATTATTGTGTTGCTGTCAATTTTTATGGTTAGGTCTGTTAATAGTTACTTTATAATGGGGTGCCTTCAAGTGGCCCCATCACTCTGTGGGGACCATTCACATGGGCAGGGCCACTGTTGTAAGTGGGTGCACCCACAGTTTAGAATTCCACTCCAAAAGCATTCAGATGCCTGCCAGGCTGCCCCCACCTCCACTCATAGTCACTCTGGCCACTGTGTAAGGAAACATGACTTGGATCACTTCTGCTGGGAAGAGCAAGGGGTCCACTCCCTTAGTTCCACTGCTTCCTGGGGGCTCAGTTCACCCACCTTCAGGTGTATAGCTGTGTGGATCTCTCTGGCATCCTATTGTGTTGTGTAGAGAATCCTCGATTGGTTAATGGATGTCCATTTAGTTGTAACTTAGAGGACAGAGACAAAGGGAACAATTCACTCTGCCATGTTGCTAATGTCATTCTCCCATTATTTTTAAAATATTTCTTCCTCTCCATTTTATTTTCTCTTCTTCTGGGATTCCTATTATCCACTGTTTGACACTTATATTTCCATCTTCCATGTTTTTTAACTTTATATATTTATTTATTATCATTATTATCCTTGCTTCCTACTGGTAGAGTACATAAATATGATTATCTAACTCACTAATTCATGTTTTCAGGCTGATCAATTCCACTGTATTTCATTTATTTTAATCAATGACCTCAACCAATATATTTTCAAAACTATAATTTCCACCTGATTCTGTTTCATGATTTTCTTCTTCTTTTTCATTGCTATTCTAGTCCATCACCTTAGTTGGTATCTTTGTTGTGTTTAACATCTTAGTCTGTCTGATCTAATAATTTTGCTTCATGTAGTATGTTTAGTCCAGTTTCTTATCTTTTTTTTTCATTAATTGCATTCTTTAGGTTGCTCTCTCTCTCTAGGTGTCTAGGTGTCTCCTTATTTTGACCTGTGAGTTCATAGTCCTCAAGGGTATGTGTTGTGCTACCTAAAAAAGGGCTGAAGATCAAGGGCTGTGTCAGCCAGGGTGATTCTAGGAGAAAGAATGAGACAAGCCCTAGGATGGAGAGGTTGCAATCATTCCTCTTGGTCTCACCCACCAAGACACTCTTCTGGCGAGGACCTTCCCTTTATTCCTTCAAGGACAAACAACATTTGGAGGAGTTTTGGAGAAACGACCTACGAAAAGTCAATCAATCACCCACCTGTTTTCCTCAACACTTCACCCCAACAAGGCTCTTTCTCTGTTCTAATTTATGCCTGCACCAGCGGTCTTGGCTGTTTCCACAGTTGTGGGCATGAAGTGATTGTCCCAAGTCACTGGTAGAGGAAGACAAGGGCAGAAATGTAACCAGTCTTACCTAATTTATCTGAGTATATGCCCCTCTGCCCCCAGCTACAGACACCTCTACCCCCTCTAAGCCCTCTACCCAACCATCTTCCTCTACCCCTAACCTACAGTTCAAAGCAGCTTTCTGTCTCCCAAGAACTTTCTCACAGTACTTGGTGGTTTATTTGTTGATTGGTTAGTTGCCATCGTTTTGGTTTGGTTTTCATGCTGTATTTCGTGCTTTTCTCTACAGTTTTCTAAGAATTGATTGGGGGTCGGGTTATACATGAAGCTAGAATCTTGTGCTAATTCTCCACTTTGGAAGGATCTGGAAATCTCTTATAGAACTTTATATATACAATAAGACTCTATTACCTGAATGACTCCAGAGATTGTCAATCAAAAAAGATGACTAAAGCAAGGGATCGTTTTTTTAAGTGATGCATACATACCTTTAGTATTTGACTTTAACTTTAAAAACACACACACACAAATTCCTGAAATATTCTGTTATTGCTACTGAGGGGAAACCAGTTCACTTAACTATGGAGGTTTTTCATTACAGAAAGAAAAACAAAAGAAATAAAGAAAACTAGAGTAATGTTATAACCTTTGGGCCAAGGATTTTTCTTGGAATATTGATCTGCTGATTGGAGTTCCACTTTTTCTTTCTGTCATAAATCATATCCATTCTGTATTATCTAATATAATCTATTTCTGTTTCTTTAAACTGGAACGAGAACTTAAGAACTGCAGAAACATTCTAAATTTTTGATACATTTTCAATCCCACAACTATTTTGACAACAGTTTTTCTAAGCATCTCATTTTTATTTTTTGAAACATTCAGTCTAATTTTCATAAAAACAACCCTTTTTCTACACTCATGTTTCATCAATTTTTAACGTTTTAAAACATATTTTATCAGTCACTTCATTGCATTAAGTATCATTGGCTGACTAGGTTTGGAAACAAACACAATTCCCCCTCAGTAAGAACACAATGACTTGGGAGAAAAAACATGGGGTTCTGTAAAGTAGCCTAATAGACATGACTATTTAGTGCATCTTGGGCATCAGTCAGTAAGTTTTAGAGAGAGAAAGGGAAGTGTGGATGTACTCATGTCTCTAGTCTCTTTGGCAAGACCATGAAATAGACATCAGTTCCCAGAGTGGTTCTACAGTACCTCTACCACAGTATGATTTGGTAATCAGTTAATACGTTAGAGATCTCAATTCAAGACAGTGGTTTCTATGGTTTAAATACTTAGCCTCTATTACAATTCAAGTACTTCTGGGGAAAATGATATATTAGGTGACTATCTTCCAGAAACAACTTAAGTCAAATATCAGGGCTGCCCATGGGTGAGCACTAAAAGCCAAATTTGTTGCCTTCACAATGAAGTCCATTCACAATGAGTCCATTCTTTCCACTCTAGTCCTACAGATTCCCACCAATTGGAACAGGATTTTCACCCTGGTTAGTCAAATAACATAATGTTGCTGCTAAATTACACTGGACACAGTTGCTTTCCTGCCTAGAGTAGGCATCAATAAAGGGGGCCTGGAAAGCAGGCTTCCCTCCTGAGAGGCAAAGTGATAAGAACGTGGTTCCAACACTGGCTGCACTGCTTACTAGATGGTGTGATCTTAAGCAAGGCACTTAGCCTCTCCGAGCCTTCATTTCTCCATATTAAATGAGGGTGATGGTCTAGTGGTTAAGATTCTGTGCTTTCACCACAGTGATCCAGGTTCACTTTCAGGTCAGGGAACCATACTATCCATCTGTTGTTAGACTGCGGTGGCTACGTGTTGCTGTGATGCTGAAAGCTGTGCCATCCGTATTTCAAATACCAGCAGAGTCACCCATGCTGGACAGGTTTCAGCAGAGCTTCCAGACTAAGACAGACTAGGAAGAAGGACCTGACCACTCACTTCTGAAAAAATTGGCCATGAAAACAACAGCAGTGGAGCACTGTTTGATACAGCACCAGAAGGTGAAAGGATGGATCGAAAACACTGGGCAGCACTCAATTCTGCTGTCACCCCCAGGGACAGTGTCACTAGGAGTTGAAATGGACTCAACGGCACTAGCAACAACAAAATGAGGGTTTATTTATTCAATAGATGTTTACTAAATGCCTGCTATATGTCAGGCACTGTGTTAGGTCTGGGCATCCATAATTAATAGACATAGTTCCTGCCATTGTTGATCTCACATTTCCATGTGGGAGACATTTATAATTCCATATTGCGGTGAGTTCTCCAAGGGACAATTATAGGACATTGTCAGAGAGTATGAGAGAGATTGATTTAGGCTGGAGAGGTCATGGATAATAATCGTACTTACCTCACAGATTCTTGTGAGGATTAAACGAGATCGAGAGCCTGAGTGGTGCCTGGCACGTGGCCAGGGCTCTATGAATGGTCATTACTTGTTATCCAGCCCAGTGAGACGTCGGCTTTAGGGGCTTGACAAGTGTACAAATGCCACGTTTCTGGATCAACATGCCATTCCTGCCCTTCCTTTCTGTGGTCCATTCTACCTCAGGGGAGTGGGCAAGCAACCCCTCTTGGAGAGAGAGCAAATGGAGAGGACAGCAGAAAGGTCTCTTGGTGTTTAAATGGAGCCAATAAAGGAAGGTTTCAGAAATATCCTGCCACTGCTAAGGAGAAGAAACCAGTTCATTTCTCTTTATCATTAAAAAGAAAGAAAGAAAAGAAAACTAGTACTGAACAAATTAACATGTCTGTCCTTAACCAAAGAATTCTTGGTGAGAAGAGCTTTTTGAGCAACTTGAGTGAGAAGCAATGTAAATAGAAGGATCTCAATAATCTGCATTTACAGCCTTTCAGAAGTTATTCTGGCTATTTTCCCTCAGCATACCCTGCCTCAGGCTCTAACGAATCCAGGTATTCTCCTGAAGGGGCCTCTTCCCTGGCTTCCCAGCCTAGTTGAGGACCAGAAAAGACTGGTTAGTCCAGAAAAAAAAATAAATGAAGGAGACTAACATTTCCTTCTCCATGATATTTTTCTTTCTTCCAGTGAATCCAAAGAAGGAAATTTGAATCTCAAAATTTCAAGGCTAGGAGAGCTGTCAGAGATCATCCAATATATTCATTTTCAAATAATTTTTAGCAAGAGAACACTTTTATCAAATAAAATTTCACCCCAAACACTAAGGTAGAAAATGGGGAGATAAAGTAATATTTTTCATATAAATGTATCACTTTAATTTCAAGTTATTGGTCAATAAGTTTCATTAAGATTCTTTTAATGGAGGGGCTGGCCCCGTGGCCGAGTGGTTAAGTTCGCGCGCTCCGCTGCAGGCGGCCCAGTGTTTCGTTGGTTCGAATCCTGGGCGTGGACATGGCACTGTTCATCAGACCACGCTGAGGCAGCGTCCCACATGCCACAACTAGAAGAACCCACAACGAAGAATACACAACTATGTACCGGGGGGCTTTGGGGAGAAAAAGGAAAAAATAAAATCTTTAAAAAAAAAAAAAAAGATTCTTTTAATGGATCCAACAAGTTATACCGTGGAATTCTGCATAAGATAAGATAGGTCAATCTTATTTTAGCTTCCGCATCTAATTTTTTTCTTTGTATTTTTGCTGTTACTGCTGCACACTTGCAAGAAGATTCTGATTTTCATAATCAGGCAATTTTCCAGTAATTACAATTTGCCAGTAATCTTTATGTTGCAAATGAGAGAAATTCAATTCAACTTAGGAAAAAAAGAATTAGAGGAGAGCATTTCCTTCAGCTCACAGACAGAAGAGTCAAGGGCTTAAAGAGCTTCTGCCATGGCAATCTCTCTGTCTGCCCCTCTCTCCACCTCTCAGCCCTGCTCTGTCTCAAGTTGGCTTCATTCTCAGACAGCCACCATGTACCGGAGGGAAAGATGGCCCCAGGAGCTGTAGGCTTACATTATTGTTAAAGCTCATGATCCTAGAGGAAACAAGAATGTTTCTTTCCCCTAAAGTTCTGGAGAAAATTCCAGGGGACACTGATGGGTCAGTCTTAGGTCAAATGCCCTGCTCAGAAGGGATGACTATAGAGAAGGAAAGTGGAGAACTCACTGGCCAGGTTAGGGTCATGTTGCCACCTTGGTGGTGAGGGAGGGTATGAGGTCAGCCTCTCTCATCCATGAGGAATGGGGTTCCCAAAGGGAGGAGGGCTTCTGTTAGCTGAACAAGGGGAAAAAGGAAAGTGTGCGAGGCAGACAAAACCCAGAGCTACCACAGCCGACTTAACTGACGTAAGTAGTTGCAACAGTACAGTTTTAACAGCTCATCTTCCAATCTCAGTCTAATGGAACACACATAGAGCTTGAGAGACAGTAGGAATATTTGGTCTAATGATGAATCACTAACACTAATGATTATTCCTATTCCTTAACTATTAAATGTTGCCTTAGGAGGGATTTGATGAACATGGTCTTCAGCTAATTTCAATTTTCCTTGTTTCAAAAAACCAGAACACTTTTCGAATATATCTTGAAACATTCAACAACAACGTTTTGTGTGTGTGTGTGTGTGTGTGAGGAAGATTCGTCCTGAGCGAATTGCCAGTCTTCCTCTACTTTTTGTGCAGGGTACCTCCACAGCATGGCTGATGAATGGAGTAGATCTGTTCCCAGGATCCAAACCTGTGAACCTGGGCTGCCTAAGCAGAGCATATGGAACTTTAACTACTCAGCCATGGGGCCAGCCCCAACAATAACATTTTTAATAATTAGAAATCTCAATTCCTGTTTTGTCAGCTATTCACAAGGTACTTCAAAACTACCTAATTTCTTTTGTCTTGAATGTTGAGTCCAAAATGTAATCTTTCAATCACTTTAATGAAGCTTTAGCTGTTCCTGTAGGCATAACAATACTGTGAGCCTCACGTTGCTATACTGAAAACATTCTGCTTACTAAAGTCAGGCAGTATCAAAAACTTAAATACAGAAATGATCTATGACATGATATTGTCACAACTCAGCATGTTTTATGTTCTGCTGTTACTACCCAGTTGATGTATTAAGCTATGACGGAGCCTCACTCAATCTGGACTTGAGAATGGTCTGCACGTGCGTTATAAGAATTTATTCACTTGCCCAGTTTTAGGAAAATAGATGAGTGCTGGCCTAAATTGTTTCTAAATACTAGTGTAATAACCCAGTCTCACAAGTCAATGAGACTTCCTCAAGAATTTTAAATATACGCAGAGCTCTGCTGCAAAGTTTGCATAAACCACACGACATACATTAAAAAGCAAAATGGTGGTGGTTGGGGCTGGCCCCGTGGCCGAGTGGTTAAGTTCGCGCGCTCCGCTGCAGGCGGCCCAGTGTTTCGTTGGTTCAAATCCTGGGCACGGATATGGCACTGCTCATCCAACCACGCTGAGGCAGCATCCCACATTCCACAACTAGAAGGACCCACAAAGAAGAATATACAACTATGTACTGGGGGGCTTTGGGGAGAAAAAGGAAAAAAATTAAAAAATCTTTAAAAAAAAAAAAGCAAAATGGTGGTGATCTCCATTTGTACATTGTAGCATATAATACATTTCAGTCTGTGTTGTGTACAGTTCTTTTTAATCAATTTGATTGAGGTGAAATTAACATGCAATAAAATGTATCCATTTCAAGAGTATATTTCAATGTTTTCTAAATAATTAAAATGATATTCTAGATTATAATTTTCAGCTCTTACATTGGATCTAATTTTTCCCGTTTTAAAAATATCCTCCCAGTGATTAACATGACCAGATACTTTTAAATATTATAAAGCTATAATAATCTAAACAGTTTGGTATTGCAGTATCAGTTTGCTTGGCTGCTGAACCAAAGTACCACGAATTGGGAGAAATGTATTGTCTCATAGTCCTAGAGGCTATTAGTCCAAAATCAGGGCATGAGCAGGGCCATGCTCCCTCTGAACCTGTTAGGGAAGGACCTTCCTGCTTCCGGTGGTTTGCAGGCAACCTTTGGCACTTCTTGGCTCATGGATGCCTCACTCCCATCCTCCTTTTTCATGTGGCTATCTTCCTTCCGTGCACATCTGTCTCTGCATCCAAATTTCCCCTTTTTATAAGGACACCCATTATACTGGATTAGGGCCCACCCAAATGACTTCGTTTTAACTTGATTACCCCTGAAAAGACCCTATTCCCAAATAAAATCACATTCTAAGGTAGTGAGGGTTAGGACTTTAACATAGCTCTTTTGTGGGACACAATTCAACCCACAACAATCAAGAGTAGCAGATGGAGCAGAATTCTACCAGAAATTGACCCAAACACACACAAAATTAGAATGTGATAAACGTGGCATTTCAAACCAGTTGAAAAACCATGAATTACTCAATAAGTGGTGTTTGATCAACCAGGGAGCCATATATTGCATCAACAACCAAGTGGTATCCATACTTCACACCTTGTACCTGATCACTTTCCACTTCCTAGTTTCAGCCCCTGGTGAGACCTTGCCGTCCTTGAGGTCTATGGAATATTTCAATATCCTTTCAAATAAATTCACTTCTTTGCAAGGACTGGCTGGAGTTGGTTTCTGTGGCTTGCAACCATTTCAGAGGCTGATGGCCTTCTAATTGGACATTCCTTCTCACAGTAAGAAGTTTATACATTCTTCATTAAAAAAAAAAAAAAAAAAAAAAAACACTTTCCTCTCTCGCTTCTTCCTAATTACGTCTGGTTTCTCACCTCTACCTGGAAGTCGGCTCTTTGAAGTCAGTTGGTTCCTTCTGCATCTTCCATTATCCTGGGCCGCTGAGGAGAAGTGATAAGTCAAAGCAGAAGCTGTCCTTTGAGGGCCACTAGGAAGTCTGCGAAGGCAGCTACGCTCGTAGCTATTTTAAAACCCAGACATCAAAGTATTTGGATGGGAGCCAGGGTTTCCTGTCTCCCTGCAACCTCCTTCCAGAGGAGAGTCAAATTGTGGGGAGGAGGGAAACCACCTTAATTGGACCTCTAATTCCCAAAACTGCTATTGGGCTCCTTTCTACAGAAAGGGAGCTCCTTGGAAGCTGGTTTATTAAAATATTTTTCTGAAAATTGGTGAGATGGAGGGCACCACTCAAAGCAGACAAAGTGTATGTCAGACCAGAGGCTCTCTCCCCTCCAGGTTTCCTCTTACATTGCCTGCTGCTTTTCAAATAGTCACAATAGCTCCCATATACTGGGCACTTATGTGCTTGCATGTGTACAAAAAGACTCCCATGATTACATTGTTGAAATCTCACAATTGCCCCATAAGGTAACTTCTAATATTATTCCCATTTTAGGGTGATGTAACTGAGGCTCAGGGAGGTTAAGTAAAAGGCTACACATTTAGGAAATGACCTAGCTCAGATCTGAACCCAGGGCTTGTCTGACTCTAGTCTGCTCTTAACCAGTACTCCGGGAATCCTACACCAGAATGTCTAAAGGCACCAGGTGGGAACAGAAAGGAGTGGTGCAGACCAGAGGTAAGATATGGGGAGTGGCAGACAGAATGGCGAAGGAGACAGCCTGCATCCCATCTGGAGAAGGCACCCACTTTGCAGCAACAACCAGTCATAGCCCTGGGGGAATGTGGCCCATGGTGGCCACGTTTTCCATTTTCAAAGAGAAATTTGAAATCTGGATTTTATATGAAATCTTCTGACTTTTAAATATTGGGAACTGATTCAAATATTTTTAGAAAGACATCGTGCTGACCTAAAAATTGGCATCTGCAGTCCACTTAACCAGGAACTCTTATTCCCCACTACTCATGTTTCCTGTGGGAGGAACTTTAGCTGGACTACCCCCAACCTACTGTCTTTCTCTTCTGATTGGTGAGTTTCAGAAAAGGAACTGGGCATGCGCAACCAATAGCCTTCCTCCTAGGGAGCCGGCTTGCCCACCAGAGGCGCACACCTCTGCATCTCAGGCTGGGTGGAAAGTCCATGTGTTCAGGGATGAGGCACACACAAACCCGCTTCACTGCAGACAGAAAGTGATGTTCTCCAAACTGCTTTACTGTTGCATGCATTTCCTGTGACTGCTATTACAAAGTACCACGAAAGGGGTAGTTTAAAACAACAGAAATTTATCCTCTTGCAGTTCTGGAGGGTAGAAGTCCAAAATGAAGGTGTCAGCAGGACCATACTTCCTCTGAAGGTTTTGGGAAAGAATCCTTCCTTACCTCTTCCAGCTTCTGGTACCTCCCCGTGATCCTGGGCATCCATTGTCTTGCAGCTGCACCCCTCCAATCTCTGCCTCCATCTTCACATGGCCTTCTCCCTGTGCGTCTCTGGGTCTCTGGTTTCTCTTATAAGGACTCAGTCATATTGGATTTAGGCCTACTTAATCCAGTATGACCTCATTTTAATTACATCTGCAAAGACCCTATTTCCAAATAAGGTCATATTCTGATGTTCTGAGTGGACATGATTTTTTTTTTTTTTTTTTTTGGTGGAGGTGGAACCATTCAACTGAACAGAATAGATTCCTTTAAAAAATAGTGACATGTTAATCTCCACCTGTCTGATTCCTGTGTCAATCTCTACACTGGTTCCAACCGGGAGAGAAAGAAAGTGCTATTATTTCATGTCTTCTAAAACTCCAACAGCCATATTCAACATGAATGCTGCCAGTTTGCAACCTTTCAACTGCACCATTATCAAATCATTTCTCTCCTCTATCTGTTTTTCTCTTCTTCCCTGTCATTTACTCCTATCTTCTCTTTTTGTGCTTCTTAACCATTCTTTTGTTAGGCCCCTGGCAAATGCTGCCATGCTGTAGTGGAAAGGCTTTGAGGCTGTACAACCTGGATTCAAGTCCCACTCTGCCACCTACCAGCTCCGACAGCCTGACTCTCATAGCTGATCAGTAAAAGGGTGGACTGGATCTGCTGTTGGATGAGAGGCCTAGAGGCAAGTGCATGGCTCTTTGATATCTCCGTTTCCTCTGCAGAAACATGGAGATGATAATCAACATCATAGATCGAGCACCCCTGTGCTTGACGAAAGAGACATTTCACCGCAAAATAAATGGTTCTGTAAGAACGCGATCAAGGAAGCAGGAATGTCTTTTGGTGAATGGCTCTGAGTGTCAAGAGAACTCAAAACAGCTCATCATAGTAAACAGGCAGCCCTGGAGACCTTCCGAGCCAAGTCCAACACCAGGAGCTACTCCTGTAGCCCATGGCTCACTCTCTCTCTCTCTCTTTCTGTTTCTCTCTCTCCTTTTCCATTGGCTGATTGCCTGCCTCACAGCACCCTCTGTACCACGGCCCCACAGGGCCTAGTTTCATGGTTTTCCAGCTATAGAGCTTCTAGATGCTGTTGTATTGGGCACTTGAAACACTCCTGAAAAACAATTCGACTCTTCACCAAAGCCAATGAAGGAGGAACAGGTATGTGTTGCTCTAAAATGAAATTCTGGATTATTTCAAAAAGTGATTCTTCTCCATTGAGGCATGAACAGGAAAAAATAGAGATAATTGCAGCACCAGAGCCTGAGGGAAGAGCAAAAAAAAATAAAGTGTGAGAGAGAACTTGGGGAAGTTTCTGCGGGAGGTGGAGCGTATTGTTGTGGAGCTCTGTGAGAGCAGGTGCGTGTCTCTGTGGGGATTCCATCGTGTTGATGAATGCCACAGTGACATAAACACAGGACACCAGAGAAGCAGGGGGGCAGAGGTGGAAGTCACAACACTCTTCTTGGCTTTTATGGGGCCAGGAAGGCTTCCCAGAAGAGGTGATCACTGACCCTGAAGGACACCTCAGGGTAAATCAGATGAAGGAGTGGTAGAGAGGTGAGCCAAGCATCCCAAAGGAGAAGATTGTTTTAAAGCTTGGTTGGGGCTGGCCCGGTGGTGCCGTGGTTAAGTTCACATGCTCTGCTTCAGTGGCCCAGGGTTCTCTGCTTCAGATTCCAGGCACAGACCTATGCGCCACTTATCAAGCCATGCTGTAGCAGGCATCCCATATATAAAACAGAGGAAGATGAGCACAGATGTTAGCTCAGGACTAATCTTCCTCCAAAAAGAAAACAAAACAAAAAGCTTGGTGACAAGAAAATATATGGCCTCCAAGCTGCTCAAAACAGCTGAAGCATTGTGAGAGGGAAAGGCAAGTGATGAGAAATGAGATTTGGAAAGGGGAGTGGACATCTGTCATGTTGGGACTATCTTTCCTATGTTAGAGAAGGTATCATGTTAAGTCTCTCCTCTGGGAAGGAGCAAGCACTCCATCTCACAGCCTCCCTTGCAGCTGGGGTCAGCCATGTGACCTAGGCTCCCCACCAGTCAGATGCATGTATTCAAAGTGAGCAAAGTGAGGAATGCAGTGCTAGGAGGACCTAGGTAGTGGTGCATGTGGCTGAGGACAGCAGCAGTGGCAGAACATCAGGTTTCCAGGCCCAACAACATGAGTGGGAGAAGCAGTGTGTGCTGAGCAGCAGTAGCCACAGTGGGCTCTTCACTGGAGCAGCCCCCCATGGGATGGTCTGGGTGTTGCTTCCGACTGAAATAGCCACAGTGCTTGACATTCTTTGCCTTCCTTCTTCTCCGCCCCCGACTCCATCAGATTCTTGCACTCCTAATACCCTTTAATAAATGCATTTTCTCTAAAATTAGTCAAAGCAGATTCTGTTATCTTAACAGGAGCCCTGACTTTTACGGCAATTAGTACGAGGAGTGGTCCCAGGCAGAAGATGTTCAAGGACATGGGAATCAAGAATGGAGTTCTGAAAGAAGATGGTGATGTAAGAGGACTGTGAACTCACCTCCTCCCATGGACACAACAAATTTACAATTACTCTTGGAACAACTACACCTGAGAGAGAACTGAAAATTGGATGAAAAGAACTCCCACAAGAAGGGACAGTGCTGACTGAAGTGGAAGAGGCAGAAATTCCTTTCTGGAGAGGAAAAAGCCACATTTTAGCCACAGTGCTTTAGCCAGGAGCAGTCTTAAGGTATGAAGCCTTTCCTGGAGGAGTGGGGGGTCTGAGCAGGAGAACTTTGCCACAATAAACAGGTTTTGGACTCAGCACAACCGAGACAAGTGTCATAATAGCTGGCTCTGCTGGCTATTGACAACAGTGAGGAATACCCCAGAAAAGCTATTAGACATAAGGGGAAGGGAAAGCCTGCTCTTGTGCCCATGTACGAATCCACCCATTTTGGAAAGCAACCTAAAATCACCAGAAAGAAAGGTGCACAGTCCTTTGGTGAAAGAAGACTCACTTGATAGTCTCTGGGCACATCTCAGTGAGAGATGAGACCTCCCCAGGCTGGAACCACCTCCCCAAGGATGGAGACATTGGCGGCAGCCATTGTTGTGACCTAGTACAGGCATGCTGACACAGATGCTGGCAGACACCATTGGAGTTCTTCCCCTGGCCTGTTAGCTCAGGGGTCTGCCACACCCACTACAGCACCAATTCAATCCAGCTCAGCCAGGGCAGGCAGCCCACCCTAGAGACTGGCCCCACCCTGCAGCAAGCCCATGGGCAACTTGTGGGCCAGCATAGGCAGGGTATGTGGGACCTCTGCAGGGAGATGAGTGGGTCTGCCTCTCTGGGGCAGAGTGTGTGCGAGGGGAAGGCCTGCATTGGCAGAGTGTGTGGGGTCTCTGCAGTGGGGTGAGTGGGTCCACTTCAGTGGGTTGGGGCAGGCACACCAGGCAAGACTGTGTTGATCAGGTATGTGGGCCTACAGGCAGTGGAGCTTGTCAGCTGCACAGACTTGTGCTTCTCCAACAGCTACATAGGGGATAAGCTCCACTTTCCAATGCCTGAGACAATTGGGTGCTCCCCTGCCTGGGGCTGGCCTCACCTAGCTGCATTCCTAAAAGAACTGACAACAGGTTTGCAGGCTGGAGGCCTACAGCAATTGTAAGCCCCTGAGTCTAGCAACCAGCCACACTGGGGGTCTACTCACTTAAAAAACTGCAGCAGAGGCGTGCTATTAGACCTTGAAGTCAACTGTGCTAGGGCTCCACACACCCAATAAAGTGACTGAAGGGACCATAGCAGCCACACACAGCTGAGCATCACAACCAGCTGGCCATGGGGACAGCCTAGCCTCCTTGTGCACCCGCAGCAACAGCAATCCTGCCACAACAGAAGGACACAAGTAGCCCACACAGGGGACACTCCTGGAATATTTGGAACTGGTGACAAGAGGGAAGGACACTGCTGGGCCTCTTAAGGTATCTGTTACATAAAGCCACCTCTCCAAGATCAAGAGATGTAGCTGATCTATCTAATATAGAGATATAAGCACAGAGAAAGAGGCAAAATGAGGAGACAAAGGAATATGTTTCAAATAAGGGAACAGGATAAATCCTCAGAAAAAGAACGAAATGAAACATAGATAAACAATCTATCTGATAAAGAGTACAAACTAATCATAGGATGTTTACTGACCTTGGGAGAAGAATGGGTGAATCCAGTCAGAACTTCAACAAAGAATTGGAAAATATAAAAAAGAACCAATCAGAAATGAAGAATAGAATAATGGAAACAAAAAATTTACTAGAGGGACTCAGTAGCAGAGTAGATGATACAGAACAACAGGTCAATGAGCTGGATGAAAGATTAGAGGAAGTCACCCAAGCTGAATAGATAAAATAAAAAAGAATTAAAAAGAACAAGGACAGTCTAAGGGACCTCTGGGACAACATCAAGTGCACTAATATCCATTTTATAGGTGTCCCAGAAGGAGAAGAGAGAGACAGAGAGGCAGAGAATCTATTCGAAGAAATAATAGCTGAAAGTTTCCTAACCTAAGGAAGGTAACAGACATCCAAATACAAGAAGTACAGAGAGCACCAAACAAGATAAACCCAAAGAGGCCCACAACAAGACACATTATAATTATATATATAATGTCAAGAGTTAAAGATAAAGACTCCTAAAGGTGCAAGGGAAAGGCAACAAGTTATATACAAAGGAAACCCCAAGGCTATCAGCTGACTTCTCAGCAGAAACATTACAGGCCAGAAGGGAGTGGCATAATATATTTAAAGTGCTGAAAGGAAAAAAACCTACAGCCAAGAATACTCTACCTAGTAAGGTTATCATTCAGAATGGAAGGAGAGATAAAGAGTTTTTCACACAAGCAAAAACTAAACAAGTGTATCATCAAGAAACCAGCCTTACAAGAAATGCTAAAGGGACTTATTTAAGTGGAAAAGAAAAGACCACAAATGGGAATAAGAAAATTATCCAAAAAAACAAAAAACAATAAAATCACTGGTAAAGGCAAATATACAGCAAAGATAGCAGATCAACCACCTATGAAGCTAATATGAAGGTCAAAAGACAAAATCACTAAAATTATCCATTTCCACGAGAGGGTAATGGATACACACGCATAAAAAAGAGGTTAAATACAATATCAAAAACATAAAATGTGGGAAGAGGGGAGTAAAAGAGTAAAGCTTTTAGCAAGAGGTCAAACTTAAGAGACCATCAACTTAAAATAGATTGCTACACATGTAACTTATTATATATGAGCCTCATGGTAATCACAAACCAGAAACCTATAATAAATACATAAAAAAAATAATAGGAAGGAACCCAAACGTAATACTAAGGTGAGCCACCAGACCGCATGGGAAGAGAGCAAAAAAGTAAGGAAGAGAGAAGAACTGCTAAAACACTCAGGAAAAAAAGTAATAAAATGGTAATAAATACATACTTATCAATAGCTACTTTAAATGTCAGTAGACTAACTGCTCCAATAAAAAGATATAGGGTGGCTTATTGGAGGGAAAAAAAAGACCCATATATATGCTGCATACAAGAGACATACTTCAGACATAAAGACACCCACAAATTCAAAGTGCAGGGATGGAAAAAGATATTCCATGCAAATGGCAATGAAAAGAAAGCTGGGGTAGAACTACTTAGACAAAATAGACTTTGAAACAAAAACTGTAACAAGAGACAAAGAAGGGCACTACATAATGATAAAGGGAATAATCTAACAAGAAGATATAATTCTTATAAATATCTATGCTCCCAGCATAGGAGCACCTAAATATACAAAGCAATTATTAACAGACATAAAAGGAGAAATAGACAGTAATGCAATAATAGTAGGGAACTTTAACACTCCACTCACACCAATGGATGGAGCATCCAAACAGAAGATCAACAAGGAAATATTGGCCTTAAATGACACATTAGACCAGATGGACTTAGTAGATATATACAGAATGTTCCATACAAATACCACAGAATACACATTCTTTTCAAATACACGTGGAATATTTTCCAGGATAGATCACGTATTAGGCCATAAAACAAGTCTCAATAAATTTAAGAAGACTGAAATAATACCAAGCATCTTTTCTGACCACAACTATATGAAACTAGAAATCAACTACAAGAAGAAAATTGGAAAAGCCACAAATATGTGGAGATTAAACAAAATGCTACTGAACAATGATTGGGTCAATGAAGAAATCAAGGAGAAATCAAAAAATACCTGGAGACAAATGAATATGAAAATATGACATGCCAAAAATTATGAGATGCAGCAAAAGTGGTTCTAAGAGAGAAGTTTATAGCAATATATGCCTAACTCAACAACAACAAAAATCTCCAAGAAATGATCTAACAGTGCAATTATAGGAGCTAGAAAAAGAAGAACAAACAAAACCCAAAATCAGTAGAAGGAAGGAAATAATAAAAATAAAAGCAGACATAAATGACACAGGGAGGAAAAAATAGTAAAAATCAATGAAACAATGAACTGGTTCTTTGAAAAGATAAACAAAATTGTCAAACCTTTAGCTAGGCTCACCAAGAAAAAAGAGAGAAAGCTCAAATAAATAGAATCAGAAATGAAAAAGGAGAAGTTACAACAGACACCTCAGAAGTACAAAAGATTATAAGAGACTACTATGACAAGCTATACACCAGCAAATTGACTAATCAGGAAGAAATGTATAAATTCTTAGAATCATACAAACTTCCAAAACTGAATCAAGAAGTAGAGAATTTGAATAGACCATTCACCAGTAAGGAGATCAAAACACGAATCAAAAACCTCCCAAAAAATAAAAATCCAGGACCAGACAGCTTCCCTGGTGAATTCTACCAAACAGTCAAAGAAGACTTAATATATATCCTTCTCAAACTCTTTCAAAAAGTTGAAGAGGAGAGGAACTTCCTAATTCACTCTACAAGGCCAACATTACCCTGATACCAAAACCAAAGACAACACGAAAAAATAAAATTACAAGCCAATATCATTGATGAACATCAACGCAAAAATCTTCAACAAAATACTAGCAAATTGAATACAACAATACATTAAAAAGATCATATACCATCATCAAGTGGGATTTACTCCAGGGATGTAGGGATAGTTCAATATCCACAAATCAATCAACATGATACGTCACATTAACAAAATGAAGAATTAAAACCACATGATATTTTCAATAGATGCAGAGAAAGCACTTGACAAGATACAGTATCCATTTATGATAAAAACCCTGAATAAAATGGGGATAGAAGGGAAGTACCTCAAGATAATAATAGCCATATATGACAAGCCCACAGCTAATATCATACTCAACTGAGAAAAACTGAAAGCTATCCCTCTAAGCAGAAGAACCAGACAAGGATACCCCCTTTTGCCACTCTTATTTAACGTAGTATTGGAAGTCCTAGCCAGAGCAATCAGCCAAGAAAAAGAAATAAAAGGGATCCAAATTGGAAAGGAAGAAGTGAAGCTGTCACAATTTGCAGATGACATGATTTTACGTATAGAAAACCCTAAAGAATCCACCAAAAAACTTTTAGAAATAATAAATGAATAGGGTAAGGTTGCAAGATACAAAATCAACATACAAAAATCAGTTGCATTTCTATACACTAACAACGAAGTAGCAGAATGAGAAATGAAGACTGCTATCCCATTTACACTTGCTGAAAAAAGAATAAAATACCTAGGAATAAATTTAACCAAAGAGGTGAGAGACCTGTACACTGAAAACTATGAAACATTCTTGAAAGAAATTGAAAAAGGCACAAGGAAATGGAAAGATATTCCACGTTCTTGGATTGGCAGAATTAACATAGTTAAAATGTCCATACATTCTAAAGCAATTTACAGATTCAGTGCAATCCCTATCAAAATTCCAACATTTTCATAGAAATAGAACAAAGAATCCTAAAATTTATATGGAACAACAAAAGACCTCAAAGAGCCAAAGCAATCCTGAGAAAAAATAACAAAGCTGGGGATATCACACTCCCTGATTTTGAAATATACTGCAAAGCTATAGTAATCAAAACAGCACAATACTCATACAAAAACAGACACAGAGATCAATGGAACAGAATTGAGAGCCCAGAAACAAAACCACCCATATACAGACAACTAATTTTCAACAAGGGAGCCAAGAATGTACAATGGAGAAAGGAAAGTCTCTTCAATAAACGGTTTTGGGAAAACTGGACAGCCACGTGCAAAAGAATGAAAGTAGACCATTCTCTTCCACCATAAACAAATATTAACTCAAAATGGATTAAAGACAAATATAAGACCTGAAACCATAAAAATTCTAGAAGAAAACATAGGCAGTACGCTTTTTTTTTTTTTTAAGATTTTATTTTTCCTTTTTCTCCCCAAAGCCCCCTGGTACATAGTTGTGTATTTTTAGTTGTGAGTCCTAGTTGTGGCATGTGGAATGCCGCCTCAGTATGGCTTGATGAGCAGTGCCACATCTGTGCCCAGGATCTGAACCAGTGAAACCCTGGGCCGCCGAAGCAGAGCATGCAAACTTAACCACTCAGCCATGGGGTCAGCCCTGGCAGTATGCTCTTTGACATCAGTCTTAACAGCATATTTTCAAGTACCAGGTCTGACCAGGTAAGGGAAACAATAGAAAAAATAAACAGGTAGGACTACATCAAACTAAAAAGCTTCTGCACAGCAAAGGAACCCATCAACAAAACAAAAAGACAGCCTAACAATTCAGAGAAGATATTTGCAAACCACATATTTGACAAGGGGTTAATTTCCAAAATATATAAAGAGCTCATACATCTCAACAACAACAAAAACTAACAACCCAATTAAAAAATGGGCAGAAGATCTGAACAGAGATTTTTTTCAAAGAAGATATACAGATGGCCAACAGTCACATGAAAAGATGTTCAACATCAGTAATTATTAGGGAAATGCACATCAAAACTACAATGAGATATCACCTCACACCTGTCAGAATGGCTATAATTAACAAGACAAGAAATAACAACTGTTGGAGAAGATGTGGAGAAAAAGGAACTCTTATACACTGATGGTGGGAGTGCAAACTGGTGCAGCCACTATGGAAAACAGTATGGAGATTCCTCAAAAGATTAAGAATAGATCTACCCTATGATCCAGCTATTCCACTGCTGAGTATTTACCCAAGGAACATGCAAACACGAATGTGTAAAGATATATGCACCCCTATATTCTTTGTGGCATTATTCACAATAGCCAAGACTTGGAAGCAACCTAGGTGCCCATCAAGGGACAAATGGTTAAAGAAGATGTGGTGTATATATACACAATGGAATACTACTCAGCCATAAAAAAGATGAATTCTTGCCATTTGCAAAAGCATGGATGGAACTTGAGGGTGTTATGCTAAGCAAAATAAGTCAGAGAGAGAAAGTCAAATACCACGTGATCTCACTCCTAAGTAGAAGATAAAACAAGAGCAAACAAACACAGACAGACAGAGATTGGTGGCTACCATAGGGGAAGGGGGGAGGGAGGCAGAAGGAGGGCGAAAGGGGTTATTTGCACATGTGTATGGTGATCGATGAGAATTAGTTTTTGGGTGGTGAACAGGATATAATCTACACAGAAATTGAAATATATATGATGTACACCTGAAATTTATATAATGTTATAAACCAATGTTACCTCAATAAAAATAAATAAATAAATAAAGGGAGGGTTTAATATCTTTAAAAAAAAAAAAAAAAAAAAAGAGGGGCTGGCCCCGTGGCAGAGTGGTTAAGTTCGCGCGCTCCGCTGCAGGCGGCCCAGTGTTTCGTTGGTTCGAGTCCTGGGCACGGACATGGCACTGCTCAACAAGCCACGCTGAGGCAGCATCCCACATGCCGCAACTAAAAGGACCCACAACAAAGAATACACAACTATGTACCGGGGGGCTTTGGGGAGAAAAAGGAAAAAAGTAAAATCTTTAAAAAAAAAAAAAAAGGAAAGGGTTTCTGGCTTGGTTGGGTCTGAAGTCAGGAGAATATAGCTAAAACTGGAAGATGGGACTCTGGCAGCACATGACATTTTGTGGGGAAATCCTACAATTAAATTATCACCTGTGATCTCTCGAAATAAAATGTCCTTGAAAAGTAAAGCTTTGGGAAGCCACATGGCCATTATCTTGAACAGTATGATGGGCATGAAGAATTCAAGGATTCTTGGTGTGGTGGAATGGATCATGGTCTCCACCTCTTTGTTGCTCTCTAAAAGGATTACACATCCTTGCCACAATTTAAAAAACAAAAAGAAAAAGATGACATATCCATCCTTAGCCTGTAACTTCAAGGTGCCTCCCAATAAGGTAACTTCATCACCATCACCACCACCACCTGCCCCACAGATGGTCTGGCCCAAAGGACAGATCTGAGGACAGAGAGTATGAACAACTCTAAAGAGTTTTGCTGTAAAGGGGAACAGAGAAATAGCACTAACTAGAGGGTCATTCTCGTGCCCACTGTGCTTTGGGAACCACTGAGATAGATTGAACTCCACTTACTCTCAATTCCTGATATTCCTTCCATGGGGAAGGAGTCCACTAGTGTAACACTCCGGGCCTTTCTCCATCCTCTTCACTCCCTTGTTTGCTGGGGAAGAGGGAGACCTCTGATTAGAAAACATGGGAGCAGCAACGGTGTGCTGGTAATCAACAACCAGCTCTCTGGGGCACAAGCCTTGATTGGCCGTGTTTGATGATGTCCATGGTGTAGAACCTCCCATCTCACGCAGGCTGGTTCCAAGCTGCCAGCATGAAGTCACTGACTGCAGAGTCAGGAAGAGATGCACACAAGCCTATGGGAGCCAACTCCAGCACGCCGTGAGAGCCAGACCTGCACCAGCGTAGCACAGCCCGGCTGCCCTTTCTCCTTGGGATCTGAGTGCCCACAGGAAATCCATGTGCTGTCCCTCTATCCACACCGAAGGCTCTCCGGGGACGGGCACAATTGTGTGGAGGCCCATAGCGGCGCAGCACTGCCTGTGGTTGGGTGAGGGAGCGTTTCTAATTCTAGGTGGGGTTCAGTATTAGGAAACCCACTTGCCCACAGATAAAAGCCACAATCTCTAAAATCAACTTTTGACATCGTGCTCTTCCGTTTGCCTACTTGTCTTATTTCTTGACTGGTGCAGAACTTGGCAGGAAAGAAGAGTGATATTTTATTGGGCTCTTCACATTCCAACAAAAGGAACAAAAGTCTATCTATGGATGTGAGGGCATTAGAATCCTTCCGCTTCCAAATTAACTTTGACATCTCTAGCAGTAAACAGGCATACATGGAAAATCCTCAACTTTGCTGAGAGGATTTACCCTGCAGCATTATAACAACCTCTGTAGCTTCCATACCTCTGTTTGTGGCTTTAAGGATTAAATGAGACAGTGCATGGAAGGATCTAGGAGAGGCCTGACCCACATAATAAATGCTCAATAAACGTTTGCTGGATTTTCATCTAAATCTTGCCTGAAAGGACCCATGTTGTTTTTCTGTTTTTGTTTTCAAGTTGTGGAAGAGAAATGAAGCAACTGTTTCCTATCTTTTCAAGTTGACATCTCATGTGGTAGCCCCACTGAACAAGCCACCAATCTTAGGCCTTTGGGCATTGCTCTCAAGACTCCCAAAGAACTCAAATGCTATCTGGGATTTAGGTTCTAAAGTCATCGGGCAAGTTACACGACCGTGGACGAGACTTCACTCTGTGCTGGGTAGAAAGCTGGATAGTAAGAAACTGCATAACAACCCCGCCGTATTCAGTGTGCACTTTCACAGCATCAGTATCAGTGAGGACTGGCACTTTTAGGTAAATGGCACTTGAAGGCAGCTGCCTGTTTCCCATGAAGGAGCCAGTGCTGTCATTACACCAGTAACCTTCAAATTGAAACTGGCACCAAGTCCATCTTTCCATGGAACACCCTGTGCCCTGGCTGTTTCCTAGAGCAGTCTCGATTCCCTAATACTCCTCAGTTTTCTGTGTTCTGTCCTCTACTGCTCTATTTATTTAAAAAAAAAAAACAAGTTCCAAAATGTACGCCTTCCCACCCCCAACAATCTGCCTCCATTAATATTGGACTTGATTATTTAAATTTAATTTGTTAGAACTTCAGTATTTAAGTTTTCAGGATTGGCCTTTTGATCAAGAATCAAAGTTACTATCAGTTGTTCAGAGTTCAAATTGTTCACACTATTGAATTTCTTAACACACAATACTACTTTTTCTTTTTAAAAATGCAACGTAAAAAAATTGTCTCTGAGAAAATCCATACATTGGCTGTGTCCCCAACTTAATGTGTCCCTGATTCTTCTATTTCTGTTGGTGTCAGCAGCATGATGAATTTCATAAGTGCTGAGAAGAATGCAAGACACGGGGGATCAGTACATATTTTTTGGGGTAGATAAATGAAGAAATGGGCAGCCGAACGAGCTACATGAACAGATTTGGGCACCATCCTGGTTCCCTCATCCCCACTTCCCATATTCAGACCTGGGAAAATATGTGGGGATCCCATTTACCTCCAGACAACTGCAAACTAATATAAACACTACATTTTCCCCTTTTACCCTTTCTTCCCCTCTCCCAGTACCATTCCAGTACAGTCAAGAGTGAGTGTGACCTCACTCAAGAAAAATATTTAGGAAAATATGTATAAATAAACATAGCTTACTACTTGAGACAGTGTATGTTTCATTATGCAAGTGACTGGCACGTGTTGCAAATGAGAGTAACCCAAATGTAAATAAGGATCCATGTGGTCCTTGGCAATGTCTTTGTCACAGACCCCGTCTTGTGATGCTAACAATGCTGGTGATGTTTCCGAACACTGACTCCACGTCAGGCCCTCTGCTAATCACTTTACATGGATTAACAATTTGATTCTCACACTTCTCTCAGAAGTAACAACTATTTTTTTCTGGACTCTTATTTCTTTACTTGTAAAATGGAAATAATGTTTGCTCCTACATAATATATCGTGGAAATTCAATGAACTAATGCATGTCATGTAGTAAGAACTCAATACATATTAGTTCTCAATATTGTCTCATTGTTACTCTCTCCATTTTACAAATTAGGAAAGTGAGACACAGGGAAGTTAAGTAAATTGCCCCAGATACATAGCCAATAAGTGGCAACGCCAGGATATAAACTCCCTGCTATTATGAAGAGTCTGTTGAATCTTGAAAGATTAAGGATTAAGGCAAGTAAAATATGGGTTACTCCCACCAGCAAGAAAGGGGAAAAAATTAAGCTGCTATTAGAAGTTGAATCCACTAGGGGTCAGTAGACACACGCATTACATAGGCATGACGCTGGGCGATAAAATTATTTTTAAGACGTTAAACAGTGCCAGTTTTATTGCAGATTTTATGCCGATTATTAAGGAAGAAATTGATCCAAACTACTTTCCTATTTTCCTATTACGTTAAAGTACAGAAGATTGCTGTGAGGAATAAATATATGTAAAAGAGACTAGTAAACTGTCAGGCAAATGAAAGGACTTTCTTCTATCAGCGTTCAATAAACCGTTGTTATTCACGCCTATGACCCTGACAGTGCCCCAGGCTGGGAGTCAGGCTGTGCCAGGCACGACGCTCACTGAACAATGGGAGACAAGGACCCACCACACCACTGTACCACTCTCCGCTCACCCTTACTCTGTGTGAAAAGATGATAGCAATGGTCCAGGCACATGATGGTGGGGGCAACAGAGAGGGAAAGAAGCGGATGGGTTCAGTATATATTTGGGTCAACTGGATGAAACTGAGTTTGGAAAACAGTGTGATAAGTGCCCTAGCAGAGCCGATATGCCAGGTGGACAGAGGGAGTGACCGATTCTGCCTGGAGATGACACTAGAACTCAGCCTTTAAAGATGAAAAAGAGCTTGCCAGGCTGAGGGAGGGAAGTGGCAAAATATTCCGAGAAGAAGAAATATTCTGGGCAAAGTTTCCAGACCACGGAAGGTCCTTGCGCCTTTGAGAATAAGAGGATACCCAGAAAGGCCTGTGGGATGGCCTGGAGGGGAAGGGGGAGAGATATTCATCTCCCCCAACCCCCCATCCAGCCCCAAGTAAGAATATAAACGCCCAAGACAGGTGGGAGAAAAATATTCGTCCTGTAAAAAAGGTTTTTATATTTCTGATTACCAAAGTCTCATAAACATTTTTAGGAAATGTATGAAGAATATACATTTCATCACACACAGAAGAACAGTATTTCCTTATTGTCTCTTTTATAAATACATTATTATATTTATATGTATGTGTGTGTATATATACACACACACACATAACACATATATACACATATATATGGGATAATTCTGTATATAATTTTGTATTTTTGCTTTCTGAAATAGACCATGCACATTTTCCGATTAAATTGGAGTCTTCAAAAGCATGATTTTTATGATTATATCTAATATTCCTGTATAGCTGATTCATCATTTTTAAGTATTCTTTTATTGTTGGACATTACTTTGCTCCCAATTTCCCTTTACTGTAAGCAGCTTTGATGTACCTTCTTTTATGTAAGTCTCAACATTTCTTGTTATTTCCTTAACATAAATCTCTAAAGTTGAACCTCTCGGTCCAGGATATGAGCACTGCTAAATGCTGTTGATTCAAATTGCCAAGTTGCTTTCTAGAAAGGCTTATTAAGTGAAGCTCCCAAGCAAAGATGAGCATATCCATTTCACCATACGCACGCCAAGGCTGAGTGTTATCACATTTGATACCTTTGTCACTCAAAAAAAAGAATTTATCAGGGGGCAGGCCCTGTGGCCTAATGGTTAAGCACAGCATGCTCTGCTTCAGTGGCCTGGGTTTGGTTCCCAGACACGGACCTACACCACTCATCGGCAGCTATGCTGTGGCTGTGACCCACATACAAAATAGAGGAAGATTGGTGCAGATATTAGCTCAGGGCAAATCCTCCCTAAGCAAGGAGGAAGATCGGCAACAGATGTTAGCTCAGGGCCAATCTTCCTCACAGGAAAAAAGAAAAAAAAAGGAAGAGAGATAAGAAGTGTTGGCAAAGATGCAGAGAAAAGGGAACCCTGTACACTGTTGATAGGACTGTTAATTAGTATAGCCATTTTGGGAAAGAGTATGAAGAGTCCTCTAAAAATTAAAAATAGAACTACCATATGATCTAGCAATTCCACTTCCGGGTATATCCAAAGGAAATGAAATCAGTATCCCAAAGAGATGCCTGCACTCCCATGTTCATTGCAGCATTATTCACAATAGCCAAGATATGGAAACAATCCAAGTATTATCAATGAATGAATGCATAAAGAAGAAAAGATATATAATAGTATTATATATAGTATATATAATATATATTATAATTTTCCATTATAGACGTATTATATAATATTATACTAATATACATTACATATCTATTATTATGTATATGTAATATATCTATAATGGAATATTATTCAGCCATGAAAAAGAAGGAAATCCTGCCATTCGTAACAACATGGATGAAGCTGGAAGACATTTTGCTAAGTAAAATAAGCCAGACAGACAAATACTGCATGATCTCACTTATGTGTGGAATCTTTAAAAAAAGTTGGATTCATAGAAGCAGAGAGTAGAATGGGGGTTACCAGGGAAAGGGAGATGGAGGAAATGGGAGATGTTGGTCACAGGGTACGAAGCTGCAGCTATGTAGGATGAATAAGTCTAGAGATCCAATGTACAGCATGATGACTAAAGTTAATAATCCTGTACTGAATACTGGAAATATGCTAAAAGAGTAGATTTGAAGTGATCTCATCACACAAAAAAGTAACTAGCAAATCATACGTTGGTATACCTTAAATATATACAATTTTTATTTTAAAATATATAAATAACTTAATTAAACAATAGACCTAATCTTCCTCCAAAATCCACCCCACCCCCAGCAGCCCTTTTGCCTCTCCTATGACTCTCCCATTTGTGATCTTTGCCCCGCTGCACTGAATTCCTAACTCCTCTTCATATGCCAGACACACTCCTGCACAGGACACTTGAATTTGTCCCTTCACCTTAAAATGTTCTTCTGCTGGATATCCACGTGAGTAGCTACTTCTCCTTCAGATCTTTGCCTTCAAAGCTCATCTTTTCAGTACGTAATTCCCTGATCATCCTATTTAAGATTAAAATTGCAATGCCCACCTTCCCCACTAGCTCTCTACTCCCTCTTCTCTGGTTTAGTTTTTCCCATAGAACTTACTATTCTGATAACTACATAATAATATTTATTCATTTAGTGTGTCTCCCCGCTGTAAAACATAAGCCCCATGATGTCAAGGACTTTTTTCTGATTTGTTCACTGCTGCATCTCCAGGGCCTAAAACAATGACAGGCATGGAGTTAACACTCAGGAAATAGTTGTTAGATGAATAAATCAATGAATGAACGGATTCTGCTAACAAACTTAGAGGAGAATTACAATAGATTTTGTCCCATTCATCAAAAGTTTCCAATGTGCAGAAAAGCCAAATGACTTGCCAAAGGTCTTAAAAATTGTCCCAAAGATATTACTGCTCCAGAGAAGACACTCCAATTGCCCCAGAAGTCTATCCCTGTCTGGGAGTCAGTCACAAATTATTTGCTTTCCTACCAACTTAAGGCCATTTCTTCATAGTGGGTCCCTGGGACCCAATTCTAAGAAGAATGGAAAAGAATATACAAAGTAACTGTGTTCTGAGGAGTCTGTAGGACTTTAATATTAAATATTTAGAGAATAAGTAAAATATGTAATTGACTGCTAAATTGTCTGAGTGTTCGAGACTCCACTAGAGAAAGAAGGTCATCTTCATTTAATGGGATGGTTTTGTGGCGAAAGAAATGGGAGAAATATGTGAAGGAATAGGATGGTCTCAACATCATCAAAAACCTAATTGCTAAGCACCTGGTGATACCTGGTCCTGGGAGACGCGTGGCCCTGTCCTAATGGAATGTTTCCTTTGGAACATATTCCACCATTTCTTCATTTCCTTGACTCTCTGCACTGGTTTCTGTGCATTAGACGAAGCAGCCGCCTCTCCCAGTCTGGAAGCTGTGGTCTCGTGTAGGAGATGAAGCTTATCAATCAACCCTGCCCCAGCTCTTGGTTGTCTCTCAAACCTTTCCACAAATTGCACTGTGTCTGAAAACTCCAAGTATTTTGTATTATAGATTAAATGGGAAAGCCCCACCTTCACAAAATAGAACCACAAGTACTAGTCAACCCTCCTGCGGAGAGATCTGCAAACCGTGAGTTGGAAGAGACAGTAAGAGCAAACCATCTGATGGCCCCAGTGACGGGGAAATGGAAGGACCCAGCACATAAGCTGGATTGCTTCACTCCCCAATGCCTTCCCACAGACTTCAGAAGATCCAGCACAGCCCATGAAGCTCCTCACACGATCACCTTGCTCACCTCTCCCAGCCCGTTACCATCACCTCCCGCCCAGCCAGGATGAACTCCTAGCAGTTCCCGGATACACCAGGGCCTTTGGGGCTGTCTTTGCACCTGCAGTTGTCTGCCTGAAGCTTCTTTCTCCTCCCACCTACAGTGGGCTAACTTGCACTCACCCTCATGGTTCTGCAGGGGACTGCTCTCTGGGGAGTCTTTCCTAACCCTCCAGTCTGACTTAGGTGCCCTTGCTCTGTGCCTCCAAAGTAATTCGTGCCAACCTTGGGCACTGCTCTTTGTGTTCATTACCCAGTGAATCCCCACTATTCCGGAGCCTCAAATGCAGGGCCTGGGTCTGTCAGCCATTCCCTTAGTAACTAGTACCCACCTGGGGCACAGCGAGAATTCAACTGGTGAAGGTTGATGAACAACTGAAAATCAGAACTGGGTATCAGAACGCAATCTATGGGAAAGCACATCACTTTGTACTGCTCAAATTTACCACGTGCATTAAGTAAAAATAGGCAAATAAAATGTAAACTATCTTCCTGGGAATGATAACTCTTCACTCCGGAAATTCTTCACAGCCCTGGGCATGGATACAATACGTCTATCCAAAGCTCCCTCTTGTAAAACTGAACCTGTTTTCTCTTCCCCTTCAAGCTCTTACCCGTTCAAAACCCCAGAGACAACTGCCCCATTGTACTAACTTAGCACCTTCTATCATTTCACCTCTCTCCCAAGAGATTACCTCAGACCACTTTTGAGAATTCAGTTCATGACGTCAGCCATTCTTCAATAAAATCCCAGAAGTTGGTTGTACTTGCCAAAACCAGCTCTCTACCTTCCAGAGAGCCAAACAGTTCTTCCAAAACTAAATTCTAGCAGGCTTCTTTAACCAAGCCTAGGAGTAAATGTCTCTGAGCCTAGGTTTCTTAAGAAAACCCTTCTAATCAGTTTTATTAATCAGAAATTCTCTGAAAATCATCTCTCCTTTATATCTTCTCTTAATAATCATCTTGCAAAGAACCAGAATATATTGTTTGAGAAGATACGAACTCTTAAATTTCACACATTTTTAAGACTTCACCAATCTCTCTTTTCTTTTGAAGGATCTTAATGTTAATAGTTATTCTTCTCTACATCTTTCACTCAAATTCTTGCAGTATCTAATAAAGATTAGAACCATTAGCCTTAAGACACGGGTAAGTGGGTGGTAAGTATTATTAACACATAAGAATCAAGATTCTAAATTTAAATGTCTAGTTGAAGGAAAATGTTAAGACTTGTCATAACATGGAAAACATTATTCATTTGTAATGAAATTTGATGAAGTTTTAGGGATGTGTCTTAACTAACTTTTGAATTGGATTTTTATTCTATAAGCCTGCTGGTTGTTAAAAGTCAACCTAAGGGGAAGAAAAGGATGGGCTACGTCAAGAAGCAACCTGGAAAAAACTACCAATGGTCAAAGCTTGAACAACTTGAGCAATAAAATAGTAATAGTATTGGATTATAACATAAAGAACAAAATACCCATGAGTCCATACTGATATTAATAAATGATTGAATAAATAAGTAAACGGGAGAGAAGGGACAAATATTCCTTAGAGAAGGATTCCAGGTAATACACGTGAAGGAACGCAGGCAGTAGAAAATTACCATTGGAACACTCCAGTAATAAAAGCTGCTGGCAAGATCTGAGGATGAATGCTAAAATGAGTGGGTAAACCTTTAAGGAGAAACAGGACATGTGCAGAGTCTCCAAGTGTCTCCCCCAAAATACTTATTACTGTGGTGCTTTTAACAAATGTCCAAAAATTCCTGGATACTCTTTCCTCAAGAAGTGGAGATTACTTCCCCTCTCCTTTGAGTGTGGTCTAACTTAGTGACTCATTTATGAGAAACAGAGGATGGAAAACGAAACCAGAAATCTTAGAGTGGACGGATGCCCCCAACCAAGTGATCATGGTTAATATCACCAATAACAAGTCATGTTGAAATCATGAGATATTATGACATGTTGGGATGGGGGACACATCTCCTCTGTGGTATTATTCCTAAAAATCTATAACCCCAGTCTAATCATAAAAAGATATCAGACAAATCCAAGAGGAGAGAAATACTATAAAATATCTACTAGCAGACTTCAAAGGTGTCAAGGTTATGAAAAACAAGGGAAGACCAAGAAAATGCCAGGCAGAAGAGACTGAGGAGATGGGAGGACCAAAGGCAACAGAATGAAATGGAAGCTCAGATTGGATCCTGGGACAGAAAAAGGACATTAATAGAAAAACTCATGGGATCCAATCAAAGACTGTAGTTTAGCTTACAGCATTGTACTAATGTTTCATCTCTTCATTTTGACAAATGTATTATGTTCACGAAAGATGTTAACATTAGGGGAACCTGGGTAAAGGGTGCGCAGGAACTCTGCACTAGCTTTACAATCTTCTATAAAGCTAAAATTGTTTCAAAATCAAAACTTTTCAAAAAGCGAATCTATCCATTATCCCTAATGGGATAAACTGCTGATGCTCCACCTAAAGGCCATCATGGACTTGTGGCTATGGGACAGGAGTACGTGTATCATGATCATTTATTGGTGATTCTTACCTTCGATTTTTTTTTTTATCAATTTGATACCCCTCTGGTTGTCATCTATGGACCAAATATATAAGATAATGCTTTTCTTCTTATGAAAAATTTTGGTTTTTCAAGGTAATCTATCTATACATTATTATCTTTACATATTGATATATTGTATCTACATATCACAATGTCATGTGTGACTTCTGTGAAAGTGTTCTTTCGAAAAATAACTAAGAAATCCAGGTAAAGAGGGATAAAAATGTTTTAATTGTTGAAATACATTGGTAAATTGAGTAATTTACATTGTAGTACTAAGGGGATACACATGGTCATTATCAAATTAAGAACTTTCCAAATACCCCATCTAACCATCAGTCACGAGTCCTTGAAAATAGTACAGAATTAACACGACGAGATGCCATGATCACACAAAGGTAGAATGGGAGACTCAATGGCTATGAAGGATTTGTAGCTACACAAGCCTTTGACTAAAGAAAATAGGAAGGTAATCAAAATGCGCACATGGCATGCAAATTTCAAGTTTATTTTTAAATATTGCAATGTAATACATTGTTCCTAATAAAGGAAAGTCTCTGACATGTAAATAAAGCCGAAAACTAAATAGTAAAAAAGGGAAAGAGATAACAGTAAGAATCAATTTAACAATTTCACAGCTAAAAATTAATGTGAAGTAGAAATAGTGAAAGATACACAAATATATTACTTTAGGGAACTCATTTATACTGCCTTATTATCTTAAGTTATAAATAGAATAAGGATCTTGTTATACAAAAACTATCAAAAAAGTATCCGTGAAAAGATATGATCTTCATGAACTGTGTTGAGTGGCCAGGGTGAACATGCCGCTGGAGGCCAGCAGGGCGAGAGACGCCTCTGATAGCCTGTAAGCTTGTCTTCTGCAGGTGGGCCACAGAGAGTTCCATATACGAGTGCACTCTTTAACCAATTCCTTTCTAGTACCACAACATTCAACATGTACCCATGGCCTTAACTACAGACTTAAGAATTGGAAGGGATGGGGGGTTGGGGCCAGGCGACTGTTTAGAATTTCCTTGGAAATGTCTGTGCAGATTAGAAAGTCCCATGGAGTGAAATTCCTTCCAAATCTTGATGAGCAAGCTATGAAGACAACAAACAGAAAAAGGGGAAAGAGTTAGCAAGCTTGAAAAGGTACCACCTAGATTCAGCTTTAAGCCTACAAATTAGCTACTGAATTTCTTTTAAGTAAAACACACATTCAACATTCACTCAATGTTTATTTAAGGCTTAATATGTGGCCAGCACAGCACTAAGCACTGATGATACCTATACAAAGAAACAAAGTCAGGTGGAGGAAGAGACTTATAAACTTACAATTAAAATACAACATGGTGGTGCCCAAACCTAGCTGCATGTCAACATCACCCAAATTAAAGATACAGACTGCGCAGCCACAACCCTCCTCCTTCCCTAGGTGGTCGGCCCCTCCTGGGAGGGGTCTAGCCATCCACATTATCTCTAGCTCCCCCAGGGGATTCTGATGCAGCTAGAGTATCCATTGACATGTGAGAATCATCACTTCAGTTTCCCCTATGCTGGCAGTGCTCCACACATCTAAATGAGCATAACTTGTACCCTCGAGTCATCTGTAGAAGAAATTTTAAGAGATTCTGAAATCATTCGTCAATTTGCTTCAAAAAGTAACCAAGCCAACACTGAATTCAGGTCATTGAGTGAGATCAGTGGCTTTATTTCTAGAGAGATTTTACATGTTTGGTCAAAAAACATGTCTCTGATCCTTTCCATAAAATATCTCCCTCTCTTTTCATCAGGGTTTCTGCCCAATAATTCAAGCTCAGAAAGCCAAGAGTTCAGACACATCCAGGTAAGTACCACAATGGACTCTTAGCAACTAAGGAAAATGGTAAGCCTTTCAACTTAGAAAACTTTTTAGGTAATTCAAAGGAGGCAAAACCAAGACCAGATTCAAACTGATTGTTTAGAAATAGAGTTAAAGAATGGGGAAAACTGAGAAGAGAGAGGGATGGCAGTAAAATAATATATATTTCTAGCCATGAGCAGTAAGGAAATATTCTACCTAGCTGTCTAAAGTCACATGGGCTAGCTTACCAGCAATATTGAAAAATTGTTATCAGGGCATTTTAGATCCACAAACAAAGTTGAACAACCATCTTGTCTATCTCTCTGACATGAAAACTGAAATTGAGAGAAGGTAAGCAATTCATCTAAGGTCCTGTGTTAATAACAGAGCATCCCAGTCTCCTGATATTGATCTACGTGGCACCCCTTTCCACTCTATTCCTTATGCTTTTTGAAATTCATCCTGTTTTCAGGAGGGTAAACAGTAAAGTATGCTTACTTTCAACTAGATTATCTTTTCCATTTAATGCAAAGAACAAAAATACTCCTGCATAAAAGGAAGATTAGCAGGGAACTTCAAAATCTATAAGGAGGGTTAGAACTCTATTAAAAATACTAGAGATAGAAAATCTCCAGGACATTCCTAGAGGGAAACTCAACACCCCAATGTGGTCACGGATACTAGGGAATTAAGCTCCATGATGCTGTTGCCTTGATGACAGTCTTTAAAGAAGTGGCTACGCAAGATATTATAGTTCTTGTCAGGAACTGTACTGGTTACAGCTTATCTGTCTCCACCTATGAGCTTATTCTGCAACCCACCCCATCCCAAACACCAACGTCAATATGGCCCTGGGCAAGGAGTTGGTTCAATACCAAATCAGTCTTGCCTTGGTCTGCCAATGGCTGGATTCTGGTTACCAAAAAGAATAACAGTACGATAATGATAATAGTGATGACGATGATGATGACGATGACAATGATAGCAGAAGCTACCATTTATTTCATATTTAATTCTACAACAACTCTTCAAGCTAAGCATTGGTTCCATTTTACAGATTACAAAATGGAGGCTACAAAAGGGAAGTAACTCGCCGGGCTAAAAAGCGAAAGAGCCTGAATTCAAATCCAAGGCTGTCTGACTCCCAAAAGACAATGGGCCATCTCAGGAGATGGAGAATTCCCAATCACTGGATGTTCAAAAGAGGCTGGATGTCAGTCAGCAAGACTGAAGGACAGTGGGGATCCAAACATCACACACACTGTTGGACAGAGGAACAGAGACTCTTGCCCTCTATGGAAATGTTGCTCCATACTTTTTAGAGACTGGTCCACAGAGGGTAGTTACTGAATAAAAGCTATTTTTCTCCTGTCCTTATTCTTGTTCATCTTCTTATGATTCTAACTCCAAGCTCTTCAGCAGGATCCCAGGTCCACAGGGCTTCACCTTATAGACAATGGATTCTTCTGCCCATATTGAACATGTTTTATAATACCCAATCTGTAAACTTGGCCTATGATTTTACGATTCCGTCCTGCATAACTACCTCTCTGTACACTGATCTCTCTTGCCCATCTCTCTTGGAGTTTTGGTACTGATACATCTCCTCTCTGTATATTAACTAACCCCTGGATATTGCCAAATACTTAATACTGACGCGAATCTAATTCTCAGTCCCAGCGTCTCTGGTTTCTCCCTGTCTAGTATTTCCAAACTGCTGGTCGCTCAGTTCTGGCGATAGAGAGAAACCTCAGTGTTTTAGGTGGACACTTAGCTTGTTCTTATGAAGTGAATTAAGTTGCATTTGAAACAAAATGAAACAAACAAACAAAAAAGTAACTGCAAAGAAAATTGCTCTAATCCTTAAAGACTTCTTTACAATAAAACATGTTCCAGTCCACAGATATAACCACAAGACTCTCCTCCTTCTAAGCTCAAGATTTCTTAGAAATCCACAGCAATGATATCTACATTCATCATCAAGGTTAAATACATACAATTATTTAGAAAAATATACAGTTACCTCTTGATTATTGAGTCATGGTATTTTCTTCTAATCTTAAAGAGAAAATTAAGAAAAGTTAAATGTTCAGATTATAAAGAACATATTCTAGTTTCCTAGGAAATTACAAATGGTAGTGACATATATGTATTTGCTGGTCTAAATCATAAAGTATAAAAATAGCAATGAGGAACAAATAACTATAACAGGTTAAAAAATAATGTAAGACAGGCTTGTGTGCAAATTGAACTATTAAAAATCCTTTGAAACTATACATGAGACGACCGTACAGTGGTGAATAAATCAGCATTATTCACCAGAAGTCTCACTTAAAAATGTACTTAAGGGGGGGCCAGCCCCAGTGGCATAGTGGTTAAGTTTGCATGTTCCATTTCCACGGCCTGGGGTTCGCCCGTTCAGATCCCAGGTGCAGACCTACACACTGCTTATCAAGCCGTGCTGTGGTAGGCGTCCCACATATAAAGTAGAGGAAGATGGGCATGGATGTTAGCTCAGGGCCAGACTTCCTCAGCAAAAAGAGGAGGATTGGTGGCAGATGTTAGCTCAGGGCTAACCTTCCTCAAAAAAAAAAAAAATTCACTTAAGCAAGATGTAATCTACAAGGTTACAATCATGTCTATTATCAAGAGGATTTCACTAGCCCCACATTAACTGTTAAAATTCAGAAAAAGAAGCCTCACTTCATTTAATTATAAAATAGGCAGTTATTTTTTCCTCTAATCAAGAGACTGCTTATCATTTAGTCATCTTTATAATATACTACAGGAATTTACCTTTACAAAAACTCCATAACTCCACAAACTACAAAAACTCCATAAACTTACTGAAATATTAGCTTTCATTCTCACATTGATCATCACTGAAATTAACAAGAAACTGAAAATATCCATGGGGCAAAACCACAAACAGAAGCTAAATTTTGCTCTGGAATTACTCTCATCATGTGGGTGGCAATTTCAACAAACGATGACAATGAACAGATACGTGGTTCTCACACATGTTCACTGCAACTCAGTAGCTTGTAGGTTGAGTAGGGCAAGCTGAAATATCAATTTCCTATTTTTTCACAAAACATGAAATAAATATTTAGAGAAAATAAATGTCACACGACTTTACTTACTTTTTTGCACAGCCTTTGTTTGACTGGATGCCATACTGACAGCTTCAGATGGGAGACCAACATACACTCCTCCATAGTTTCTTAATGGAAAGAAGCAGACATAGAAAAATTAGACCAATTTCAATGGTACTAAATGTGTGCAGAAAGTGATAGAGGCATGGAGTACTTCAAACAATCATAGATTAAAATAACTCATTATTTTTTTAAAGTAGAATTCAGAATATTATTGCCCTTGGAAATACAACTGTTTCTTCTATGTTAAAAAGAAGCTATACATACATATATATATATATATATATATATATATGTACACTACATATATATATGTATATTACATATATTTAAAAAAGAAAGCTTACTGAGTTAGTAGAATTTTTAGATATTTTACTTACAATGAGGAAGAAGAAAAGAAGTTGGGTATTATAATTTGGTATAGTAATAAATAATAGCAGAGTAACATGCTACAGTCAATTGTTCAACATTTATCAAGAATTCAGAGTGCTCAACATGGTATTCGGTGCTATGACACACAAAAACGTTTTTCCATAGGTAGATATAAAAATAAAATGAAGAGGGGCCAGCCCAGTGGCGTAGTGGTTGGGTCTGCGCATTCCACTTTGGTGACCCAGGGTTCGCGGGTTCAGATCCCAGGCACAGACCTAGCACTGCTAGTTAGGCCACGCTGTGGTGGCGTCCCACATAAAATAGAGGAAGATTGGCACAGATGTTAGCTCAGGGCCAATCCTAGTAAGTGAGTAAATAAAGTTAGTAAACAAATAAATAAAATAAAATGAGGAGAGAGAGTTAAGGAGTAATGAGAGTCAAGTGCAGTTAACCAGAGGAGGAGTGGGAGGACAACGGAGGCTGAGAGAATGGAGGGAAGTCATCAGGTTAGGAGAAGAGAACATCCAAAGACCAAAGGATGGAAACTAGCACAGGCCACCTGCATGGACAAAAACCAAGCTTGCTTGAAAGAGCAAAGATTAGGAGCTGGCCTAGTGGCGCAGCAGTTAAGTTCGCACGTTCCACTTCTCAGCGGCCCGGGGTCCACTGGTTCGGATCCCGGGTTGCAGACATGGCACCGCTTGGCAAAAGCCATGCTGTGGTAGGCATCCCATGTATAAAGTAGAGGAAGATGGGCACGGATGTTACCTCAGGGCCAGTCTTCCTCAGCAAAAAGAAGAGGATTGGCAGTAGTTACCTCTGGGATAATCTTCTTCAAAAAAGAAAGAAAGAAAGAAAGAGCAAAGATTATGAACCCTGGGAAAGTTCTTTTTCAGATCACATGCTCCTACCTGTATTCTCTGTGCCAAAAGTTTTCCTGGTGGAATCTGTATTATTGGTAATGTACCATGGTATTCAATTAAATCCAAGAGTCAAATAAAATCCATGTTAAGTTAAATCTATGAGGTATGGACAAAATTATTCAAATTAAAGCCAGCTTTAATACCAAACATACCTCCTCTTGTCATCTTCTGTTATGGATTCTTCTGTTCTAAAAGGTCAAAAACATTTGCTATGAGCCATTTGGTTACATAGTCAGAGACTTCACTTTTGGTTGTGAGAAAAAGCGGACTGCTGAGTTAAAGTCAATTTCGTTTATTTTGTTAAAGACAATTTTGTTTATTTTGTTAAAGACAATTTTGTTTATTTCTTCCATCGGGTATTTCTGTCACTCACACACTAAAAGATTGGTCATTTTTTACTTTCCAAACGTGCCAATCCAGCAAATGCCAAAAAGCCTGACTGCCAAACAAAATGAAAAACTGAGGGCAGCCAAGATTAGAAAGCACACAGAAATCAGGCGTCAAAGAGCCTGGGTTGCTGTCTTCACTGTGCCACCCACTCCCTGTGTGACAGACAGGCTGTGGGCAAGCTGCCTGTCTGGACCTCATCTGTAAAATACCAGATGATCCCCAGGTCCCTTCCAGTCCCCACACACTGGGATTTTGTGTCTCTCATGCCAGTTCAACGGCAAAATTCTAGGTGTGAAAGATTTCTTGAGTGCAAAAAGAGTTAATGTCAATTTGATTTTCTCTTATCTAAAAAAACCAGCCATTTTTTGATCTACTGCAAAGAGAAGCAGGAAATGTAGCCAAGGAAGTTTTTAGAGGAACTGACTACTTTAAAATGCACAGCCACTTTCCTTGAATAAGAGCAATCCATCTTCTACTAGAATTTCTTAGCATATTTCTAAAAGGATCAGGAAGCTTTCCTTGAAGCGCTAGTTAGCATACATTAAGTTACTATTCTGAAAGAAAGAAAACACAAGAGATTCAAATGTATCTGGCTGAACTCAACATGAGATTCTAAAGGGCTTCAGTCAAGAAGGCAGGCTGAAATCAACTAAACAGTTTCACTGAATCTTCTAATTCTAGGCATTGTCGAATCGCGGTTTCAAAAGTTGTGAATATTTCAAATGTATATGTACGTGAGATTCCGCTTCACTGCAACAGCCAGTAAGTCCCAAGTCTCTGAAGAAGAGCAGGGTAGACATGGCAATTATCTGTTGAACACTGGCCACGCGCACAGCTAATACTCCGATAGACTGCAAAATCCACCTTGCGATCTAATTTACCCAAACTGAGCACATAACCTAAATTCACCAGATAATTATCAACTTCATTTGCTTCGTGCTAAAGTTGGATCATTTTTTAATTCAAAGGTGTCAAAGTCATACTGTATTAGAAACGGTGTTATGCTTACTGAAGCAGTACGACAAAGTGTTGCTTACGACTTTTAATTAAAATGGATTTATAACCCATTAGTATAGGTAACAGGAAAATGATGGTGACAAACTCCTTCAAGATTATTAGAACTGTTTACTTTGGCCCTGAATGGCTAACGTTATCATGAAATTGTTTTTGAAACTATAGAACTGGTAGATATGAATAAATACGACATTTGATTTTCTGCCACAGCTACTCTTTTCATATCCAATTACATATGTTTCTTTTAATTCTTTCCCCTTTTGCCTGCTTACAGATATAGTCAATGTTTTAAAATATACTTTAACTTCCCCAAATGTAAGAAAACAGTAAATTATTTTTAACCTATTATCTCTTATAAATTATTCAATATCCTAAAACCCAAACTGTGTTCTCCATTATAAAATTAATCAACAACCTTACACATCTAAAGGGCAGGAAATGATAACGTGGCTACTGTATTTACTGGATAGCAAATTAAGCTTTGACTATAATACAAAACGTTGAAACTACCATTTACAAAGACTTATAAGATGTCCATTCTTTTAAACCTTCAAATAAGTTATAACACCTGCCTTTGTATATGTGCTCCCATGTAAGAGATTGCTTCCTCATCTATTTCTTCCAGAAACAATTATTCTACAAGATGAAGAGTGGAGACTAAAGACAGCACGGGTAAAAAGGTCATCAATATGAGTCCCTCTCATGTGTCAGACACAGTGCAGGGCACTTTGCGTGCATCACTGTGATCCCTCATAACAACCCTGAGAGTGAAGACCTGAGGAAATAGGTTCAGAGTCATGTAATTAATAAACATGCAAGACCAACATTTAAACCCCATCTGACACCCTAACCCTGCTCCACATTCTCATTCACCACTCCACCTCTCAAAATGGAAGACGTAAGAGTCAAAAATACTTCCATTGACAAAGCAACATGGGGCCTCCCCTAAAGTGGGAGCTGCCTCCATCCCACTCTTGCAAAAGCTGTGAGCATCACCCCGTCTCACAATCTGCTTGTGTAACTGCACCAGGCGCTGTGCTAGTGCTATTATATTACTTCCTTTAATCCTCATCACAATCCTGCAAGACAGGTAGTAGCCACATTTTAAAGATGAAAAACTGAGGCTCTGGAAGGTTGAGTAGCATGGCCAAGGTTACACAAACAGGTAATAGAGCCATCACTCAGATCCAAGTTCATGTGATTCCAACTCCTGCTTCATAAACTGCAAACCCAGGCTAATTTGTATCATAGAAACACCCCCTTCTCCCAAGCTGGATCTCTCCAATTTTTATCATCCCACTTAAGGAAAGGGGAACCAAGATGGTAGAAGAGTCTTAGTCAATGTTCCATTAGCATTAGAAGAAACCTCTAACAGCAGTGGGGGACAACCCATCTTTGTCGAACTTGCCAAATTGCTACGTAACTCATTTTTATGCAAGCGCAAAAGTCCTGATCAAAAAAATGGGCAGGAGACATGAACAGACATTTCTCCAAGGAAGATATACAGATGGCCAATAGGCACATGAAAAGATGTTCATCATCACTGATCATCAGGGAAATGTAAATCAAAACTACACTAAGATATCACCTTACACCCGTTAGAATGGCAAAAATAACCAAAACAAAAAGTAGCAAATGTTGGAACGGTTGTGGAGAAAAAGGAACCCTCATCCACTGCTGGTGGGAATGCAAATTGGTGCAGCCACTATGGAAAACAGTATGGACATTTCTCAAAAAGTTAAAAATAGAAATACCATATGACCCAGCTATCCCACTACTGGGTATCTATCCAAAGAACTTGAAATCAGCAATTCCAAAAGTCCCATGCACCCCTATGTTCATCGCAGCATTATTTACAATAGCCAAGACGTGGAAGCAACCTAAGTCCCCATCAACTGATGACAGGATAAAGATGTGGTATATATATACAATGGAATACTACTCAGGCATAAAAAATAAAATCATCCCATTCACAACAACATGGATGGACCTTGAGGGTATTATGTTAAGTGAAATAAGCCAGATAGAGAAAGACAATCTCTATATGACTCCACTCACATGTGGAAAGTAAATATGTAGACAAAGAGAACAGATTAGTGGCTACCAGGCTAAAGGGAGGGGTAGGGGGTGGGCACAAAGTGTGAAGTGGTGCACCTACAACATGACTGACAAGTAATAATGTACAACTGAAATTTCACAAGGGTGTAAACTATCACAAACTCAAGAAAAATTAAAAAAAAAAAAAAAGTTGTCCTGATCAGCAGTTACATTAGAATCTATTCATCTGGACAACCAGGTCCAGATTGAGGTTAAATCAGAAAATGGTGGTTGGTCTAAAGCAAATCTTGTGGACAGATAAGTCCAATCAATGGTGTTTAGCTGCCTGAGGACCAAATGCTGCCCCTGCTTGTGTCCAAGAGGACAGCATCCGATCAGCTGGGGTGATGCGATCCTGCCTCAACCGCACAGGCTGTGGCACTGGGAAGAAGAAATGGTTCCTTAGGCAGCAATAAAGGTTCCCGGTAAAAGGAAGGCCCGGAGAAGCCAAAGGCCCCAAAAGAGCAGATGAAATCGCTTCACAGTTATTCCGTGTGGGAGTAACCGCATGGTTAGCTCCAGGTGGGTGTCTAAAAAATATACCTTCCAGTGTCGGGGACTAACTTCCCTGAAAGGTCATTTTTTGTTGCTAAGAAAAGTAGACATCACCTCTAGCTGTTCAATTTATCCGACCACTTAGCAACGGAGCAAGAAACTCAAGTCTTCGAGATTCTAATCCATGGGGAGATTCTCAAGATTTGAATAATGCCCTGGCTGTCAGAACATCATTGCTGCCCCATCTGGACACCATTTTAAGGGATCATTGTGTTTTTTTTCCCCTCACAAAACATACCTTGAAAGATTTTGTTGTCGACCTGCCTTAATAACTCATTTGTTGATATTTTCTTAGACATACAAGTGCCAGAGGGAGCTTCTGATGAGCATGGAACAACCAAGGGTCCCACAGGGAGCTTATGTAATTCAAATCAAAGGCAAAATAAATTTCACGTTTTGGTCAGCCTGTGCAGATTTCCATTCAATTTCTGAAGGAGTGAGAATAGTCTGTGGGCCTTCTTCAACCCCGCAGACCCAGAATGTTCCAGGCTGGGAACTGTGCTTAGGCCAGAGCATTCCCCACCACGGAGGAACTTCTGTTTTTCACTGAGGACTTTTTTTTTTTTCTAGTCACTACAGGTTAACTGGGAGGGTAGTATTTATGATGTGACCTGCAGCTGTAATTGCTGATAAATTGCAAAATTTGTTCCCAAAGCCAGTGAAGGAGGCAGGGAGGGAGAGCAGAACCCAAGGCTACACCTTGCCCCAGCTTTGTGAGAACAGCAGCCACGGTCAGAGAGTCTGGAAGGCCCTCCCAGATGGGCCCCATTGTCCTGTTTTCTGCCAGTCCTAAAGCAGATCAGGAAGAGCAGAGAATGAGATGACCTCACCCTTGAATTTTCCCTCAGGGAGGAGAGTCTGAAGGTTGAATAGTCCATGCTGGAAAAGAGACAATGAAAAGGAGGCCCATGACAGTAGATGCCGGAGAAGAGGCCAAGTGCTCTGCTGCACGTGGTAACACCGCTCAGGAGTTAACTATCCACCTATCTCTACAGACTCAGCCCACCCGTAACCTGCTCCCTTAGGAAAGGAGCAAGTGGACAGACATCCACGAGGGTAAATCTCCTGTCGTAGCAATCCACTTCTAAAGAACAGTTCCAGAACAGAGTTCAGGAATCAATGCCCGGACATCTACAGGGAGAGGCACTGAAAAAAGGAAAACGCAAGAGAAAGGCTTCAGGGACAACAAGAACACCCCTTAATCTACCATAAAGGGGGAGAAACCTTGGGATTAAGGCTTCTACCAAGAGACGCAAACACAGAGTTAGAGGAGGGAAGGGACCAGATGCCATAAACCAAATCACCTAAAAACAGAAGGCGAAAGGTAAGCTTTAGCAGTCTCCCTCCCCCTTCCTCTTCCCTGGCCCCAATTTCACCATCATGGAGTCAGAGGCTGGGGTCAGGGAGGGGGAAGGAAAATGAGCCTAAATCACCAACGAATCAAGAGTGATCTGGAAGTAACTCTGTGGCGTACCAAGACAAAATCTGCTCTTGCTAGGGAACCTGTGCTGGACATTGAGCTCTCATTGGTCTCTCAGCTCCAAATCCTGCGTCCTCCCCATACGCTGTGATGCTGCGGCTGGGACTCTGTTAGCTTCTTTGCCAGCTGGCTCCCTGTTAGGTTCTACCAAAGGGGATGCTAGAGAGGCACAAAATGCAAAAGGAGGGAAAGAGGGCTGCTCTTTCCGGCTTTGCTTCTGCTCCTGGCAGCATCACCCCAGCAGCTGGTTCAGTTTCTAGAACAGACCCTGTTACACTCCTTCTCTGGTCACTATAGCTCAAGTGGACAGGCAGTGGCTATTGTGTGACCTGCACTGTGATTACTGCTGGTTACAAGATCCAAACGTGACAGCACCAGCCTGACAGTGCCCTCTCCTCAGAAGTCTGGGTCCCAGCCCCACAGGCCCCTCCACCTCCAACTCCTAGATTTTGATAACCCCAACTTCTTTTGTTTGTCACTCCAGGCCTAGGAGTGGTAGCCACTTCCTGTGAGTACCATCTCTGTTATCTCAGTTGACATTCTCAATCCTCTGAGACCTGCGGAACCAATTTCTAGTAGTAAATTCTCTCTGCTAAAATGGTTAATGTGGCTTCCTTTACCCTGACTGAAGACTAACTGATGTTACTTGGTAGCAAGAATGGGGTTTATCTCCCACGGCCTGCACTGAATGTCTTACTGAAGCATTTAAAGTACCTGTTACTTCCTGTTCATCAGATCCAATCACTATAATGTCATCAACATCCTGGACCAGTATGATGTGCTATGGGATATCAATAACACCAACACACTGCAGAATAGAGAAGACAAAGCAGAAGGATGGGTGAAACACAGAGGCAAGACTGTGACGGTAAGTGTTAGGCAGGCCAGGGAAAAGGAAACTGATTCTGGCAATCCTTGCAAACTGGTGCCGAGACAAAGTATTTGCCAGACCAAAGGTGGCATAACAGGAACTAGAGGCTACACTGAGTATTTTCAGTAAAGAACCGCACCCAGAACAGCAGCTGAAAGTGGAATTACCACTTCACTGAGCTGACAATAATCTGAAGTCACTCTCTAAAATAAATCTGCCTTCTGCACAGGCCAAACAGGCAAGTTAAATGGGGATACAAGAGGTGTCTCCACGCCTTCATTTGTTCAAGTCTTTGGTGGGGACACTGAAGTCTGCAACTCCCCCAGCGAGGCAGTATTCCTTATTGTTTCTTATCCTGGTAGGGAAAGCAAATTCTACGGGCTTCCACTGGGCCCTTCCTACCAGGACAGCCCTCACTTCACAGGTCACAGGGCCAAGGAGGGGATTTTGGCAGTTGCCAAATAGTCTACTCCAATTACGAATTCAAGAACTAAGGAAATCACCAGAGCACGCGTCTGCAGACTACAGGACACAATATAATTTGAACATTAGCCAAAATTCCATTTTTTACCTGACTGCCATAAGCCCACGCAGGGACTGGTGGACCACAGTGGCATTTTGGGTCCTCAGGTATTAACATCAATTCAGAGTCAGTGTCTAGAAATCTCTGAAAGTCCAAGTACTTCCTTTTGCTCTAGTACACGGACATGAGTGCCTTCAGGGAAGATGTGGAGGAACACGTGTGGCAGTGTTGAAAGTTCCCTCAAGGGACAAAGGGCTCAATCACCCTGAGTCTGACTCGGGTCTGGAAACTGGATAACGAGGCCATGCCTTTCCATTGTGGTGACTCAAGTCAGGTTTCTGGCTCACAGATGAGGAGTATATACTGTAGAAATATAGAGAGGGAGAAAATGAACCTTTAGAAGGCCATCCTTCTAGGGAGACTGTGATCAACTAGCTATCATCACAGTGCCTTCCAGGATAAAACATTTTGCCTCTTCATCCCTACTGTCCATCACGGTAAGTGTGCCCACCTTGCCTGAGGTGGTCAAGTTCTACCACCACTCGGCCTCTGCTCCTCTGGGACCCCATCATGCCCAGTGAAATAAAGGGGCCATCTCAGTGGCAGCAGCTCCCACTGTCACAGCCGTCTTAACAGAGGACAGCCTTAGATTCTCCCTTCACTATGTGTTTCTCAATTTTCTCAACGCTCAGTAAAGGTCTCTTCTGCAGTGGGGAGCAGGTCATACTTGAGAAATTCACGCCAACATTCCTATCTCCTTAAGCCTTTGGATTCCTTCCTCTCCATTACACCCGGGGAGTTCTGGCACGCTCCTCCCCTGCTTAGGGTGTAAGTTCATTGTGTCTAAGTTCCATCAACCAAGTTCATTAAACTGTTAGAGTCCCAGCCACGCACCTAAATTATTAAATCTAGAGTCTCTGTTAAATATAACAATATCAATAAATTCAATCTAACGCGGTATATACTCTTTCCTCCTCCATCTCACACCTTAGAATACATTCCTACACACATTCCCTAGGTTTCTGGTAGTATAAACTACAAAATCCTGCAATTACTTTGCAATATAACCTCTTTCCTCCCAGTTCAGACTCTGTGTTTGCCCCTGGGGAGCACTCTGAGATCTGATTGTGTTTGTGGGTCTAGCAGCAACAAGAGATGGTCAGAACAGGTCTTGAAGAGGACAAGTGTCCCCTATCAAGGTAAGTACCCCAGACGAGGGGACCCCATCCCACGCCTTCCCCACCCAGTTGGTGTACTCTTTTCTCAAAGGCACTGCCAGGAAAACAGGAAGTTCCTGACTGGCAAAGATGGGGAAATATGGTCAGCTCTTCATCAATAGTTTCGCCCCGATTCTAATTTCAACCAGTCTAGTGCTCTTGGAAGAGGAAATGGGAAATAGAAGAGGCTACAACAGCTGGCTCTAATCTAACCAGGGCCTAAATGACCACAAAGTACCCCCTGCAATGTGGACTGAATGGAAAACAGCTAACAGAATTGTAATGCCCTAATAGCATGACCAAATGCAGTAAGACAAGAGGATCGTGGCGCACCTTGATTTCTGGCTTTCCCACTAAGGGAAGAGAAAGGAGAGGTCAAGGGAGAGAAGGAGAGGTGCAGACAGGCAGGGAGGCTGGCTCTTTTTATTCAGTGGTGTATGCAACCACCTATTTGAATACTTTTAAGAGACTGGAAAGGCCAAGATTTAAACACAGTTTAATTTTACCTGTTGGCTACAGTTAGAAAGTCAAGTTCTCTATTATCAGTCATGTGTGCCTCAGTGTCAGTGAAGGGAGAGGCACACGAGAGAGAGAAAGGGGAAACCCAAGGGGAGAGGCTAGAACTAAGAGCTGTGGTTCAGGTATAAACGTCGCCCGTTTTACAGCTGTGTCCGGGACCGATCGTAGAAGGAAGACTTAGTTCTCTTGTCCAAGGAGAAAAGGAGCAAAGTGGTATTAAAGGACTTACACTAATTACAACAAGTAGTCACTCCATTTTCTAGTTATGGGTGAGCCACTACTCTACAGAGTAAACTTGTTTTTTCCAGAGAGAACACGACTGAAAGCTTATTGGTAAACTGTTTTCTCTGGTATCAAGACAGTGTTTTCTTCCTGATCATATGCATTATTTGAAAATACGTGGAAAGTGATGTCATAGTTGAAAAAAATGTAAACAGTTTTTAACCATAAGCTCATGCTCCATCCTAGGAAGAAAACTTTTTAAACCACAAGAACATTTCCTAAGAACTGTGGAACACGCATTAACAATCATGGACCAGGTTTAAAAGATACATCGGGAATTTAATTAAAATTGGGTCTCTTTCTGTTAGCAAAGATTTAGCTTCTTTTATCCAAGAGCAGGTGTTCGAGGAGAAAAAATGTACTGCGGGTGAAGCCACCCACACAGTGTCATGAGAATCGCCTAGGATCACATGCTCACAGACACAGACTCACGGCATCAATGAAAGTGTTTGCAGAGACCAGTCTGATTGGGGGTGGACCACCAGTCAATCACAGTCCCCCCACTCTGGCAACTGTTGAAAAGATAAACCTTGCGTTGATAGTTTAAAAATGACACATCCTTGCAGAACAGTATGCTGTTGAGTGATACCTATCTTACCAAACTCAGCCCGACAGTTAGCCCTCGCACAGGCATGTCAGAAAAAGAAAAAAGAAAAACAGCCACCAACGGCAACCACCGCAACTAAGCTCACAGACGGATAACTTCAGGTTTCCAAACTGCTTTCTGTATCTCAGAGTTTCCACCAAATACTTCACTTCCTGTGAAACCAGCATGCTACTCTTCTCCCCCTTCTCAGGTTGAGTATCTATACTGACCCAGATTCTCCAGCTAACCGCACAGCTGTCTGCTTCACACTAGATCTGTGGACCTTTCCTGAATGAACTAGAGACTGATTTTCATAAAAAACCTCTGACTTCCTTTAAGTCAACGTTGTAGAAGGTGGGGCTGCCTCGAAATCAGCCACACGTCTGTGGTTGCTCTTCGGGGCCGGCTGGCTTTCCTCTGCCTGTCCTTTTTTTCATGAATATATTTTGTGCCTGCCTATTTAAAACCAAATATACACACAGAACACCTAAATTTTTCAGTCAGTTTACACTACTACGATTTTCATCTTATCAATGACTATCAGTTAATTAAGACAAAGCAGACAGAGTTACTGTATCAAATACAAACTACTACTTTTTTCTTCCTTGGTAACATATGGTAGTCAGAATATTTTCCTCACTATATTTGCTTAGTTTCTCGGTTGTATGAAATAGCTCTCCCAAGTGAGCCAAAATAAGGTTTCCAAGGTAAGATAATGGAACTATGGCATGGATACATAATGTACACGCTCAAGAACAAATACAGATGATAAATATTAGCAGCCAGTCACTCCAATGTGCATCTCCTAACGCATCCTGGCTACAGCTTGTCCCAAAATTTAGGAAATTCTCACTTCCCTAGCCTTCCAGAACTAAATAGTTATGTGACGAAGAAATGATTTATTTTTTACTTACTCATCAAGAAAAATGTTCTAAATATAGAGCTATTCTTATTAGCGATGATCTAAGAAACAGGAAAACAGCCTGCAGCCTTTTCTTTTTCCATATTTGTAGGGCCTCTAAGAGGCCAAACTTATTTTGATTTGTAAACAGTATAAATTTAATATAGAAACCTCTAGAGACCCTGCGTGTAGCTCTAATTATCCATTTTTAGTTACCATTCATGATAATCTTTTGGAATAAGTTTACTAATTGACAAATGTTGACTTCCATGGACACTACAGTTCTCCAGATAAAGTATAATCAGGTAATTTTCATTATAATATTATATATTATTATATTATATATATAATATTATAATTTTATGATGGCTCCTGCTTTTTAGGGTGGTTCTGATCAATTCTACCAAACACTTCATTACATATGATTTTGGAGAGAACTAATGTTTGATCATTGACAGTTTTGGCCCAGGTGTAATCTCACTCATTTTTTAACAACTTCTTTGGACAGTCATCTTTAAATCTCTCTCCTTGGATGAGCCCCTTGGCCAACACGGGTCCCTTTCTTTCTCCTAGAATGTACGACTGGAGAACGAGAGTAACATTCACTCTTTGTCTTGGTGTACCGGATCAGGAGGTAAATTACAAGTTCCTACCCCTTCCAGGCTCTCCTTCTATGAAGCACACAGTGTTACGGATGAGTTCAGCATTGGCTATATCATTCGCTATAAGTAAGGCAAGAATGTTCTCTCCACCTCCTTACCTAAGAAACTTTGCTGTTCCCTCATGGTATTACTTCTCAAAATGTCGAGAATATGCCATTTTGTTTTCCCATATCCCAGCGTCTCCAAACAGGATGGAGCCAGCACCCTTCCAACCTCCCCTGACCCGGCCCCCTCACAGCTCTTTCAGATGGGGTCTATTTCACCTCTATTCAAAAACTCTCCTCTTTGGCATCTCAACCCTGCTATAACAGCCCCCCATGCACTAAAGATCTTGGCCCCAACTCAAAGGTTTTCTTCCTAACCATTATTATCTTGGACAATTTAAAAATCCATGAGAATCACCCAACTGACCTCTTGCTTCACACCTTGCTGCCTTCCTCGATCTCAACAATTTTTACTGCTTCTCTAATGACGCTTCCCATGGCTGCTCCGTGGAGCTTAGTTCCTGGAACGACTTCCCCTCCGACATTTTAGAGTAGAAAAATCTCACTCCCTGGAGGAAAAAAAAATCTTCCTTCTGATCTTTCCCCGAGTCCCTCCACCCTCCCCACTCTCCCCATTCACGAGCCCCTCAGGGCTTCCCTTCCCCTCCCTCTAGCATGCGCCTTGCAGTCAAGTATTTCAGCAACACTTGCTAGTCACCACCGATCCCTCTCTCTCTCTCTCTCTCTCTCTCTGGATGGACCACCCATCTGCTTTCTCTCTTCCTGTTCCTATTAGACTGGGTCCAACCTAAGGAACATCTAACCATGTATTGATGGGTGACAAATGGGACTGTGTGATTTCTAACCGCAGCCAGGCCCTCAACATGCTGAGTCTTCTGCCATCAGGTATCCAAGAGAGGCTCTGTCAAATCTTTTCAACAACCCTTAAACCACCTGATAATTCTAGCTACCATTTACGGGGTGGGGGTGGCGGGGCGCCAGCAAAGCACAATGCCAAGTGTTACCCTGGATACTGAATATACTGTACCAATAACCCTCAGAATCCTTGAGCAGTTACTTAATCTCTCTGTGCCCCATCTCTTCATTTGTAAAATGAAACAGCATGACTGCCTCCATCAGATTGTCATGGGTATGAAATGGGATAATGTACTTAAAGTGCCGGAAATCACTATATGGCATACAGTCCTCAATAAGATGAGCTACTAATTGAGAATAATGATGATAACAATGAAGATGGTTACCCTGCACAGTTAGTATTATCCCAATTTTACAGTTAAGAATACTAACGAGGGGCTGGCCCGGTGGCATAGTGGTTAAGTTTGCATGCTCCGCTTGGGCAGCCCAGAGTTCGCAGGTTCAGATCCCAGGTGCGGACCCAGCACAGCTGGTCAAGCCGTGCTGTAACGACCTCTACATAAAATGGAGGAAGATGGGCACAGATGTTAGCTCAAAGACAATCTTCCTCAAGCAACAAGAGGAAGATTGGCAACAGCTGTTAGCTCAGGGCCAATATTCCTCACACACAAAAAAGAATGCTAAGGACACAAAATCACACAGCTAGTAAACGGTAGCAGGAAGTTTACATGCAGGTCTTTCTGCTTCCAAAATGCATGCTTTTTCAATGCTACTTCCACCCCATCCTCCTTTCCCTGCCTGCCACTTTGCAGAGGAGAAACAAGTCCATCAGATACCCTCAGGTTTGTAACTAGGAGTAGAGAGGGCTCAGCTGACACAGCTGCGTTAGAGAGGGGAAATTTATAAAGGAGTCTAACGAAACCCAAGATGAGAAATTCATAATTTCATTTTTTACAAAAGACAGAGCTTCCACAAGTTTTATGTAAACTCATTCCAAGATATTTTTCTCTACAGTTGCTACCTTCCATAACAACAAAATTGCTTTGTCAAGAAAGAAATCTTAATGAAACGTCACTTTACAAGTTTTAGGTGAAAGAAGTATTTGAATTATCTCGTTTAAACTGAGAGGCTATAACCTTTTCTTTTTAACAGCAAACATTAAATTTGAGCCAACTTGTTTAATACTGTTTCTTATTTGAAACATATTTAAAATATCCTTATAAATATTGCCTAAAATTTAAATCAAGACTTTTTTTGGAAATAACACGAAAATTGCCCTACATGGAGAACATACTCTGTTTCTGCCTGTGCAGTTATAATTACTCCCCATTTTAGTAAGGGCATCCCGATTTTTCTTTGCTGTGGGGACCACCACTCTCGGGCTCTATGGTTAGTTAGGTGGGGCTAATGACACTGACTGGCTCCAGCGGGGAGCATAGGACGCGCGCCTGGCCAATGAGAACCCCACGTTCCCCTGGCCCATTGACTGATTCAGAGAGAGGCACATGACCCCATGTCCTGGCCAGGGAGAGTGCGGCCCTAAGACTCTTGATGAAACTACAGCGAAAGAGAAGCTCTTTATCCACAGGAATTATTAAGCTGATAAGATATAAACTGGCCGCCTCCATCACACCCCTTAGGGAGCGCTGCCTAGGAATGAAGCCAAAAACAGGAAAGCAGAGATCTGAGAGTGTCTTCCTGTCATCGGATAACCTGGATCCAGCTGTGCCTAAGGCCAAACCCCTGGAGCTTTTCCGTTACACAAGCCAATAAATTCCTTTTTGTTTGTTTGTTTAGGTCAGTTTAAGCTGGGCGTCTGCCATTTCCAACCAAAAATATCCCAACACAACCTCTTTGTGCCAAATAGCTAAGATAATTCACTGAAACAACAGAGCATGGTTGATTTTTGCAGGTTTGTGAAAGCAGCCAAATGTCATCACGCTGAATTCCCTTCTATTCTGTTCTACATTTTACTGCACTGAGATTGAAAAGACAGAGAGAGAGAGAGAAAAAGAAAGGCTCGCTCCCACACATGCATGTGAGTCCATCTTATAGTGATTAAATTTCTTTTCTTTTTAAAAGATTAGTGCCTGAGCTAATATCTGTTGTCAGTCTTTTTTTTTTTTTATTTCTTCTTCTTCTTCCCAAAGCCCCCCAGTACATAGTTGTATATTCTAGTTGCAGGTCCTTCTGGTTGTGCTATGTAGGATGCTGATGAGCGGTGCCATGTCCACACCCAGGATCTGAACCAGGGAAACCCTGGGCCGCCAAAGCAGAGTGCGTGAACTTAACCACACGGCCAAGGGGCCGGCCCCTAAATTTCTATCTTCACCTGTGCTGTCCTCCTTATCTCAAGTTTCTAAGGTTAAGCTTCTAAGTTTTTAATCCTTCTCGCCTGTTTTAGGATCTACTCCCGTCAATTATTCTCTCCCTCACCATAGATAACCCTCTTCAAATCACCCTCAGCTTTCTTATTCCCCCAGATCCTACACTTTATCCTATAGGTACACCTACATCTCTTCCATGCAAAAAATAAACAGAAAAACAAACTTCAATATACAAAATCATCCGTACACATAATCAGCCAGAAACAATCACAAAGAAATGGAAGAAAATAGTGTAAAATGTTGATGATGGTTGTCTCTGGTAGTAGGATAACAGCCCATTTTTTTCTCTTTTTTAAAAAATTGCTTTTCTGTGCTTTCCAAATTTCCTTAGTACTCCTTTTATAACAAATATATTTTTTAAATATGCTTCCTCTTTAAGCTACCAATATCTTTGCATCCCTTACCGCCAAACAGTAAAATGAAAGGCCACACCTCACTTCCTCACTCCTCACTCACTTCCACTTAGAGTCAATTATTACTCACATCACTCAACTGAAACCATAGTCCCCCAGGTGACTCCTGTGGCCATCAAGCCACATCCAACGGCTTCTCTTCTCCCCTTAGCCTGTTTGACCATTTGTATTACCTGCCATCCCTGTCCTTGGCTCAAGTTTGAAACTGCAGTGTTATCCTCAGATTTTCCTTTCCTTTCCTTCCCCATTCAGTCCTTCAACAAACCTTGTCAATTACATTCCCAAACATATCTTGAACGCATCACTGCTTCTCCTTTCCCATTGCTACTGTCTGCTGTCCAGCCCTCCTGTGGCCTCTCTCCCATGACTCCTCTGTGCCTCCATCCTTCCCCCATCTCACTGCTGTGGGAGTCATCGCTCTAAAGCTCAAACATAGTCATTTAATTCCCCCCCCCTTAACATTCCTAATGGCTCTTGAATGCATACAAACCGAGTACAGTCACTGGCCTGGCACCAAAGGCCCTTCACAAGCCAGCTGCAGCCCATCAGCCACATCGTTCACCTCTGCCGAGCCTGCACGCAAGCTCAGGGCAAACTGGCTGGCTCTCCCCAGAAGAGCGAAGGCTCTCTTGCCCCTGTGTGTCTCTTTCAGGCTCTTTCCTCTGCCCTGGGTGGCCACTCTTCCTCTTCCCACACGAACTCTTGCGCACCCTTCAAAACCCAGACTGCCATTAAATTCTATTTTAATAATTAGCACTCATCACACTGTATTTTGGTCCCCAGTAGACACTGAGCTACTTAAGAAATATCATTTTATTGGTTGGCTTCTGACCTATAGAAAACGGCAAATAAGCAGGAAAGGGGAGATCCAGTGAAAATCTCAGACCTTCCCCAGAGACCTGACTTATTCTTATATATTAAGGCAGTAATTACAGTATTCCTGACTTCTAAAAATAACTATAATTCTCCCAAAAGAGTTTTATGTGGTCCATGTAATACGGTGGTTGCCCTGTTAGAAGTTGTACACACTCCGCAACCATTATGTGATTTTGGCCACTTCTTTCAGGTTTGGCTCACTCTCTTTAGAAAAAAGAAACTGAAATCTTCATCATAGAAAGTTTAAATTGTCTTAATTTCGTAGCTCCTTATTCATTCATGGCATCACCTAATGTTATAGTCAAGATTTTTAAATCTGTAGCCTCAACTTAAAAAACAAAAAATAAGAAAGAAGGTGTTTGAATGTACCTTTTGCGCAAGGAAAGGTAGTACCATGATATTCTTAAATTTTTCCAATTAAATTTACTATGTTTATTTTTTAAAGGATTATTTCTTTAATAAAATTACGTCTTTTTAGTTATAGGGCATATAAAGAGGTATAGGTAGTCACAGAAATCCATATCAGGAGAATTCAGGATTTTAAAAAGTAGTTGAATGGCATCTCACCTCCTGAAATAATTAATTTTGTTGACAAAATGTCCAGCAAATTTCATTAGAAATTTCTATGCCTCTAAAAGGAAGAGGAAGTCATGAAATCAATCTCTCCTAGAAGAGAAATGACAGAATTCATTCAACAGCTGTTCACTAACTATGAAACACTATGTTCAATGCATGACACTAATGACTACAGGGGACACGGAGACGGGTGACATTTAACTTCCCTCAGTTCCCAAGGGGACAAGACAAGAAGATAAATAACTACAGTATATGTAGTAATATAAGCCATATATGTATATGTATATGTATGTATAATATAGTATAAGCCCAATATGATCTATCATAAGAGAGGCCCAAAAGGCTGTACAAGTTCAGAGGAGAAAGACACTGTATCCAGTTGAGAGATCCAGAAAATTCTTCTCGAAAAGAATAAGACAGAAGTCCTGAAGAACAGATAGGATTTTTACAAACACAGAATCAGAGAAAATGCCATTCCAGGAAGAGGAAACAGCCAAAAACAAGGAACCGAGACAGGAAGCATGAGGCCAGTTTGGGCCCCTGTCACGGGTCTCACAGAGCAGCTCATCTGTCAGTCCTCGACCTTGCTCACCTCCTCAGTGCAGGGCTTCCTTCCACCTCCTGCAGAGTCGGTCAGCTAAAGGCTAAAACACACATGGCCTTCCTATTCCAAAAGGATTCTGGGCTCAATCAGTGGGCAGTGGAGAATGACTGACAGTTTTTGAGCAGGGCTCCTAAAAGGGCAGGACAGTGCCTGAGGAAATTAATCTGAAAGCAACATATAGAAATGGAAGGGAGAGACTGAAGGAGAGACGAGATCCGGCAGTAATAAGAACAAGGTAGGGATGCTGAACTCACTGTCGCTCAGTGTTTTGGTAATAAACTCAAACACTGCGACCAGGAGTTTGAAGCAATCTATACCACTTCATCTGTACTTAAAGTCCCATGTAAAATGCATATTTATTTCCCAAAAAACTTTACAACCCCATTCTAATCTCTGGACCTCTCTTTGTAATAAAAAAAAGTCTGACTCTACTTTTGATGTTTGACCACTGACAGCTTCCAAGCCCCACCCCTCTCTCTTTTGCCCCACATCTGTGCAAGCTCATAAGAACGCCCGGGAACTCCTTCCTTTGGGCTGCTGCAGAAGAGCAAACCGTGCAAACCTCTGCCCACGCCCCAGCCCTGCTCCCCAACTGCAATAAAAACCAAAGCCACTCAGCCCTGCCTTCACTCAAGCTGAACGGACCAGCTTGGAGAGTCGCTCTGCTCTCCCCAGAAAGGCTCATGTGAGTAATAAATATTTTCATACCATCTGGGTGTCTGTGTGGCATCCTCATCTTGATATTGAAACCAATTTGGGGTGGATGGGGCGAGGTTTAATCCCACCCTCCATAGGGTAACCACAAACACTCAAATAGTGAATTACTGCACTGTGCTTACTATACCCAGATTGGAAGTAAGAGATGCTGAGAAGGGGCATGTGGAAATACTGAAAGGGTTTCTGAGCTCCAGAAAACTCTCATAGGGAGATACCCCTTATTAAAGGTCCTATGGTCTACAGATCAACTCAGTACTGACTGTGTTGAACAGTAATATACATTCACTCAAATATCTAGTTATCAACTTTGAAACAATTCAGTGTGCATTTGGCAAATTCTTGGCTCCATCCTCTTCCCAATGGCCAACTCTAAGACACTGCCTAGTCATAGGAGTTATATGCTTAATTCTCCCATAATCATTTGCTTTTAACTAGAAGAAATCTACACAAGTTGGGATGGAAGCACGAACACTTCCCTTTCTTAAATTTCTGAGTTAACGGGCAAGTGAAAGGCAATGCAAAGTCACAAATAATAACATTTTTCAAATAGAACTTTAGTTATAAACCGAATGGGAATCTTGATTTGTGCAGAGCACAGAAAGTATTTCCATGTCTTTCCAGCCATACGTACAAATATCTAAAGGTGTTAATCACGAAAAACAGTGTCTTCCTCAGAAAGAGTTTAGAAAATCATATTAAGTACTTACGCATCTTTAGCTGCTCCTGCAGGGCCTAGAGGAAAAAATCGAAAAAGATAGGTTTGCATTCGTGGGATAGTATTGCTACAAAAACCTTACGCCCAATACCCAACTAAAATAATATTCTATGAGAGACTAGTTGAGAATACGGTTTTTTAAAAGATCATTTCCAAAAACGAAAACGGAGATCCAGAAAATCATAAAATTCAAATCTTAAGTTTAGAATTTATTCCACCCATTTTTAACAATTCCTATAAATCCCAAGGTGTTGGTTCTGAAAGTGGTTTTACAGACCACTTAATCCAATCTCCTCATTTTGCAGATAAGGAAACTGAGAGATATGAGAAATATATTTTTTTTCTAAGCTAGTGTTGACGCAGCATTGTTATAAGTCACACTGTGTGCTAGTCACAAAGGAAAGCAGAGTCACGAGACAAAATGGAGGTGAGTCTAAATAAATTCGGAAGTCTCAAGGATGCCAGCCCAGCTCCAAAAGGAGTTACAGACATTTCTAACGCCACTCCTACTTGCTATTGAAACCTCTCATTTCTGCTTCCTACCCACCTGCAAAACCAACCCATTTCTTCTGGACCCCATTATCACAGATTCTCTGCCCACAGTACAGCCCCATCTCCGCAATTCCTCGTCCCTACAGCCTTATCTGAGTGACAGAGAACTCAGTTCCCACTTTACTAGCCACACAGCATTAAGTGCCCTTTCATGTCTTAAAGCCTCACTTTCCTCTTGTGTCAAATGAGGACAATAACAGCACCATTCTCAAAGGTTACTGTGAAGATGAAAAATAAAGATGCATGTAGACAATTAGCACAAAGTCTGGCACATAAAAACAGCTCCTAGGGGCTGGCCCCGTGGCCGAGTGGTTAAGTTCGCGCGCTCCACTGCAGGCGGCCCAGTGTTTCGTTGGTTCGAATCCTGGGCGTGGACATGGCACTGCTCATCAGACCACGCTGAGGCAGCGTCCCACATGCCACAACTAGAAGAACCCACAACGAAGAATACACAACTATGTACCAGGGGGGCGTTGGGGAGAAAAAGGAAAAAATAAAATCTTTAAAAAAAAAAAAAAAAAACAGCTCCTAAGCTGTTGTTATTAGCAGTCACATTTACCTTAATATCTCGATTTCCATATCTATGAAATGGAAATGAAAATAACTTCGGCAGGAGTCCCAGAGATGTGAAAATAAAGGAAGATGTGCTACAAAGTCAGCAAAAAAGTCTGCAGGAGAAGTTATTGCTAAAGTTGCAAGAACTCTACCCCGTGATGTTAATTTAGGATCTGTAATACCGCAAATTCAAAGCAGAGCATAACGATAACCAAGACCAGGTCTTAAACAAACTCTTTAAGGCTTTGACCAGACCCAAACTTAGTTTCTTTCTTCAGGAAAGAGCAACATTTCTATGCCACAACTATCATTTAAATTATATAAATAAAAACTGCTTTGGAATCTGAGATCATAAAAGCAAAAAAATCCTAAAATTAAAAAAAAAAAAATCAACGTATGAAAAACTGCCAACAGTGAAGTGTTTTGATAGGAAAAAATAAACAAAGGATTCGTGCCACCAAAAACCCATGGAAATGAACATTTTCTTTCACAGTCTAAACAAGCATGAGAATCTGGAAGAAAGTCTATAAAGAAAATAATACCCAGATTTTCTTATTTTTATTCTCATGGGAAAAGATAAGGAATGTTTTGGGTTTTGTTGTGATCAGGGGAGAGGAGAGCCAGAGGTGTAGGAACTTTTGATTCTGGAATTCTCGCAAAGAGAAGAAAGCGGAGATCATAATGCAGACCGTGAGTCCTCAGCATTTCGAGATGAAGAGCCATCTAGAACAATGACAGGGACAGCATAGTGCATAGAAGCCATCCCCACTCCATCTCAGGGATGACAGCATGGAGGGAAGGAACAACATGGAATCGGAAGGCAGAAGACCCAAGTAAAGTCCTTGCTCCCATATTTGTCTAACAGTCACAAAATCTCTTTGCTTCAGTCTCTAATGCATGAGGACATGCGGGGCCCTTAAAGGCAGCTAAGAAGACAAGACACAATAAAGTGAGTGAAATTAGTTTCTAAATGCCAACGTGTTGTCTAATCAGTACTTATTCTAATCAGCCACCAGGAACATTCCATCCCCTTCACCTTGATTGCACCAGGCTCCCCGCACCCTCAGGGCTTCTGCCCTGCCGGGTTCACCATCCAACATCTCAGCAGGACCAAGACAGAGGCCTGGTGTCACCTTCCAAAAGGAAGCCAGCAGACCATTCTTCTGTTTTCATATGTCCTCATTTTAAAGGCACCATCTACTTAATAATTGCAATGGTGGGGTGGGCAAAGAGGTCAGAAACACTACATCAGATATATACATGACCGTAATATGCGCTCCATTTTTTTAAAGGGAAGAAAATGTGCATATTAGAAACAAGGTAACATGGTATTAATGATAAGCTTATAACCAGGGCAGGTAGAATATGACTCCCCAACACACAACTTCTCAGAGTAAAAACAAATGTGTAATTGTTGAAAACTTTCCGCAAAACTGTCAGAATATCTAGGTATATAAAATGTGAAACAGCTCTTTGTTCTGCAAAAGTATAAAATCATAAAATTACTGGAAACAGAATAAAAATTATTATTACCCTCACGGCAACATTTTAATCACCCTTTACCTATATATTGATTATAATTAACCAGATGGAGATCTCTACTCTAGATAATTTATGCAAAAAATACTTGGACTAGAACTATTCAGATAGAAGCAAAATCCCATTTGCTTTAAGTTCTATTTATGGCTCACGTACTTTATCACTTATGAAACAAATATTTATAGTGGTGTACCTACTTCTTTCTAGGCCTTGAGGATAGGGCATTCATCTCTGTTAGCACCACTTAACCTCACACCAAAATGACTCCTTACTATTTAAACACAGCCTTGGCGCATGAACGTAATGACCCTAGGAGAAATAGAAATGGAGGCAAGGTAACAACATTTCTTGCAGAATAAAAGCACCACAAAATATAGAGACCACTAGAATTTTGGTGGGTCAAAAGATTTAATGACTATTTTCTAAAACTGTATATAAATGATCACCATCATTTGAAATATCTTCCTAAAAAGTAGAAGAAGGGGAAAGTTTGCTCGCAGAAAAGCATTATATGCATTTCCAGTGAGTAATTGTAAAGGGTCCAGCTGATTCCAAAAAGCAATTGTAAAGGGTTAGGGTATGCAAGGAAGAACATTTCCTTCTGAAAGGAACTGTTTCTTTAACATTTAAACCTTGTTGGTTGTTCACAAGATCACTTCATTTCCCCATGATTGTATATACCTTTCACTTCACACTCTTCAAAAGATTTTAATATTTTATTCATGAGTCTCTAAGTCAAACATCTCAGTTACTTAAAAATGCACAGCAAATCCAATTTATTCAAACATTCAAAAAACTTAATCTGATATTGTGGGACCATAGAAAGACAGTTGGTCTTTGTCCTCCGTTCCTAGCACAGAGCTTCTAAAACCCATGAAATCTCCTGAATAATAAGGGCAATAGGAGTCTCCTTCCTTCTAAGGAGGTGACTCTTGGCAGGACCCCAGAAAGCTTAAGGATCAGGGCTGATGGCCAGAGAAGCCAAACCTTGACTAGAAGCTTGGAACTTTCAGCCCCACCCCCTGGACCTCCAGGGAGGAGAGAGGGGCTGGAGATTGAGTTAATCACCAATGGCCAATGATTTAACCAATTGTGCCTACCTAACAAAACTGCCATAAAAACCCCTAAACAACGGGATTGAGAGAGTTTCTGAGGTGGCAAACACATCCATGTGCCACGAGGGTATCGTACCCTAACTCCAAGGGAACAGAGACTCCTGTGCTCAGGACCATTCCAGACATCACCGCCCTATATGCCTCTCCATCTGGCTGTTCATTGGTATCCTTTATAATAAACTGGTAAATTTAAATCAGTAAGTAAAGGACCTTTCTGAGTTCTGTGAGCCATTCTAGCATATTATGGAATCTAAAGAGGGGGGCTGTGGGAACCCCAAATTTGTAGCCAACTTGGATAGAAGTGTAAGTAACCTAGGGCCCCAAAACTTGCGACTAGTGTCTGAAGTGAGGACATCCCGTGGGACTGAGCCCTTAAACCTGTGGTGACCGATCCTAACTCAGGGTGGTTAGTGTCAGAATTGAATTGAACTGTAAGACACCCAGTTGGGGTCGGAGAATTGGAGAACTGGATGGTATCAGCAGGGGGAAAAAAATACAAAACCTCTCAGAAATTCTTCCTGCTTTATAAAATGTTTTATAAAAACCGGGTATCCTAATAGTAACTGAGCCTCTGAATGACCTTGAAGTGCTTTATGAATCACACCAGGATCGAATTGTGCTGTATTTACTTCAACAGACAATTATTTACACTCCAAGTACAGAGTTTTTTAACCATAGTTTCTTATTTCCTAATTCTGTCCCATTCTCGAGCTCCAGAAAACATTCTGCGTTAGTTTCCTACGGCTGCTTTAACAAATCACCACAAACTGGGTGGCTGACAACAGAAATATATGCTCTCGAAGGATGAAAAAAAACGGAGGCCGAAGTGCAAAATCAAGGTGTCGGGAGGTCCACACTCCCCACAGAGGCTCTAGGAGGAATCTGCTCCACGCTCTCTTAGCATCTGGTGACAGTGAGCATTCCTTAGCATTCTGTGGCTTGTGGCCACATAGCACATTCTCTGCTCCACCCTCACATCAACTTCTCCTCTCTGTATCTCTGTCTCCTCTTCTGTCTCTTATAAGGACACTTATCGTCGGACTTAGGGCCTATCCTGATCATCTAGGATGATCTCAAAATCCTTAACTCAATTCCATCTGCAGAGACCCTTCGTCCAAATAAGAAAACGTTCACGGGGCTGGGTAGGTGGTGTAATGGTTAAGTTTGCGTGCTCAACTTCGGTGGCCCAGGGTTCAAAGGGTTTGGATCCTGGGTGCGGACTTACACACTGCTCATTGAGCCATGCTGTGGTGGTGTCCCACATACAAGATAGAGGAAGACTGGCATAGATGTTAGCTCAGCGACAACCCTTCTCTAGCAAAAAGAGGAAGATTAGCAAAAGATGTTAGCTCAGGGCCAAACAAAAAGAAAGAAAAGAAAACATTCACACGTTCCAGGGTTAAGACATGGACATATCTTTTTAGAGGCTACCATTCAACCCACTACACTGTCTTATCCCTGCCCCCACACGCCACCAAAAACAGAAATTCTCTTTTGAAAAGAAATGTATGGCGAAATTAATATTTGAGGGGGAATCAAATTTAATATAACAGATCATACATTCCACAGACAAAATTTTATTCCTAGTGAATGGTAAAGCAAGCCAGCTGCAAGATACATCAGTTTAGTAATTTTAAGTAGATATATGTATAAATCTTGGTTCCCATAGACAGATGTTCCTTTGCAATCTAATCAGTCTTATGAGTTAAAAAAAGTGAGCCATACTGCCCCGTATGTTTTTCATATTTTTCAGATTCATACATTTATTCTTATGAGTTTCCTCACACACGCCAAATTCTAATATAAACAAAATATGTATCTCTTTTAAAAGAAAGGTCACACACATCTTTACATTTGGAAAAAAGTCTATTAATGCCTTTTTTCATCACTATTCTATAAGCACTTTATAGAGTTTACGTAATATATTGGAAATATTCACAAGTAAATGAACTGCTAAATTGCATATTGAATTATGTTTCTTTGTTCAGACTGAGTGGCAATACTTTAAACACACACACACCAAAAAATAAAATTAGGTACATGAAGAATTTCTAAAAAGTACTGGAGAGTTACAAATCACTGTTCTTTCAGCATAAATGATCAGAAACATAAGTGATTATGATTCTTAGGAGAAATTAATAAAAATATGCAGGAATGATTTACTCTTTCTTTTATAAAAGAAAAAAGTCCCCCTGAGAAAACAGAAACAAACAAAATTTTCTTTAATTTTGCCAGCTTGCTATGTCTCCTCTGACCCATAATAGTTCTAAAACCATGTCATAGTCTCCGTTTGGCCAAAAGAAGAACAGCTCTTCCGTTCATCTAGAGCAACGTTTATTTTTCAACAAGCCAATATAAGATACAGATTCATAAGTCACGTCTTCAACAATGGAGAGAAACAGGTCAATGTGTTCTAGAAATATGAAATTATGTTAACGAACATGGAAGCTCTTACAGAAAACCTTTGTTTACAGGTTGTCCTTCTTGAGTAGCTACACTTTAGGTAGGCAAACCTTAATAAATAAAGGCAGCCATATAAGAACAGACATCACGTAACACATTGACCTTTAGCTGCTATAATATAATGTAAGCCATGTCTATATTGCACTGTGAGTGACTCGCGCCAGAACTGAATAATTCACTGAGGTCACCTACGAACCATTCATGTGGTTGCAACGTCAACTGTGAGGGTTGGAAAAGGCGAACTTCCTGATTCTGTCGCACGTGGTAACTGCCTGAGCAGAGGCGTCTGCACATCTCTCGTCACTTGTCATCACTTCGATTGCAGCACATCCTGAGTGTAGTCACCCCGCCCCTTCTCACCTGCCCTTTAAGAGCAGCGGCCTCTCCCTCCAGTTACCCCAGCTTTAACAGCTTGGTTCATTTTTACTTCTCCCTCCGCCCTCCTCCCTCACATGCAGCCTGGCTGTCTTCCAGGGGTCTCTGACATCAAGGCCCCCGTCACTCCAGTGATTCCAGACAGCAGCTTTAAATTACGTCACTCTATGTACATGCTCGCTCTTTCCTTCTACACCAATTAGGAACGTCTTTCCCTCTATTAATATTAATAGCGTGTTGAATACATACAACACATGAGGCACTGGTCTAAGCACTTTACATACATTAACTTGTTTAATCTTGAGAAGGTTCTATATTTACTCCCCCATTTCACAGTCGAGGAAACTAAGGTACAGACAGTTTAAGCAAGTTGCCCAAGGTCACACAGCTGATAAATGACAAAAGTAGGATTCGAATTGGGGCCTTCTGGCTCTAGAACCCAATCTCAACTCTGAGGCTTTCATGTCCTTCTGCCCTCCCCACTCCCCATCCTAACCATTCTTACTTTCTTCTCAACACCCTGTAACCAACATGAACCACTAAAGCCAGTCAGGCAAGACTCCTCACTGCCTGGAAATGCACCCAGCCTATTTCTGTCCCTCTGATTCCACACAGCATTAAAAACGCCCTCCCTTCTGTTTTCTGCTTATTCATATCCTACCTATTCTTCAAAGCCAAATCAAGTCCCACTTCTTCCAAGCAGGCTTCCCTGATGGCTTAAAATTTTATTTCATTCTCTTGATTGCTACATCAGTCACAGTGTGCCCACACAATTGAGGACTTATTTTTGTATCTTCTTTGTTTCCCCAGTATACTCATTCATTGGACAAATACATTTTTTTTGAGGACCAAAAAATTCCATGGAAGGCTTGGATACTGGTCTAGAGGTTGAGGGTACAGCTGTGAACAAGATGCATGAGGCTCTCATGAGACCAACATTTGGGGCAGAGAACAAAAGAGATAATAAATAAATAAACAAAATATCAGCTCTCCAGCAAAGAGCGTTTCAAACAGAAAGAAAACAAGAGTGAATTCTGCATGCTTAAAGAATCGAAAGAAAGATGGCGGGGTTGGGGCCTGAGAAAGGTGGGGGAAAGTAGCACAAGATATAAATGACTTCTTTGACGATATCGACAAAATTTTTTATTATTTCCCCTACATGGCCTGGACTAATGGTAAGCATAGTGGCAGCATTTCAATACTACCAAATTATTTAGAGATGTAAATTAAGGCTGGACCATACAGCTACCCGAAAAGAATGCAATTATCTGTCACTGAGCATGAAGAGATAACTAATCTAAATAACTGGACCCAAAAGCATATCAACTTCCTGGGTACACTGGTAAAATAGGATAAATAATTATTAAACTCCTCCCCCTTGGACCTTTGTTACATAAATAGCAGAAGAACCATTACCGAAACATTCTGCTAACGTTACGGTCCCCTGAAGTTATGGTCAGATGGCTGCCAGTTACATATCTCTGGCAGAAAAACTACAACTAACCAATCCCATCAACCATCATGAGCAGAACACTTCTGAAATAACTCTGCTGCTGCAAATAATTTCTACAGCCTTAGCCTGCATTGAAATAGGCTACTGCAGATATTTGCAACCAACCAAACTTCTAAAGGATTTTCTGGTTTACAAACAGACTCACTTCATGTATATGCAGACTGGACAAAAAGGAATGACTGACCTGTTGCAGATCATTAGTTTGAATGCACGGTTGCTCATTTCTCTGAATTCTCTGAATTAGGGAATATGTGCAAGGAAAAGCAAAGGGATAGAGAATCTGATCACTGAGAGAGAGAGGTCGGGGTGGGCGGCAGAGAGGAACACAAAGCTCTCTGCTTATAGTAAAAGCAACCCTGTAAAAATGGACTAATCCAGATGTTTCTCTACAGTGTAGGGTCTAGACTCTAGACTCTGCAGGAGAAATCTACTGAATCTCGACTGAATGGACAATACAAGAAGGCCTCCTATCACACTTCTTGGGAAAAATCAAATTTCTACATTGAGAGAGTGATCTCACTAAAACACGAAGATGGAGAGAGCTCTTGTGTGATCAAAATGGTTCTCATGATCCCACCTAGACAGACAGCTCAACTCCTCCTGGAAGCCCTCTCTGATTAAACTATATCATTCCACATCTCCTGGGCACTTGCATGCTCACAGTGTATCCCATCATACTTTGCTTTGCAATTGTTCTCCAACGGTTTATCTTCTACCTAGATTATCAACTTCTCAAGAAAGTGTGATTTCATTCTACAGCCATCCATGCTGGCTGCCCGACCCTGCCCTTCAAGCTCCTAGTAGAGTGCAGCGCTCTGCACATAGAGATGCGCTGTGTTTAAGCTTACGGGTAGAAATCTCCTGCAAAGGAAATCTAACTTGAATTATCTCGGGTTGATTCCTCCTGGCCGTTTGACCATTTTGCTGCATATCAAGTTCTCTACAAATGGGCCACACAGAATCCAATTGACTTAAGGACACTACTAAATATCAATTTGTCATATTAACCAATTTCACCAGACAAAAGCCAAGAAAGGCAGTCATCCAGATAGCTCAGGGAAAGGAGAAACAATTATCTGTTTTTAACCTGAATTACTTAGTAAAACAGGGCTTATAATGGAAATGTCAGGTTTGGGGGCATTATTATAATGTGCCAATGCATCCTTTTCGAGTAGATGTGCCATGTTCTTATAGAAAAATATTCATGGAAATTCATTTGACCTTCACCATGGTAATATTCCACTACTATATAATAATTACAGTAGAGGGACGGCCCAGTGGCATAGTGGTTAAGTTCACATGCTCCGCTTCAGTGGCCTGGGGTTCACAGGTTCAGATCCCAGGCGCACACCTAACACTGCTCATCAAGCCACACTGTGGCAGCATCCCATATAAAATGGAAGAAGATTGGCACAGATGTTAGCTCAGTGACAATCTTCCTCAAGCAAAAAGAGGAAAATTGGTAATAGATGTTAGCTCAGGGCCAATCTTCCTCACACACATAAAAAATAAATAATAATAATAATTACAGTAGAGAGTGCCCTCACTCTGTAACTCAAGAAAGTGAAATGAAATACCCACAGTAACCACACCCAAAGTCAAGCCTCAAAGTCAAGCTTAAGCCTCACACGCCAGGCTCAAGTTCAATACCTCTCCCATCACCTCTCTCTGTACTTGTTTTTTGCTGAAAAGCAAAAGTACGGCTATTGAATTGATGATTTCTAGGACATTTCAGAAGTTGTACACCATAAGTACCTGGAGGACAGAGACAACATCTACTTAATGCATTGCATTTTGCTTGGGTTCTGTACCACAAGTTTGCAGCTTGGTCAACAGCGTATTTGACACTGATGTCAAAGTTCCCAAATGGAAGAAATTTAACCACCTTTGCACCGTGGTTTATTTTTCTTAACTTTACATCTCTCATCCTGGACGCATTTCCTTGCTGAAACTAAAGTCCAACCACCAGCTGACAGAAAATTTCAAAATAACAATGACCAAATCCCGAAGCTAGCCAGCTGGACTCACTAGCAGAGAAATGTTTGGCGAATGACTTCTTAAACACAAGGGCAGACCCATCAAAGAGGTGAGGCAGTAACTCCCTGCTCAGAATGTTTTCTCCTTAACATTTTACAGTCTGCACTTGCTATCTTGCTCTTCTCTGAACACAGAGTAAGTTTTTAGCAAAGAGAAAGCTAGAAGAGAGAACAACATGCTCTTTTAAGAGCTGTCCTTCATAAGCAAAGGTGAGGCCACTCATCAAGCAGACATGTGCTTTGCGTGGCTTTGTTCAATATAACCATACCCCCCTTTACATAATAAGGGATGTGCTCCTAGCAGGGGGGAAAAAAGGTCAACCAAGTATGTGTCAAGAGAATCACATCCTCCCATTTTCTTACATTGCCATTTCAGAGCTACCTCAGCATTATTCTGATTTGGCAATGCTACTCCTTCCTCCATCCCCAGACCTGACAAGCAGTTCACCAATAAATAAAAATGTAAACGAACCAAACTAGCTCCACTTTAAAGGAAAAGTGTCACAAATCCTTCCTCCAATTTTTTTTCACCTGGATAATTGTTCTTAACTTTTTAAAAAGCAGGGTGCACACGCAGCGGATCACATGTTTGATTGACAGATATAATTCACGGTGTGGGATGTGGCCTTGACATTGTTCCAGGTGTCCATGCACAGCTCTCTGGCTATGCTCTGGTTAAAACCCTGTCCTTGCCTTCATTAGCATAAGGTGCTAAGTAACCGGTGTCACTGTCACATGAATGGAAAAGATTTGTTCCTGGTGGCTCTCTGCCTATCACAAGGATGGGAATTTAAGACGGTAAAGGTTACCTATAAGAGAGAAACTTTTCAATGAATCATTATCTGGGCTCATTCACAGCTCTAGGACTAGAATTACACATATTTTAGCACTTTCTCGTAACATATTCCATACGTGCGGTCACTGATAGCCAAAGAGGAAAATAAAACTTAACCAATTGACTGAGCAGATCTCCATATCTGATCCCATTATGTGAATGTCAGAATAAACTTTAAAATAAATAAACAAATAAGTTTTGAATTTTAGGCCACATCTTCCCCGGAGGTCTGGGTTAAGGGAAGTGACAGGCCCAAGGTCACAAAGTCATTGACAGAACACCCACGCTTGCCCAGGGAGCAGTGCAGCATCAGACCGCGGTTTGAATTTGCAGGGCAGGGAAGGATGCGATCTCCGATTGATCTCAACTGGAGGAGATACCAGTTCTTCAACCAAAAGGACACTGAAATAGGTCAGCAGATACTACTCAAAACAGATCTGACTCTTCAATGGAAAACACTAGCTGGATTAAAGGGAAGGGCTGAGTTTGGACAAGTCACTTGACAGAAAGCCCGGCTGGCTGGGGAAATCTGGAAGATCTCGCCTGCCAATCAACAAAATGAAGTGGTGTAAAAGAAGTCTCGATATTTTTTTAAGGAAAAATATATGAACAGATCACTCTTCGTAGTAAAGCTCTGTCACACCTCTCTAAAGCATCCTTAATACTGCAGCTTCTCAGAGAAATCCTGCGAGCAACGTGGCCGGTCTTAAGCATCGAGATTCTTAAAGCCCTGTTTGCAGTTCTCAACCCCACTAGAATCCCCATCACCACCACCCCTCAAAAAGTCCTGAATTGCTCTGCCGCACTTTTCCAGGTGCAAGGTCTGGGTTCCGAGGGGCTTGGGGGTAGGAGGGTGGGGGGGATAGTGTGATAGAGGAGGGAGCGAAAGCTGGCCAGGACTAGAAACCCTCCACCCCAAGAGGCTGCCCAGCCTTCCCGCTGCAGGGCAGCCCCGCCGCCAGTCTTCCCCGCGCTCCCTCTGCAGGATCGCCCTGCAGGTTCTCCTCGTCCAGGCGTGACCGCCCCCGCGCGAGGGAAATGCCACGTTTTGGGTCTTTCCAAAAGCGGGCGGTCAGCTCCTGTCCCGAAAATGAGGATGGGGAGAGGGGGCTGCACGCCCTCCCTCCCCGGGGTCCCTGCACTCTTCCTTCCCGCCGCTTCTCTCCTGGCCTCACCGGCAGAGGCGACCCGCCCTGCAGACCTCCCCACCGCTCCGAGTCGCTGTCCCCGCGCCCCCGCCTGCCGCGCTCACCTCGGCCCGCGCCCGCGCTGGCGGCGGTGGAGTTCCCGCAGCCCATCTCGCCGCCGGCCGGCGCAGCGCGCTAGGAGCTGGCGGCCGCAGGTTCTGGGGGCGGAGACGGAGGCGCAGGGAGGCAGGCCCCGAGCGGGAGGCCCGCGGGGGGCGCGCGGGGGCCGCCCCCTCCAGCCGCCGGGGGGCGTGGAGCAGGGCGGGCCGGGGAGGAAGCCGCCCGCAGCCCTCTCCTCCGCCCCACTCGGGGACCCCGCCGGACCCACCCGTCTCCTCGGCAACCGCGGCGCCGGCCAATCCGCAGCCTCCTGCGGGCTCCCCGGCCGGGCATTGGTCGTCGTTAAGAGGGGGCGGGAGTTTAAAGTGGGTTTTGGGGCGAGGGCGAGGCTGTGGGCGTGGTCGGCGCGGGCGGTAGGTGAGCGAAGGGGTGGAGGATGCCCACCTGCCTACCCTCCACATCCTCTTTGCCTTTTCTTTCCCCACTTCCCCTCCCTCCTCCAGGATGTGGGGAGAAGAGGAAGTGGTAGGGAACACCTGTTTTGCGCACACTGGGAGCCCCCAAAAATGTTACTGACTGAATGATGTTCTCGTCTGAAGCCAGAGCCGAAATCCATTTCTGCTTTAACAGTGAGCTAATACAACTCTGTTCCCCCATCCCATTGGCTAATAAAGAACATAAAGTCTTCCCCAGGTTGGTCATATTACGCTATTCCACTTTAAAATAAATGTCTGCTGCAATTGTGGTAACCTGGATCTGGGACCTGCACTCTGATTTAATGACAGAACTGTGAATTTACGTGGCGCCTTTCAACCTAGTAGTCGGACAAGTGTTGCTGGAGTCAGACTGTCCAAGTTACAATCTTTGCTCTGCCCTTTAACAGCTGCGTGACCTCAGTAAAATTATTTAACCCATTAGTGTATCACTTCTTTTACCTGTAAAATGGCAGTAATAAGTCAGGTATATGTATAGCATCTAATACAGTGCCTGACCCTAAAAACGTGCCAGTTCTTCTTAAATCTATTAGAAATGAATCCTAATTCCCTGAAGGAAACGCCTAGCTGGTTTATCATGATGTCCTCCTGGCTCATAGCACAGACTCAATAAATGTTTTGTGAGATGAATTCAAGCCAGGAATTAAATCTCCATTTTAAATCCACTTAATATTTATAGAGAGCCTAACCTGTGCCAAGTCCTTTGTGAAAATTAAGTTCTGGTGATACAAACATGTGGGAGACAGTCTAGCCAGGCAGACAGATTATAAACAAATTAATTACAATATACCAGGGATGCCAACAGAGGAATACAGTGCTATGGAAGCCCAGAGGATGCTGGGATACTGGTTAAAAGACTCATAAAACCATAGAGTTTTGTTTAGAGAAAACCTGGAACGAGAGTCAAGGCCATGCTGGACTGTTGAACAAGACCTTTGAGGCAATGATGAGGACTGAGGACTCCTATCATTCGGGATACAAAAGATACACCATCCCCCATGTGAAAATTAGATACACCTGGGCGTGTGCTGAGATTGGGCAAATGAGGGTGTTTTCGAGTTTGTTTGAATTCTAGAAGCACTGCTTCTCCACCTTGGCCCCCACTTTCTTGGTTCAGTGGTTACCCCCAGACAAATCCAGAATTGATGGGAGAGGAAGCAGGGGGTGATCAAACAGCCGAAAGAAATGCTCTTGCTTATTTCTGCACAGTCTGACGCTGGACTGTAGCCCTCGGACACTTGTAAGAAAGGGAAAAACAGACACTGATATCCAGAAACCGGCCCGACGCAGCTAGGCTTTTGTGTTCTCCTGTGGAGCACAGTCGTGCAGAATATCAATATCAGACAAAGCTACCCTATAACCTGAGGATGTGAGACCCGATACGAGACCACTCAGTAATCTTGTCTATCTACGACAAAAACAAAGTTGATGGCAAACCACAAAAACAGCGACCGCCGCCCCATCCTGGACAATGTGAACGACTGCTACTTCTCTACTAGTTGCAGTTGTAGCCCCATACCAGTCTTCTGCCTTATAGATGAGATTTATTAAGAATATCCCATTGTAGCATTGTCCCTGCTTCCTGACAACGTCCAATCCAGAAAAAAAAATCCTTTCTTAAACCTCGACCAAAATCACCTACTTCGAACACAAATCCTATAAGTTCTTTTCTAACACCCTGTTCCTGAGCTACCTCATGGTTCCTCATGGTGGCCATTCTCTTTCGCTGCAATGAGCAATAAATCCAACTTGTTTAACTACTAGTATTTTCTGGTGGTCCTTGGCAGGAGCACATTGACCCTTGAAAATAATATGTCCTCCGCCTTATAAGGTTATAGAGTGTGTTATCTATCCATTCTTCCAACAAACACTATTGAGCATCTCCTTTGTGCCAGCCACTCTTTCGCATGTTTAGGATATAGAAATGAACAGAGCACAGAGGAAAAACCCAGTAGGAGGAAACAGATCAAAATCAAACAAAAGATAATTTTAGGTACTATAAGTGTGATGGACAAAAACAAAGCATGGCAGTGGAATAGGTGACTAAAGTATAAGGAAAGGTGTTATTTTAGGTAGAGTGGTCAAGAAAGGTCTCCCTGAGGAAGGCATATTTTAGCTGAGGTCTGATTGATGAGAAGAAATAAGACATGTGCAGAACAACACCCAGGCGGAAGGAATGGCAGGTGCAAGAGCCCTGAGGCAGGAAACTGCTAGGTATGTTTCGTGAAGAACAAAGGCCAGGATGGCTAGGTTAGAGCAGAGATGGAGGGGGGTCGTCAGAGGGATAAGCCAGCTCACAGTGAGTGTGATGGGCTTTGTAAGGAGTTAAAATTTTTTCAAAGGGCAATGCAAAGTCATTTGATGAGACAAATCTATAAAAAGCTCCAAATAAACTGTGAGACATATAGTAAATGCCTCATAAATGTCAGTCCTCTCCCTAATGTGGGGTGAAAGAGTAAGTCTAGTATCTCCTTTTCCTTTTTAGGAATTTATCTTATTTTATAGACAATGGTTAAATGCATTTCGATGTTTTCAAAAACAATGAGTCAAAAGAAAATCATTATTGCTTGCCTCATTTCCTGACTGGTCAATTTTAGGTTCTTTCTCTGTGCCAGTAAAATCACACTGTTTAGCTTTTGTTTTCAATCTTCTGACAAGAACTGATGTGGTGTGAAGGAGAGAGAAGAGGTGTGTGACTGAAATTGTTCTGACAAGGAAAAGAGAGCATGGAGCTAAGTTGGTCTCCATTTTCCTGGTTTTTCTTCCATAAAGGGCTCCCCATGAAAAAGTTTGACAGCTGAGTTTTATTTTTGTTTTCCTCTTTTTCCCTGCTGACATGCTGCAAGATGGCTGCCTCCACTCTGAGTACCTCATGCACACACCATATCCAGCAAGGAAAAGGGAGTAACGTCAGGAGGCCCCCAGAACGCTTCCTCTCCTATTTCATTTGCCCGGATTGGATCCTGTGCCCCTTCCTGATCCAACCACTGGGAAGGCCAATAGGATGGTTATAATTGACCCTGGGACATTACAATTTACGCCTGAGTCATGACAGGAAGTGCAGGATGGACACCTGAACGAAATTGGGGCTCTGCCAGCAAAAAACAAAAACAAAAACAAAAACAAAAAATGAAAAGAAAAAAGGAGGGAATAATTAATAGCTTTTGAATCAGTAATTATGATAGATATTACAAATGTGCCCCAATATCTAGTTTGCTGGATTTGGCTTCCTACCCCCTTGGAGATGGGCATGGACATATGACTAACTTTGGCTGAGAAATGCGGGTAAAAGTGAAAGATGGCTTGGCAGCTCTATGAGTTCTGGTCTGCTGGGGGTCAGGAGTTAGGAATGCAAGAGATGTATTATGGGTAATGCCTGAAAGATACAGGGACCAGAGGCAGGCAGGGAAAGCCATCAAGCTGCATTGCAGCTCTGACATGCGTCAGGGGGAAATAGGAAAAGAGATACCTAAGTAGACTGGGTAGGAAGAGGCTCCGACAGGGGGTGACTGTAAGAAAGTCTTGGCCAAGGCCAAGGGGAACTTTAAATGCAGATTGCCTGTAGGCTAGCCTCATGTTGGGCAGTGGTAGCCAGGCTCAGTAACCCACCAGGCTGCCAGCTGCCCAGAGAGATCTTGGCCTCAGCTTGAACACAGCAGCAGATCCGAAGGTGCCAAGAGCTGGGAGCTGTCAGCCAACTTCTCTCCTCAAGCAGCTTCTCTTTTGCAAGATCTGAGCAGCGCACCTCCAAGCCTGCTGCTGAGGAAGCCGCTCTTGACAGTGAGTGCTACATTCTCCAGCTGCGAGGACTCTGGAAGTACTTGTGGAGGAGTTGCGTCTTCCATCAGCCTGGATTCCTAAGTCACTACATCAGGCAGCTCTCCACCCACACCCACAATGGACTTGCAGCATGAGCAAGAAAGGAACTTTTGTTGCTTCTAAGCCACTGAGAGGTTAGGGTCGTGCTATCATAATTTACCTATCATATCAAAACAGAGCATAGCATTTCACGGCGTATCATCACACAGATACAGCAACTACCTGTGTCTGCTACAGTATAATTTTCAAATGTACTGGCATAAATTGATCACAGTAGTTTCTTGATTTGGATCTCTTTTATATCTGTGAGTGGCTGTGCCCCCTTTTGCCTTCCCATAGTGTTTATTTGCACTTTTTCTTTCTTTCTTTCCGGATTTGTCTTGCTGTAGATCTGTCCATTTTTTTGGAGTTTTCAGAGTCCACTTTTAATTTTTAATTTGTTTTGTTTTGTTTTCAATTCATTTCTTTCCAGCCCTTATCTTTATTATTTTCTTCTTTCTAATTTCTTTGAGTTTACTGTGTTATTTTTATAACTTCTTGAATTAAACACCAAATTCATTTGTCTTCTTTCTTTCTTCTAAATATTGCTTATGCTGCAGCCCAGAAGTTTTGATATTTCCTATTTTCAAGTTTGTCCTTTATAAATACTTTGCAACTTCCATTATCTATTAATCCATGAATCATTGAGAACTTTTTTGTTTCCAAGTGAATTTCATTTTTAGAATGTGTTAATATTTTTACTATTGATTTTAATTTGTCGTGATGAGAGTTATCACTATGAAAATGATGGTTTCAAATATACTGGGACTTCCCTCGTCATTCTCTCCATTTAATATTTGAACATGTTTCAAAACATTTTCTTATGGTATGTATTACTTATTCAGCCTGTAAATGACATTTTTTAGCAGACAACATTGAATGTATGTGTGTCATATCTCTCTGATTAAGCTGTTAGCACCTAGAGGACAGAGACGGTCCCCTACAGTTTTTATTTCCTTATTGCACTATAAGAGCAGGTAAAATGTTTTTGTGTGAGTATAAATGGAGGGAGGTGAGAGGGGGAGAAAGAGAATGGTTGTAAAAATATTTTTTAGCCCAACTGCCATTGTCAATCCTAGGGCTGATTTTTCAAGACAACTTTACGTCATCTTTCTGAAAACAATAATAACAGATTTTTGAGCTCTTAACATGGGTCGGGCACGATGCTAACTACTTTGCATGGATTATCTCATTTAATCCTCATGAAAATCCTAAGGGGTAGGTTCTGTTGGGTGGTTCGCAGACTTAATAGGAAGGCTGGGAACCAGACCTGGGAAGCAGCCAGGAAGCAAGGGAGACTGGGGGATGGGGACAATGCAGCCACAGGATGCTGTTCCTGTCCACCAGTGCCACTGTCCCTGCCGCTGCCTCTACCCACCACTGCTGCTGTCACAAACCCAACCCCACCCTCACTTAACTGTGGGCCACTCTATCAAGATTCAAAGCCTGGGGAGGGAAGATCCAAGGCCAAATGCTATAGGGTCAGAGAGAGAAAGAAGCTGTCCTCCCCTCGTGACTTAAACAGCACGATTTTCCCAGAACTTGAGAAAGACCTCATTTTCTGAGTAGTTTAAAATGGCGGTTATCCACCATAACATGTGTAGCATTTGATTTAAGAATGTTGCATCCAATGCTTTCATTTGAGAGGGAGGAGATACAGTAAAGAAGTCTTGCTCACCATTGCTTTATTAGTTAACAGAGCAAGAACTTGAACCCAGGGCTTCTCATTTCCTGTCCAACACTCTCGACAATATTGTTCTGCCTGTTTCATCTTGAAAAACAGACTGGAGTGATGGCATCTCTCTGACTATCCTCCTCTGCAGATACTATCCTTCCTTTGGGAGAATGTGAGATTGAGGGGTGTGGACCTTTGGGCGTCAAATAACCACCAGATTTGGGAGGTAGCTTTGGCTCTGAAAACCTAGAGAGTTTGCTGAGGAGCCCAGAGTTGCTGGCTGGGGAGGCAGGGGTGGAAGGTACTTAGCAAGGAGCCACCAGCACTGTAAGAGAGAAGGATAACCACATCTTTCCCTGGCGCCTGCTCCAGGGCACATCTCTCTAGAGCTAAAGCTCGGCCTCAGTAGCTGCCACACTCCTCCTTCTCCACCCTACAGCTTCCAGGGCATTGTGACCTCTCTGTTCCCTCCCTTTCTCCTTCAGATCAGCAAAGGACAAACCCAAGCTTTCAAAAAGAACTTTACTAGGAAACCAAGAGACAACAGTACCCACGCAGTAATTTTTTCAGCATGGAGAAGGGTAAATTTACATATCCTAGCTAGATTAGATGACCAAGCACCCAAAAATACATGTTCCCAGGCCAGGGGCCATTTCTCAATTTATCCCACTCTGGTGCCCCTCTGCTTGGCAGGAATGGTTGAAACAGTAATCCAAGTGTCTTCCACAGTCCTACTGCAGCAGATGGGCATGCCCAGGTGGAGGCTGCTCCACGCTCTCCGATGGCCCATCAACCCTCTCCCTCTTTGGGTGAGATCTGGCAAAAGCAGAACAGAGAGGCATCAGCTCCTGATCTGAACAGTGCATCAGCAGGGACAACTTCAGCTGTGCTTTCACAGGATACTCAAAGTCATCACCTTTGATGATTCGGCTTCACGCCGTCTCTCAGCTCAGCCTCATTCTCAGGTCCCACTCACTGGCCCCTGGGAGCAACAGACTCCACATCACCGTGGCGAGACAGACACAGCAGCTCCTCATGTGTGCTCGAGTTCACGGCCAAGGAGAAATTCCGTTCATCTTTTCTGGTAATTCCTGCTAAATACCTGGTAGTCACTCTGACTGGGCCTGCTTTCCGTCACATGCTCATCCGTGAACCAGACATTGAGGATAAGAGGGTGTGGCAATTTGATTGGCCAGGCTTGCTCCACCCCACGTCCAGACTGCAGGGACTAAGAGTGAAGATAAGGAAGAGCAGAGCTGAGTCAGGCATCAAGGTGGCCTCCCCTGCTCTTTCCATTACTTGCACTAAAGAGTGCCTTTTCGGAAGGGGAGTCTGATCAAATCACCCCCTCCCACCTTCCTAAGAGTCTTCAATAGTTCCCCATTACTGGACTCTCATGACAGAGACAAAAGTCCTAGATTTGGCCTACCAGGCCCTGCTTGGTCTGACTTCTACCCACCTCTCCTACTTCTATACTCCTTCCATCGCCTTCTTTTGTTTCTTGCATTTTCCGAGTCCCTCCCACCACTGGGCCTGCCCCATAGCTGTGCCCTCTGCCTGGAATGCTCTTTTCTCTCCTCTTTGCCTATTCAATTCCTGCTTAGCCTTCAAACTTTACTCAGATGTTATTTCTTCAGAGAAGCCCTTGTCTTACCTGCCTGACGACGTTCAATTTCCCTGTTACAGAGACTCTCGGTCCTCAAAGCACTTGTCCCAGTTGCCGTTCTACATTTCTCTATGATTCTTAGCTTAACAACTGTCTCTCCCACTAGATTATCTGTTCTTTAAGGCAGAGAGAAGGTCTGGTTGGGCTTTATCCTTGTTTGTCCAGCAGCTCACTCAGTGTTTGGACCAAACCAGGGGCTCAGGATATGTGTGAGCCTCCATCTGTGCCGCCATGGAGCTGACCTTCTAGAGAAGGAGACAGAAAAAAAAAAAAAACAGATGCCCCAAAATCACCAATTGGGGTAAATGCAATGAAGAGATTCAGCCATGTATCAGGCTGAGATGAAAACACAAGAAGAGGAGCTGCTTAGATGGTGATGGTGACGTTGAAGGTGACAGCTGAGGATAGGAAGGAGCTAGGCTCTTAAAGCTTCTTGGCTTCATGTGTCAGTCAGAATGGCCACCTCAGGGCCCCAAGACTCGGGGCCTGGAACCAAGGGACAGGCAGAGCCCCAAGAGTGGAGAGAGGGGGCGGGGCCAGTGGCATAGCAGTTAAGTGCACACATTTCGCTTCTTGGCTGCCTGGGGTTCGCCGGTTTGGATCCCAGGTGCAGACATGGCACTACTTGGCATGCCATGCTGTGGTAGGCATCCCACGTATAAAGTAGAGGAAGATGGGCATGGATGTTAGCTCAGGGCCAGTCTTCCTCAGCAAAAAGAGGTGGATTGGCAGTAGTTAGCTCAGGGCTAATCTTCCTCAAAAAAAAAAAAAAAAAAAGTGGAGAGAAACACATGCTGAGCAAATTCCGTAAGATTTCAGAGCAAGAAGGGGTCCCAGGAAATGTGGTCCAGTGCTCTGCCACCAAACATCTGGTGGGACCCCATTTTGGAGCTCACACAGTGTATCTACTGCCTTTTCTCTAGGCTGACGACTTATTAGTTTGTTATTTTTAAAGGGAGGGGTTGGGGCAGAGGCCAAAAATAGACATATGACTTCAGTCTCCTTGTAAAGCACCCTTTTCCCTCACTGGTCATCACTGCCAGCCCTCACAATTTGATGTTATTGCATTTTTTTAATTGACATACAATTGGTATAACACAAATAACCCATTTTAAACTTTGCAGTTCAGTTGCATTTGATATTCACAATCCTGTGCGACCATCACCACTATCTAGTTCCAAACCATTTTCATCACGCCCAAAGGAAAGCTTGCACCCATTAAGCAATCGCTCCCCATTCCCCACCCTCCTCCCAGCCCCTGGCAACCACTGATCTGCTTTCTGTCTCCATGGATTTGCTTCTTCTGGAAATTTCCTATAAATGGAGACCTTATCACATTTTAAACTTGGGGTTATTCCATAGAATTTTTACGTTATCAAAGCTCGTACATTGTTTTGTGCCCCCATGAATTTATAGACTAAATAGATCCAACTGAGATCTAGAATAAAATGTTTTGTTCAGAGCTGGGGGTTATTTGCAATAATGAGGGGAAACTAGGAAAAGGTTTACAGCAGGCAAGTGACAGACCTGTTGCTTGGTGCCTACTTATCACCAGGATGGAAGTTTAATGCACATGTAAAATAAATAATGTCATGTCCTTTTCTCTGAAGCAAACTATTAACAAAATATCCTCATTTCCTTTAGGAGACTGTGAGCATTTTCCCCAGGTGTCTGAACATTCAGGATATGAAAGACGTTTACTAGCCTACGTAGAGTGGATGGGCGTGCCCTGAGGAACTGGGGAGAGATCCAGCTAGAATTCAAGCCATGAGCAGGAAGTAACTTACATGAAAATTTTTTTACGTTTTTTTTTTTTTTTAAAGATTGATCCTAAGCTAACATCTGTTGCCAATCTTTTTTTTCTTCTTCTCTCCAAACCCCCCTGGTATGTAGTTGTATATTCTAGTTGTAGGTCCTTCTGGCTGTGCTATGTGCGACGCCGTCTCAGCATGGCTTGACGAGTGGTCCTAGGTCTGCACCCAGGATCCAACTGGTGAAACCCTGGGCCACCAAAGCAGAGCGGGTGAACGTAACCACTGGGCCATGGGGCAGGCCCCTATGTATTTTTTTACATATTATTTTTGAAGATTTGAAACATGCTTGTATAATCATTGGTGGCTTAGAAAAACACGCAAAAAGACTCTTTCAATGTTATATACTCATTTACAAATTTAATGTTAAACTTTTAAACGTTCTTTCCTTTGAATTACATTTAAGATCACATATTTTAAATTATAAAACACTATCAAACTTTAGGGAAAACTGGGAGTAACAGTTTAGATGCATATATATGAAGTCCTTATTACAATAGAACGTCATTTTATAAGCTGTTTTTAAAAATGGAATTTTAATGAATAAAAATTTTCTCTTCTAAACAGGAAAATAAAAGGAAGCTTGATATTGACATTCTGAAATCCACATTTTTCCTGAAAAGTCCTTTTCCTCCAAAGGAGTTCGTCTCCCCCAGGATTATTTTTTCATGGACTACTTGAAGTGAAATCAAATGAGCTCAATTCTCACCCCTCATGATTGCCTTACAAATGTGGTTGAAAGCCAAAACAAGATATTCTAACATGCTAAGGAAACTTTTCTTTAGGTACAACACCATCATTTCCAAGCATATTGGCAATTAATGGGCATCAGTCAAACCTTTATGCTAGAATCTCACAAATTTGGCTAACACAGACAGTCAATGTCATGTCTAAATTTAGTTGCTCATTGGCCTATCGAATGGCCTCGTTACCATGACTAACTAAACAATATACGTGAACGGTTGAGATTAAATTGCTTGGAAAAGAAGGAGGGAGCGAGAAAGTGAAAAGAAGACATTTAATTATTAGCTAAAGCACACAGAATTTGGACTCCTGTGTCTGGACTCAAAGAGGTTCCTAAAAGAAATGATCTCCAAATTCAGGCTCCTTTAGTAGAGAAAATTTGCCAGGATTCAGAAAGATAATGAAGGCATCATTCTCTGATTTTAAATGCTTCAACAGATGACCCCAAAAAAAAAGATTTATTTAACTACTATAGTGGTTCCTAGATTGAAGATCTTAAAATGTGATTTCAGATACAGTGTCTCAGGCTGGAAACTTCCTAGACTAAGGCTGCATTCTGAACCCCAGTTTCTTACAGCCTCTCAATCAACCTTCCTTGTTTTTCTCCAGCCCACCCCCACAAATGGCTGCTTCTAACCCCACCATGACTCAGAATTCTCCCTACGGTGCTTTGTTTAATTCCATAGAAATTCAATTTTATGAGTGTCTTAGTGATAATCCTAGTGAATATTCATATTATGTTTAAGATGGAGCAGGGCAGGAAATTGAAGGCATAGGATTTGGGAGTCAGACAGACATGGGATCAATTCCTGACATTTATACCTGAATAACCTAAAGCCCCTTAATCTCTTTAAACCGATGATATGGACATAATCTATACAATAGACAGCACACAACTTTAGTGCCAGGCTGCCTGGGTCCAAATCCTAATTCACCTCTTACTAGTAAGTTACTTAGTCACTCTTTGCCTCGTTTCCTTATTTGTAAAAAAGGGAAAATAATAGTACCTAGGTCAGAAGATTGCTATGAGAATTAAATGAGTTAATATACGTAAATCACGTCAGGGTCTGGCACATGGTCAGAGCCATATGAGATTTCAGTAGTAGTAATAGAAAAAGCAATGTTATTGTCCCTTTTATCTAGTAGTTTTGTATGGGAATTAAATGAGATCATGAAGTGGCTCACAAAGAGTAAGCAGTCAATCAATAGTACTTATTATATGTGGCTGGCTTCAGAAAATATAAAGGCAGAGGATGCTTGTTCTCATTCATTTAACAGTAAACATTTTTAGTGAGTAACTAGGAAGTGCTGGGGACAGCGCCAGGTGCTGACCTCACAGAGATGCAAAAATTGGAGGCCGATCTTCAACAACCCTCAGGCCAGCAGGGAAATGAACGCACAATCGAGTGTTTTAGGTACTATGATACACATTTCCATAGGACTCCATGGCAGTCCAGAGGAAGGAGATCAGGGAAGGCCCCCTAAAGAGGGTGATGCTTGAGTTGAATCTTTAAATATGAATGGTGCCAGCCAGATGGAGAAGACAAGAGGGCGTTCCAGCAGAAGAAGCAGCCACATCTCACATTGCTGCCAAAGGCCTCTTTCTGTCCCAACCCACCTGATAATATTCCATCTTGGCCCCTCACTGCCAAGATGACAAAGGCTAAGCTCTCTACCTGGCATGCAAGCCTTTTTTACCCTGTGACCCTACCTCCTTTGTAGCTGCATCTCCGGCTGCTCCTCTTCATGGACACTGTGTTATGAGCACTCTATATGGGCTGTCCCCATCGCATCTTCGTTCACACAGGTGCCCCTACCTGTAATACCTTCCTCCTTCTCCTTCATCCTCCATCCAGCATCTTCATACTCAACCTTCAAGGCCCATCAAATATCACCTCCTTGGCAGGTCTTCTCCAATCTTCTGGGAAGTAATAATTCCTCCTCCCTCTACACCTTAAGCACACTCTCTACCACGCTGTATCATTACGTCTTGCTTATCTCCCTCCCCAACTCCCACTAAAATACAAATTTTACAAGGTCAAGGTTTCATTCGACTTTGCATTCCCAGAGCGTAGCCAAACACATGGTAAACTAGCTATAAATTGAGCTATTATGTCTTTGATGGATGCTGAGCAAATGTTCACTGAGTCATGGAGTCAGTGTAAGAACTTGCTGAGGAAGGAGTCAATCAACCAAATCAGAGATTGTTCACAGCAATTTCGTGCAGAGAAAAATCAAGCAGCATTTCCTGACTCTCTCTCCTTAGTTTCCTGAGCACTTGCTTTGAAATATGCAACCAATAAGAAAGAAGTAATTGGAAGAAATTACGCCTTTGAAGTCCCACATCCCTGTGAAACACACAGTCCTGGTATTAGAGTTTCTCTTGCCATCCAATGAGCTCTCATCGGCCATTGGAGAGCATGACCTAGATCCACCTGTACAATAAGTTGGAAGTAATTCCTACCTATTGGCACAGAATGTAATTCTCATCCTCTATAGCTTGCCGGGGATATACATGAGACCAGTTCAGGCTTGGCAATTAGAAAGGAGGGCTTGGCCCTCAGATCCCCACACTGATGGTGCTGAGAAGTGCTTCACCAACATCACTGGGAATGAACCACACCTAACAGGAGAAGGCCTATGGCAGCAAAAGTAGAATAAGGGCATTTAACATCAGTAACATTTTTTCTCTCTCATTTGCCACGTCACCAAGCTTGGGCTGCTGGGGTAGTCACATAATGTGGCCATGCTCATCAAAAATTGAGATGGCCATTATCTATCCAATCCACGTGAACGTGCCCACATATACTTTTTCTGAAAGTAGGGCACCCTCCACCTGTGCCCTTTGTTACCACCCCACGCTACCGAAAAAGACATCTCCGTTTTAGCACTTTCTTCTCTACAATCGGAAGCATCAGTTTTTGCCTCTTCTCCGTCTTTAAGAATGAGCAGATCTCCCCCAACTATAGAAATAAATTCTACTCTTTGGTTCTATCCCCAATGCTCTTTCTAACTGTTCTCACTTCCCCAGTTTATAGCCTACCTCCTGTCTTTCCACAATCTCTCTGTCTACTCATCAGGAGTATTTGTTGAGTATCTTCTGGGACCGCCAACCTCTGGACTTCTTGTAAGGTGGTGAGACGAGTAAAATCTCTGCTGTTCACAATATTGTTAGGTATTGCTACTTGTCATTGGAATCATCTTCATTGATATGCTAGGTGACAGTAGCGGACTTCTCTGGTTTGGGCCTGCCTGGCCTTTCTTCCCCCTCCTTCTTATCACAGGAACCCAATTTTCATTTGGGGAATTCTCCATCTCACATTCAATGTGGTCCTGATGGGACTACGAGCCATGACAGCTCACCAAGGAGAAGAATCAGTTGAGGAGTAGGCTGTGGTCCAAGCTGGGCCAACCCAACTCTCTCCCAGGAATCTGAATCTTGAGCAAAGTGGCAGAAGGGTAAAAAGCATTGGGATCTGAGTCATCCTAATGGCAATGCCCAAAAAAACCTGTTCATGGACTACCCAGAGTTTCCCTTATTACTTTTTTCCTGAGGGCTTCTGCTAACTAAAACAGTTGAGGCAATTCCCTAGAAACCAAGTTCAAGGTAAAAATGACTTTGATAGAAGGAAATACTTTTAGCTTAAAAAAAGGTTAATTTTAACTACTTTGCCATTCTATATCTATTTATCTATGACAAATTTCTCTGCCAATTCTATAAAGCTATGTGATTGCCTTTCAATATATCCCATTTTTTTAAGTTAACCTAACTTGGTTTCTAACTGTTACAAAAGGCATGCAACTGATATAATGACTGAGAAATATATTAATTAATTAATGCTTCTTCAGAAACCAACCTAGAAGTACAAATTAAAATATGCAGTTCTTACATAGTTATCATAATTATCATATGTACTCTCCTAAATTTGCGTTCTTAAAGTGGTAATTTCCAAAATGAGATAATCCCACGGCTGATAAAATCCAAATTGGAATCTCTGAGAATGTTCTTTGAAAGTGCTCAGCTTCTGTTCCAGTTGTTTCTGCATAAATATGGGGGGAAAAATTATGCTTAAAAGATATTTTGAGTTATGCTTGGTTTTTTTTTTCCTTTTGAAGAATATAATGTGGTTGAAATAAAGCTTGATCTTCCTGCCTTGGGAGTTCCTCATTTTTGCTACTTGTCACGAGCTTGGGACATGTCCTGGTTGGAGGGGCAGGTCCCTGCCTCTGAGCTAAGGAATTTAACGGACCCAATATTCTCAAGTCTCCTGCCCACATCATTCGTAATCTTTCCTAAGGGAGAAAACGGACTCTCATTTATACTACTTTAATTAGTGTTCTTGGCAAGTCTTGATTTGACCGGCCAAGATTCATCCTGTAGAAAATCGCATTTCGCTGCCGGTAGATGACAAGTCACTAAGGCAGGGGAGCCCCGGAGGAGCTCCTTGGCAGGCTTATTGACTTTTAATTGTTTCCTAGAAGACTACTGGAAACCTCCACCCACAGCTTTGGAGAGCATTTTTCAAAAATGAAGTCTTTATCCCTTGACAGAAAAAAATGGTTAAGGCAATTCACCAGGACCTGAGTTCAAGGTAAAGATGATTTTGATAGAAGAGAAATGCACTTATCGCAAAAAAAAAAAAAAAAAAAAAAAGATTATTTAATTTCAACTACTTTGCCATTGTTCGTCTATTTATTTATTGAGCATCAGGTTTATTCTGGGCTCCACTCGCAGCCCTGTAAGTACTGTGTTTAGATTGCTTCGCTCTGACACTCACTCAGTAAAAATGTCTCCTTATTCTTATGGTAAATTCCACCTATTATCTTCCATACTTGCCACCAGTTGCCAAGGAGACTTTTCTTCCTTATGTACAGGAGAATTTTATTGGCTTTAAAAACACTTTGGGGGCAGCGGTATATTGCATTTCTCATTCTTCTCAGACAATGGGAAGGGAAACATAGTTTCTAATCCTAATGAGAAAAAGTTTCAGCCAAACATGGAACTGATACATCTTAGAACATGTTTGCCTCATAAGCTAAAATTAGTTTCTAAATGCTAGTTCATGGACTAGCTTACATCAGATATAATGGAGGAGCTTTCTTAAAAAGCACAATCCCTGGGCCTCACCTGATCAAATGAATCAGAATCATTTTAATGGAAAATATATCTATTTGAAAGACTGAAATGGAGCTACATCTGCTACATAAAAAGGTGTCTAAGAGATGGTGGCCACGAAAAGCAAGTAACAGGACAGTAGACATAGAATAATCACATTTATTAAAAAAAGATTAAATATGCATATGATTGTATTATGTACAAAAGTTTTCAAAGACATTATCCAATAATAACAGTGGGTTATTCTAGGAAGTGCAAAGCAGAGTCTCGAGGATTTACTTTCTAATTTTTACCTTTCTGCACTTTTTGAATTATTTTCACCAAAAGCCCATATTACTTTTGTAACTGAAATTAATTAATCAACAGTGAAAAATACATTAAAAGCTTCCCAGGGCATTCTGCTCATCAGCCAGTTTCAGGGACCATTGTACCAGGCAAATGAGATAGAAGTCCATTCATTTAATTTCTCAATTAAAGGAATTGCACTTTCTCTCAAGATGCAAGTTTTTCTAAATAAGCTGTCATACCAGGCCTCAGAGCAAAGTTGACACCTGCCAGCATTTATCCACATGGAAAGTAACAGAGGAGAATATATGATGGAGGAAGGAAGAACTTGTATTAAAATTTGAAGATGAAAACATTACAGCCCGAGGAGAAAAAAGCCTTAAAATTACTTTCATAGGGATGAAGACTGGGAAACTAAATTCTTATCCACCATCTTATACTCGATAACGTAAAGTACTTTCACTTCCTTTAATGAAAAGATCCATAAATCAAGCTAAAATTTTACTGCTTTCGTTCCCTCTTGAAAACTTTGATTGTCAGCGGGCAGCATATTCGTTGTTATTATAAGAACTGTAATCGTTTATCATTTTGACGTAGGTCTTAATGAAATAGGCTGAGTCAACCCCAAATGGAATATTCTTTAGTATTCTTCAGTGGTAAAATTCCACTGCCACTAGCCAAAGAACAAGAATCTTCTACTCTTTAGATTACAGCTTTGAGAAAGTAGCTTTTACACATTTTTGCTTTCTTTTATACTCCTCCGTGCTGGAATACTGGTCCAGCATTCTGCCATTAGCCATTTAGATATCAAAGCAACTTTAGAAGCGTGTGGAAGAAATCTCAGGACAGAAATGCCTACAGGTAGGAATTTAGGAGAATACAAATGTTTCTCAGCTCAGGCCCTCCTTTAGAACATGTGGTACCAGTTCAACCTTCAGATTCCCTGTGGCCATGGAAATTTTAATTCAGTAAGTCGGGTACTGTCAGCCCTGGTGTTCTAGTCATTAAGATTCGTCACTCTCACCACTGTGGCCTGGGTTGGTTTGATGGTCAGGGAACCACACCACCTATTTGTTGGTTGTCACACTGTGGCAGCTGCGTGTTGCTGTGATGCTGAAAGCTATGCCGTTGGTATTTCAAATACCAGCAGGGTCGACCACGGTGGACAGGTTTCAGTGGAGCTTAGAGAATAGACAGAGTAGGAAGAAGGTCTGGCTGCTCACTTTTGAAAAAATTGGCCACGAAAACCCCATGAATAGCAGCAGAGCATTGTCTCACACAGCGCTGGAAGGTGAGAGGATGGCGCAAAACAAGAGGGCAGGGTTCTACTCTGCTTACATAGGGGCACTAGGAGTCGGAATCAACTTAATGGCATTAACCACAAAAAAGTCCGGTACTGGGCCCAGGAATCTGAATGTTAGCCAGTGCCCCAAGTGATTTTGCAGGGCAGTTGGAGCCACCGTACCAGTCCTGCACTGCCTCCCCCTAGACAAGAGTTAAATAAACTTACGTGCTTGTTACCAAATGAGGTTTTCCGTCATTTGTGGAATCCCATGAAACGCACATCTTGGCAGGCCAATGTGGCCCCCTTCCCCTCATTTAAGTACCATGCCGGCTGATCACCAGTTTCTCTAAGCTTGCTTTTCTACTTTTCCACCCTTATTTCCAAAGACTCTTTGCATCTTCACACTTTTAACTTTGGAAACCACCTCTCTTTAGTCCAAAAAGTTTGTCCTCTCTTTTCCTGTAATTAATATTTTCAAAATACAAATACGCCTAAATGTGAGATACCTACTCACAGATTGCTTCATTACGAAACAAATTATAATACAATCCACAATAAATTGAAAAGCTTACAGAAAGCCTCAAAATTTGTCAAGCTTTTAGCAGTCATAGATTCATCAATTTATTCTTTCATTTAGCAAATGCTTGCTGCATGTGTGTATTACCTGCAGAGTAATGAGCTAAGCACTGAAGGATAATCAAAGAGAATAAAATCTACTTTCTCCCCTGGAGTTAGGGGATAAAAGATACACAAGACTGAAAGAAATATATAATAATGCGTAGACAAAGGTGATCAAGTGGTGAAAAAAAGAGGTTTTGCCAAAAAATATATTAGCATTTAAAGAGGATGGAAATTACACTGACTGGAACAATTGTTTAGAACAATTGTCTTTCTAAATAAAATGTTTGCTTCAGTAAATCAAGCTTTTTGGAAAAAGTTTTTTCAAGGGCAAATAGTAAGTCTATCTTGGAAAAAGGGGGTTATTTACGAAAAAGAGAAAGAGAGTGAGAAGGTATTTGTAGAAGAAAGTAAATGTTTCCATATCCAGCCCTCCATTCCAAACGTCTCCTTATTATTTTTCCCAAGGGATCCGTTCAACCCTCAAGTAAATTTGAAGCTGGATTCCAAATCATTCCTGTAGACTGGAATTCCAAAATGGTGAGGTAAATGATTTCCTTACATACCGTGTTTGTGTGTGTGCTTGGTACCCTCGCCCACGAGACCATAATTACAATGAATGCAAACACTGGGTGCTTCTAAGTCCTCACAGTGTGAGCACAGAGCCTCCTCAAATCTGGGGCAAGAGAAAACCTTTTGAATTAAATTATAAAGTGATAATGTACATGAAAGGCAGAAAAATTATATAGAAATAAGGCTGTGCAATTGTCCAATAAATATGGAAATAGAACCCAATAAATTTTTTTCCCATTCTGTTTCACTATATCCTCATGTATTCCCTTCAATATGTCCTGCAAACCAAACCTAGAAGCTATCGATTTAAAGAAAGAGAAATATGAATTAAGTATCAAAGAACTCTACTTTGCAAAAGGTCACTTTCCTAGGGTAGTAGAAAGCGTATTGTCTTTTGTTAAAATAAATAAACAGATATACATTTTTAAAACCCACTAGCTTATCGAATTACAGCGTCATTTATCAGCCATGCTTCTCCTATCATAAAATAACTTGGCTTGTCCCTGAAAAAATAAATAAATAAAAATGTCAATTTTAGAATTGTAATTGACAACTTCTACTCAATAATAAATAACAAATATTTTTGAGAGCAGGAAGGAAAGGATGTTGCATAGATTTGTTTAAGGTATCCCCTGGACTTTGCAGAACATCCTAATGTCAAATATTCTGTACCGTGTCTCTGGACAGATCTGCGGATTGGTCAAACCAAGCATCTTTGTAATGGGCATCTGTTTTTTTCTACTTAGGTCTCCTGCTTTTCAGGAACTCGTCTTACCCCACCCCCCCACCCCCACCCCCAAGCCCCTCAAACCAGGTGGCTTTGTTAGTGGCTCCCAATTAGAATATCAAGATTAGGCTCATGACCCATAAAAACATCTAAGATTATTATGTCCTCTTGATTAATTGACCTATTTCTTATTATGAAATGAACTTTAGCCTTCTTTATCCCTGGTAGTATAATCTTTGCTCAGAAATCTACTTGGTAGGATATCCATAACAAAGACTTTTTGTTGGAAAATAATGTGAAAGAACAAATTCTAGATTTTTTTCCTGCCATATCCAAAAACTGTGGTCAATATCAAAAGGCACTTTCATGAAAAGCGATCATGGATATTTTCATTGGCTCTCATTTTCTTTCACTGAGAAATAAAAGGTCTGAAATTTTCAGATGATCATGAATTCTCAGGACCTGACCATACATGATGATTAAATATTTCAGAAAGCTTTTCATCTGGATCTCGGCTACATTCCAATGGTGAATCAAATTTTGCCTCTTGAGAATTGAGAAATCCCTTTACCTTTTTTCCAGTTGTGGTGAAATACATAGAACATAAAATTCACTATCTTAACCATTTTAAGTGTACAGTTCAGTAGTCTTGAGTTGTTGTTCAATCAGTCTCCAGAACGTTTTCATCCTACAAAACTCTATACCCGTTAAACAACTCTCCATTTCCCCCTTCTTCTATCCCCAGGCAACCACCATTCTACTTTCTGTCTCTATGAGTTTGACTTCCTTTACTTTTTTTGTGTGTGTGCTTTTTGGTGAGGAAGATTGGCCCTGAGCTAACATCTGTTGCCAAACTTCCTTTTTTGTTTCTCTTCCCAAAACCCCAGTACATAGTTGTATATCCTAGTTGTAGGTCGTTCTAGCTCTTCTACATGGGATGCTGCCACAGCATGGCTTGATGAGCAGTGCATAAGTCCGTGCCCAGGATCCAAACTAGCAAACCCTGGACCACCAAAGTGGAGCACGCGAACTTAACCACTCAGCCATGGGGCTGGCCCCTACTTTACCTTTTAAACCACATTTTACCTCATTAATATCAAAGCATTACGTTTTTAGCAAAACATTCAGACAATTTGGAAATGTACAAAAGCAGAAATTAAATTCTTTCCATTCCTAATCCCATAGCCCTGAGATAATGATTATTAATAGCTCTGTGTAGATGAAGCTGTATTTTTTTTCTATGCATCTATTTAGGAAAGGATGGAGTTGGGGGCTTGAACCACATCCCCTCCTTAGAGTCCCCTGATCACTGTGCCTCCAAATTTCAGGGTCCTCTTGCTGATCTCCCCTCACCATGCTCATTTTGCACTGTTCACAGATTGTAATTTACAGTCTCCAACCCCCCCGCCCCCAACCATGGGTAATTGCCACGTCTATGGTCCATTCCCCTTGAAGGGACCAGAAAGTGCTTATAAACATGGAAGTTCAATTTAGGACCTTATCATTTACTTCCCTTCTCAGTACTAACTCAGAAAAAGTAGCAATCTTTACTAAATGGAAGCATAAAAGATTTTAAATATTTGATAATAAATAAAATAGTTTATTTAAAATTAACAGTCGACTAAATATTACTTTTCCCAGCAACCAAACAAAAAGCAGCCCATGCAAACTCTTCACAGGGCCTCCTCCATGGGTTCACCCTGCTCGCAATCTAATTCCCTCAGTCATAAGTCCTCCATCATTTCTAAGACGCATTCTTTTTCTAGCCTCCTTCAAGAGACTATCTTTCCACCTCTCTGGAAATCACATCCCCTACTAGCAAGGCTGTTCTCACTCAAGTTGCCTCACCCACTCCAGCAGTACATGCCCTGGTCTAAGTTATTTAGTCTGAAATAACACTCCAGGGGCTCCAGTAGGATGGTTCCTGGGGGCTTCCCATTCAGGTTTCCCCAACTTTGTGAGTTATAAATATGTTTCAGTGTTCTTCCAAGCCTCCAATTGGATCAGACACCCATATAAACACCTGGTCATCACCCGCATGCTTATTGTTACCAACATGTGCATCATTTCAGGACTGGTTAATATAACATTAGCTGCTGTAACAAATAAACTCTCAGATCTCAGTAGCTTGATACACAAAGCCTAATGAGGATCTCTTGGTTGGTAGGAGACCTTCCATGTGCTCATTCAGGAGCCAGACCCCTGCCATCTGTGGCCTTGTCCTCTGTTAGGTCCCCAAAATCCTCCATGGAGGATGCTCTGTAGGCTTCTATGTTCAATTAGCAGACACAGGAAAAGATGTGACAGATGGTGCAGGAGTTTTTATGGACCAGATCTGGAAGGCGTATGCATCTCTCCTGCCCACGTTCCATTGGCAAGAACTCAATCACAAGGCCAGGGAGAGTGGGAAATTCAGTACTGCTGCATCCCAGGAGGTAAAGGAAATGGGTTTTGTGAAAACATAGCAGTCTCTGCCACTACCTCCATAGTCTCAGTTTTAAGCACTCCACACTCTCCCTGATGATCAATTCCTATGTTTCCAACTCATTTCCTTAAGTACGCAAGTACAGCAACGCTTGTCTCCCTCAGCACCTCCAATCCATTGATCCTATCATCTCTTCACTCCCTCACCTCACCTCCCATGTCTTTACTTAACTATTTACTTGGCTTGGATGCCAAATTCCACTATTATAATCATCCCCTCTTGAATACGTTTAACTCTCATTTCTCTCTCTCCTTCTGTCTTAGAATGTCTATTAGCTGCTGAAAATCATTTCAATGATGCTTGAGCCCTTGTAACTAGAGATCTGCAATGTACCAGGAGCAACTCGCTCAGAACCCTTTGCTGCAATATCTGATTTAGGGCTTTCTATTCTGCTTGCCGGTGTCATGGTCTAACCAACCCACCTATATGGATACATGACCTTTCTTTCCTGGGTCTCAGACATGCCAGCTCTCAACTCTATGAACATTTGGTTTGGTACTGATTAGTAATATTTGCTTACTCTTCAAGATCTAATGTAAATCTGAATTCCTTATCATCACTGTTCCTAAAATCTCTTTAACCAAAAACTATTGCCTTGATCAACCCTACCTGTCTGTATATCTACCTCACCAGCTCCCACCTACAGATCTCCAAATCAATAATGACCACAATCCAAGCTGACAGTGGAATATGGGGAAGAAAAATGGAGAAGGTCTTTCAAATAAAAGGAAAAAAAATGAGAAAAGACTCATCAATGGGGCAATGGATAATAAAATTAGTTAGACTGGGGAGGCCTCATGGAGACAGCCATACAGAGACTATAGCAGTAGGTGATCAGAAACCATTACAACTTTCTGAGAAAGATTAAAACATATTATAAAGCTACAATATTAAAAAGCTCTGGTGTTGGTGCATGAGACAGATAAATAATCCATCTTTTCCTTACTGATCTGAAATACTACCTTCATCATATACTAAATTCTCATAATTTTAGGCTGATTTATGGACTTTCTCTTGTGTTCCATTAATATAAGTCTTCTGGTTGGGACAACTGGGTAGCCATTTGGGAAAAAATAAAGTTGAAGTCATACCTCACACCTTACATCAGAATAAATTCCAGATAAATTAAAGATTTAAATGGAAAAAAGCCTTTACAAGTACTAGATAAAAATTTAAGATGATGATTTTTATAAACATTGAGTATGAAAGTCTTTCTAAGTATGAAACAATCCCCAGAAGCAAGAGAAGATTAATAAATTCCAATTTTTAAATGACAAGCAACAAGTTAGCGGGAAATATTTGAAACTAATGTAGAATGAAGGCTAATTTCCCTAAAATATAAAGATTTCCTCAAATCAAGAAGAACAATCTCATGACTCAATAGAACACAGAAGATACTGCCAGAAAAGAAAATACAAATAGCTCTTAAACATATGAAAATATACTCAAACTTATATATAACAAGAAAAAATGTAAACTTACATCCACACTGACATATTCTTTTCCCTCTATCAGATTAGTAAACTATGTTAATGAAGGTTTGAGGAATTTTCTCACACAAAACTGGGGAGAATGTAAATTGATAGGTCTTTCTGGAGGCTAATCTAGCAATATCAAAATTATATGAACACACAGCCTTTGATCCAGTCATCTTACTTCTAAAGATTCTTGCTATAGATATACTCACACATGTGCAAATTAACATGTGGAGAATTATTCATTATAGAATTGTTAGTAATTGCAACAGATTGAGAGCAACCTGAAAACCAATCAATAGAAATCTGGTTGAATTAATTTTCCAGGCAGTAGTACCCTACACAGTCTTTAAAAAGAATGAATGAGAGCTTTATCTATTGCTAGGAGACAATTTCCAAGTTATGTTGTCAAATGTAGAAAAGCAAGTTGCAGAACAGAACGTATCCTTTGCTAATACAATGTGTTATATTCTTATAACATGCTATTATATGAAAACAGGGTGGATAAAAACAAATGGATGGAACAAGGTCTGTATCTGAGTTGGTGGTATTATAACAATGATACCAATGTCGTTTTCCTTGGTTTTGAGCATGTGCTATGCTTATGTAAGATGTTATCATTGTGGGAAGCTGGTAAAGTGTACACAGGAACTCTCTGTACTGTTTTTGCAGCTTGTTGTGATTCATAAACTAGTTCAAAAGATAAAACTCTTTTTAAAAAGGAATTGATGTATGTACACACGTATATATGTATTTACGTGTGAATGCAAAAAATATCTGGAGGGAGGGATACACGACCAACTGAAAACATGGATTGAGTCTGGGAAGGGGAATTAAGTGGCTGGCAAACTAGGGGAGGATATTTCTCTGTACATCCTTTTGTTCTTTATGAATTTAAAATCTTATTTTAAAAAATACAGCTTTTCAAAGAAGCTTTTGAGCCGTGAAGGTACATGATGAAAGTGAAGGAAGAGAAGTAGAAATCACAAATGAACATTAGGTTTCAGCCTTGGGTTTCTCAGAATGTGATCACTAGCAATGAGAATAGCGTTCTTTCATCTTCAGAAAACAAACGCCTACCTTCTCCAGCATTTGCTTTGCTCTTTCTTTAAAATCTATTTGCCAAAATGAGCATTTTTATAACAATTTAGGAAAAAGAAAGAGTGTCTAGAACCAGAAAAAAATGTTAGAGAGATTTGCAGTCAATCATCAGCAAGATCTAAAAATAAATTGTTCTCTTTTCCAGGGATACTGGTAATTTTTAAAAATTTTCTTTAGATTTTGTCACATTATTGCAGGAAAAGCATTGATGATTATTTTGAAATTGTTTTAAACAATTTTAAGCTTTTAACTTTAATTTTAAATTTAAACAATTCTAAGCTTTTAAACTTAGTAGATTCATATTCATCTCCATGTGGCTTGATGTGTTACAAAAGCAAGAATTCCTTAGTGTTTAGAAGCAGGAGATACTTTTGAAATTGGCAGAGTAATCTCAAGAATTATATGTAAGTATTTTTCAAATTAAAAATTGCCACAGGAGTCTCCCTTCAAAATGGTGCTTGTAGGGCCTAGTGGTTAAGTTCAAGGTGCTCCACTTCAGCAGCCCAGGTTCATGGGTTCAGATCCTGGGCACAGACCTACAACATTCATTAGCCATGCTGTGGCAGTGACCCACATATAAAATGGAGGAAGATTGGAACAGATGTTAGCTCAGGGCTAATCTTCCTCAGTAAAAAAGTAAATAAACAAACAAATAAATAAACAAAACCTGTATGTAAATTATTGGGCACTTACATGTGTTTCTTGTGAAGTTAACCTTTGTTAATTAATGATCAAGTGCCTTAGCCCACCCACAAGAAAGGATTTTCTCCAGTTTACACAGATTCCAAAGAGCCCTTGGCAGATGTGGAGCTGATGAACAGCACCCATCCCTTACAATCCCCTTTCTCCCAAACTCCCACAACTCAAATTCTGTGACTGGCACCTCCGTCCACGCAGTTGCACAAGCCATAACCATGGAGAGATTTGGTATCTCTCTTCTCTTCACACTCCATAGCCACATCAACCACAAAACCCTTCTCAGCAAAGTTCCTATGCAGAGTTGTCTGTATTTGATGCCCTCACTTTCTCATCTCTTTTTCTTTATTCGATTCAGTCCAGTTGGGTTATCATCTCTACCACTTCTCCATTATCAAGGTCACCAATGCTGTGCATCTAGCCAAAGCCAGTGGTCCCTTTTACATTTCCCTCTTACTAAACCTCTCAGCAACATTTACAACAGTTGACCACTCCCTCATTCTTGAAAGTCTTCTCTGAACCTTTGTAAGATCAGAGTCACCTGGATTTTCTCCTAACTCAAGGGTCAGTCTTTTCATTTTGCTTCTCCCCTCTAGAAATCCACTGTATTTTAGGTAGCCCAAGGCTCGATGCTTGATCTTCTCTCTTCTCTGCTTTCGCTCTAATCCCTTGACTTCAAATACCACTGCTATGTTTATGATTCTCAATTCCACTCCACTCCCTAAATCCCAGAATCAGATACCAACTTAGAAGCCCAATAGGCATCCCAAATTTTATGGAGCCAAGACAAAGCTATTTACTTCTCCACCACTCTTTCTCCCCCACCAGCCTCCCACCTACTTCTTCACTTTCAGTAAATAGTACCATCATACTCTCCATTGCTCAAGCCAAAAATACAAGCCTTATTCTGATTTTTCCCTCTCCCTAAAATCTTGCATTCAGGCTAGGAGTGGATTTTGTCAACACTACCTGCAAAATATAAACACAACCTTGTGCCTTACCACCTCCACTTGCACCACCTAGGTGGAAGCCATGATATCTGGCCTGATTTTTGCGGCAGACTCCCAATTAGCTCCCCTACCTCCACAGCTACCCTTTCACAATTTATCTACTACACAGCAGCCAGAGCAAAGGTCAGACTCCTTAACTCCTCTTCCTACAAACTTCTAATGGTTTAACATTACCCTTAGATCAAAATCCAAAATCCTTACCATGATATACAGGGCCCTACAAGATCTCCGACCTCGCCTCTGGCCAATTCCACCCTCACTCCCTGCATTGTCCTTCCTGCCATCCCTTGTCCCTCAAACAGGCCAAGCTCTTTTCCACCCCAGGGCTTTGTGCTTGCTGGTCCCTCTGCCTGGAAAAATCATTCAACACGTCTTCACATGGCTCCTCCTCATCATTCAAATCTTAGCTCAGGTATCACTCCCTTAGAGAGATCTTCCCAGTCCACTCGACTTACAAGCAGCCTTTCTACTCACTCTCTGTTATACTGCACTATTTTTTTCCATTACCTTAAACCGTCTTATTTTTCATCATGATTAATGTCTGTCTTTCTCACTTAGAAACTATGTCCTTAGAGGGCAGAGACTCTGTCTTATTTTCTGCTGTATCCTCACATGGAAGACGGTCAAACAATGTGCCACTTGACTGACTCAAGGTCAGAATCAGTCCTCCTCAGGTCATGGAGAGGAATCTGGAAGCATGGCTCTGGACCAAAGGCTGCTGTGGTCTGGGGCTTCCATGATGCCTAGGAAGATAACTTCTCTGGGAATGGGGGACTCTTTCCAGCCAAGCTTGTTACTATTGATTGAGGGACAAGAAGGGGCTTAACCTGTGAATGCCGGGACTTCTGTCGTCAAAGCTGGAAAGGGCAGGACATTCAGGAACAAGCTATAAGGACTATAATGATAATATTAAAAACAACAACAACATGTATTGAGTGTGATCTACATGCTAAGCACTGTGCCTAGCACTTCATAGGAGTTCCCTCGTTGAATGCTCACAACTTACCTGAGGAGTTGGTACTATTTTTTTAAATTGTGGTAAAATATACACAACATAAAATCTACCATGTTAACCATTTTTTTTTTTTTTTTTTTTTTTTTTTTAAGATTTTATTTTTTCCTTTTTCTCCCCAAAGCCCCCCGGTACATAGTTGTGTATTCTTCGTTGTGGGTTCCTCTAGTTGTGGCATGTGGGACGCTGCCTCAGCGTGGTCTGACGAGCAGTGCCATGTCCGCGCCCAGGATTCGAACCGCCGAAACACTGGGCCGCCTGCAGCGGAGCGCGCGAACTTAACCACTCGGCCACGGGGCCAGCCCCCCATGTTAACCATTTTTAAGTGTAGAGTTTGGTGTCATTAAGTGTGTTTGCCTTGTTGTGCATCCATCACCACCATCCATCTCCAGAACTTCTTCATCTTCCCAGACTGAAACTCAGTCCATTAAACAGTAACTCTTCATTTCTTCCCTTCTCTTAGTCCCTGGCGACCACTATTCTACTTTCAGTCTCTACAAATTTGACTGTTCTAGGTATCTCATATAAGTGGAATCATATTGTCCTTTTATGTCTGGCTTATTTCGCTGAGCATGTTTTCAAGGTTCATCCACATTATAGCATACATCAGAATTTCCTTCCATTTTAAGGATGAGTAATACTCCATTGCATGTATATAGCACATTTTGTTTATCCATTCACCTGTCAATGGACACTTGGGTTATTTCCACCTTTCGGTTATTATGAATAATGCCACTATGAACATGGGTGTACAAATATCTTTTTGAGTTTCTGCTTTCAATTCTTTTGGGTGTATACACAAAAGTTGAGTTGCCGGCTCATATGGTAATTATGTTTAGTCTTTTGAGGAACTGTTATATTGACTTTCACAGTGGCTACACAATTTTGCATTCCCACCAACAGTGCGCAGGGGTTGCACACATCCTTGCCAAGGCTTGTTATTTTCCTTTTTTTTTTTTAATAATAGCCATCCTAATGGGTGTGAACTCATTGTGGTTTTGATTTGTATCTCCCTAGTGATTAGTGATATCGACCATCTTTTCGTGTGCTTATTGGCCATCTATATATCTTCTTTGGAGAAATGTTTATTCAAGTCCTAAGTCCACTTAATTGGGTTGTTTGTTTTTTGGCATTGAGTTGTAAGAGTTCTTTATGTATTCTGAATATTAATCCCTTATCATACAAGATTTGCAAATATTTTCTCCCATTTCATGGGTTGTCTTTTCACTCTGGTGATGGTGTTCTTTGAGGCACAAAAGTTTTTAAGTTTGATGAAGTCCTCTTTTGCTGAAGTTTATCTATTTCTTCTTTTGTTGCCTATGCTTTTGGTGTCGTATCCACGAAATCACTGCCAAATCCAATATCATAAAGCCTTTCCACTATGTTTTCTTCTAGGAGGTTTTTTAAGTTTTAGCTCTTATGTTTAGACTTTAACCCATTTTTTTTTAAAGATTTTATTGTCTTCCTTTTTTCTCCCCAAAGCCCCCCAGTACATAGTTGTGTATTCTTCGTTGTGGGTCCTTCTAGTTGTGGCATGTGGGACGCTGCCTCAGCGTGGTTTGATGAACAGTGCCATGTCCACACCCAGGATTCGAACCCAATGAAACACTGGGCCACCTGCAGCGGAGCTCGAGAACTTAACCACTCAGCCATGGGGACAGCCCTGATCTTTAATCCATTTTGAGTTAATTTTTGCATATTGTGTAAGTTAAGGGTCCAGCTCCACTCTTTTGCATTTTGAAATCCAGTTTTCCCAGCACCATTTGTTGAAAAGACTGTCCTTTCCCCATTGAATGGTCTTGGCACCCTTGTCAAAAATCATTTGACCATACATGTAAACGTTTATTTCTGGGCTCTTTATTCTTTTCTATGGTTCTATATGTCTGTCTGTACATTAGTACCACACTGTTTTGATTAGTGTAGCTTTGTAGTAAGTTTTGAAATCAGGAAGTATGAGACCACCAACTTTGCCCTTCTTTTTCAAGATTGTTTTGGCTATTTGGAGTTCCTTAAGATTCCATATGAATTTTAGGATGAAATTTTCTATTTCTGCAAAAAATGTCATTGGAATTTTGGTAGGCATTGAGTTGAATCTATAGATTACTTCCGGTAGTTTTGAATCTTAATAATACAGTAGTCCTCCCTTAGCCGAGGTTTCACATACTGCAGTCTTAGTTACCCATGGTCAACCACAGTGCAAAAATATGAACTGGAGGGGCTGGCCCCATGGCTGAGTGGTTAAGTTCGCGCGCTCCGCTGCAGGCGGCCCAGTGTTTCGTTGGTTCGAATCCTGGGCGCGGACATGGCACTGCTCATCAGACCACGCTGAGGCAGCGTCTCACATGCCACAACTAGAAGGACCCACAACGAAGAATATACAACTATGTACCGGGGGGCTTTGGGGAGAAAAAGGAAAAAATAAAATCTTTAAAAAAAAAAAATATGAACTGGAAAATTCCAGAAATAAACTATTCATAAGTTTTCAATTTCATGCCATTTGCCATTCTGAGCAGTGTGTGAAATCTTGCGCTGCCCACTCTGCCCTACCTGGGATGTGAATCATCCCTTTGTCCAGTGGATCCATGCTGTATGCGCTACCCACCCCTTAGTGACTTAGTAGCGGCTTGGTTATCAGATGGATTGCCACGGTATCGCAGTGCTTGTGTTTAAGGAACCCTCATTTTGTTTTATATTGACCCCAAAACACAAGAGTAGTGATGCTGGCAATTTGGATATGCCAAAGAGAAATTGTTAATCTCTTACTGTTCCTAATTGACAAATTAAACTTTACCATAGGTACGTATGTATAGGGAAAAAACATAGCATATATAGGGTTCAGTACCATCTGTGGTTTCAAGCATCCACTGGATGTCTTGGAACTTCTCCCCCAAAGATAAGGGGGCACTACTGTATTAAGTATTTTAATCCTTAAACATAGGATGTTTTTCCGCTTACTTAGGTCTTCTTTAATTTCTTTAGGCAATGCTTTCTAGTTGGCAGTGTACAAGTCTTTCTCCTCCTTGGTTAAACTTAGTCCTAAATATTTTATTCTTTTTGATGCTGTTGTAAATGGAATTGTTTTCTTAATTTCTTTTTCAGATTGTTCATTGTTAGCGTAAATTAACACAACTAATTTTTGTGCATTGACTTTGTATCCTGCAACTTTGCTGAGATTGTTTATTAGTTCTAACAGGTTTTTTTTGTGGAATCTTTAGAGTTTTCTACATATAAGACCATGTTATGTGCAAACAGAGATAGTTTTACTTCTTCCTTTTCAGTTGGCACTATTTTTATCCTTGCATTATAAGTTAGAAACTGAGCATATCAGATAAGAATGCATTCAGCTGAAAGTAACAAAATTTACTGGGGCTTGGCAATTGTTTATTTTTCTCACTGAATAAGAAGCCTAAAGTCCAGAGCTGGTACAGAGGCTCCAAGACACAGCTGAACTGCTAAGCTCTTTCTGTTTTCACTCCTTCCTTTTTAGCACGTTGGCTTTCCTTTCCAAGCAAGCCACAAGACAGTTACTGCACCTCCATGATCATGTCCACATCCAGCCAGGAAGAACCAGGAAGAGTTTTCTCTTCTCAAAGATTTGCCTTAAATTTGCGATGGATTCTGCCCCTACCTCACCCATCAGCTGATTTGTCCTTACGTCTCTCTAGCTATAACTGAGTTGCGAGCCCACCTTTAGACTAATCCGTGGCTGAAAGGGAAGAGATTTTTATGACTGTTTTTGACCAATCGTGATTCATACCCTGGGGCTGGGATAGACCACCTGCAGTCAAGGGATATCATACCAGTATCTGAACAGATCCATGCTCCATTAGCAGGGGGAAGGAAGAAATGGCTTTTGGCAGCCAATGGTATGGGTGGAACTGAGGCATAGAGAGGTTAAGTGGCAGAGCCAAGGTTCTCATCCAGGCAGTCTAGCTCTGAAGCCTTCTCTTCTAACCAGATAAACAGAGGGACAAGAGGTCTGGTGCCCAATAAGCTAAATGGAATTAATGATTGAGTATCCCTTGTTATCTTAGGGTATGAATGGAAATGGGAATACAGAGCGGTGGAGATATCAGAATCCCCTGGGGGACTGTCCTGAACTATAGCTCTCCCCAGACATTCTGCTGTGACCTCCAAGTACACATGTGGCCCACGATCAACCCCTATTGGAACCAGTGTGTTCATGAGCCACTGTTATCAATAGCTTTGTTCAATTAGGAGGAAAAGATTAAGAACCACTGTGATAAGGAATATGTAAATCATACACACATTCAGTTTTATGACTTTTAATTGATTTTGAGGGATTTGCTTTTGTTTTTCACTTTGTATCCCAATAATATTTCTTAAAACATTCTAAATCCCTGTTGAATTAAGTGGCAAAGGGATTTGTCTCTCCTGAGGTCAAGGTACTGAGGAAGACACTTTAAAAAAACAAATGAGTGAACAGTCACCACTTTTGGGGACAAGATAAAAAAATTTGAAAATATGTAAATCTAACGGTTTCTACATTTAAAGTTAAGTTGAGATGTAGCCCATGTAACTCATTTCAACAAACATTTATTAAGTGCCACATATGAGACATTATACTGGGTACAAAAATGAGTAGTTCCATTAAAAAACTTCAGGGAAATCTGTTAAACCCTTAAAATCTCTTCTAAAATTTCAAGATATGTACTTAAATGATACATGTATTTGTTAGGAGGTCTTTTTAACCTTCACCAGATTCTCAGGTCTATCAAGTGTTTGTCCATGGCACGCAAAAAGTTGGATCACTGCTCAGAGTGGCCTGTGCCCATAGATGGGGTGTAGCCACAGTGGTCCTTAGGCAGCAATAAGATGTATTACAAGGTGAGTGGCATTATTTTGGTTCCAAGAGGAACTTCACCAGGGATGAAGGAAAATTCCAGCCAGTGGACAGAGATGAGAACATGGCTCAGCCCCCAGAGGAAGAAGGCTGGCAAGAGTTCTAGGCATGCAACTCATTTTGCTCTGCCAGTCTGAGCAGACACACAGTGTGGGTAAGAGTAGAGGGCTAGGGGTGGTGGCTCCAGTGGCATCAGTTTCAATAAATGCCCATCTTAGGGAATGACAGAAATTTCCAGTTCTACTTGCTGTGCAAATGGCACATTTTACATGCTATCAGTCTTGGTAATCACTGACTTAGGAGTTGAGCCTAAGGGTTGGAAATCTTAGGTAAGGCATACCCTGGGCATTCATGGATTTTTAGTGATGGTTAGCTTGTCATATGGAGAGATGCACAGAAAATCAAAGAACTCAGTTACAGATAATGACTACTATATCTCCTTGATAAAAGAAGGGAAGAGACCAGGTGAGCGTATACAGAAATTTGGGATGGAAGGGATAAGAGTTGATGAGCTCAGCTTTGTGAATGAAGTGAAGACTTCCCACAGGCACTGAACCATGCAGGCTTATAAAATTATTCAATAACCATAGGCAGCAGTGAAGAAGAGTTGACTGTCAGTAGAGTGCAATAATTAAGGTAGCATAGTGTGATGATTACCGCATGAACTCTGGAGCAAGATCACCTGGGTTCAAAGCCTGGCTCTGCGACCTACTGGCTGTTTGATCTTAGAAGAGTTTCTGTGCCTCAGTTTCCTCATTTGTAAAATGAGACTGTAATAGTACTTAGGTCATAGGATTGTTGTGATGATTAAATGGGTTCATCTTTGAAAAGAACTGAGAGCAATGTCTGACACAGAAAAAGTTCAAAATCATCATTAAGTCAGGGATGAGAGCCACCAGAAGGTCAAGGAGATGAGAGTATTTAGGGATCTGGTCAATTAATTGATAGACCATGTGGCTCAAGGTAGAAAGGGAAGAAAATAAAACAAAGCCAGGAAGGGGAGATAGGCTTGGAGGATAGGGAGGAGTCAAAAGAGAAAGAATGAGTTTGGTGAACGTGAGATAATGGAAGAGGTAGACCGATATGATCCTTTGATAAGAGGGGAATTTAGGAATTTTAATTTCTAGAATTGGTCCTTTTGGAGAAATGGCAGGTTCCAAGATGTGATCAGGCAAGTAGAGGTGGCCAAATGGATGGGAGATGAATGTTGGAGCAGAAGAGCTGGGGATGGAGCACCTGGAAGGACAGGGATGTTCCAGTGGCTGATCCAAGGGATGTTGAAGGTCTCAGAGACAGTAAAGGCAGGAAAACAGAAAGCCAAGCTTCTGTAGTCCACCTTGCTTTTCCCACACACATGAGCCCTCTGTCCTTCCTCCATTTCTAGGGCACCCCACGATAGCGCGTGTGATATGTTAATAGCGTGCAGGCTTTGGAGTCAGGCTTATACCAGTCCTGACCCTGCCTCCCATTTACTCTCTGCTAACATTGATTGCTTCAATTCCCTATTTTCTCACTTGTAAAATTGGGCTCATAATATCTACCTAGCAAAATTGTAGGGATTAAGTGAAATAATGTGTGTGAAGCACTCAGTGCATAGTTAGTGCAGCCTTCAACATCCAGGCACTGGTCTGATGCTCTCAGCCAGACCATGTTGTTCTCCTATTGACCATATAAACTCTCACAGGACACTGACGTCAGACAAGGCCACTCAGAGACCATGATAGAGTGAGACACAACAAGGTCGCTGTGCAGCCCACAAAATACCAAACATCCTCCACTCTCTGCTAAAACGAGTGACTGCTGCTTCTTAAGCAATTCCAGCTTTATCTCCCACTCCAATCTGCCCTCCCTAGAGAGAAGATTTATTGAGATGCCCGGTCATGGAATTGCCTCTGCTTCCTTCCACCCAATTTAGAGTGGGCTCTTGCTTCATTAGACCCTCCCCAGGATTACCCAACTAACACCCAAATCCTATAATAGGTTCTTTCTAACACCCTCTAGTGTGTGTTCTCCCTGGCTGCAATAAGTAATAAGCCCAACTTGTTCAACCAGAGGTGTGTTCCTAATGGTCTGAACAAGCAACTTGGGCTGAAGGACATTAATAGTGCTCAATTAATGATAGTTATTATTTTGGGTGTTAGTTTCTCTTCCTCTTCTGATGTTGGAATATGATCACAAAATGTAAACATTGTACTTCTCATTAGTGTTAAATTGGAAAATCCAAGATAATCCCACCTCTATCATTCTACGAGTCTATGATTCTAAATTTGACACTCCCGAAGACGAATGGAACTCATTAATTTATTCTATATCATTTCATTTACAATTAGACAAACAACAAACATCTCAGTAGCCCATGTACAGTCACTGTTTTCAGATTTTTCCTGTCAAAAAAATAAATTTCAGGAGAATGGCCAAAGCCATGTGTTCCACATTAAACTGATGACATTGTCAGTTAGTTTCATGAAAAGAAAAAACCTTGGTGGTATTTTTAATCTCTTCTGGGATCACTGAGTTCTGGCTAAAAAGGAATCTCAAGGTATTAGAGAATACTTTTCTCTTTATCTAGAATTCCCTGTGCAGCAATTGCCAGGTTATTATTTGTCTCATAATCACTTGGCCCTTGTGAGTTCAGTATGCCCCAGATTTGAAATGTTACAAAGTTTTAGCCTTGTTTGTGCAAAGGCCCATTCCTGATCCAAGTACAGCGAAAGCCTCATGGGACTGGAGGGACATGTTGGTCCCTTGGAGCAGGGAGGGAGTCAGTGACCTTGGCAATGCGAAGGGACGTCTGAAACAACTGTTGAGAGATTGCTACCATCCCCACTTAATTTTTTCTCTCAACATATCCAGTAGATGATGGTTAAGGTTCCTTTTAATTCTAAAATTCCAGCAGCCTAATATTTTACTTTAAGACCCTTGCTCTAACTGGCTGCCATTCTATTTTTCTTTGCCCTACCATGTGAAATAAATTCAGCCGACATTTTCTGAACACCTACTGTATGCAAGGCACATCCTGTAGGACTACAAAGATGAATAAGACACATCCTCGCTCTAAAAGAGCTAGAGAGTGGGCGAATGGGGAGGGTGACACAAGGACACAGATGAACAGGTTCATGTAAAATGTAAAAAATGAGCTTGTGAACTTCTGTAGGAAGGTGCCTGGTTAGAAGGGACTTGAGGGAAAGAAGCTGCCATTTAAGAGTTGCCAGCTGCTTCTCTAAATGGGAACAGCAAATTCTGTTGATGCAGACTTTCTTTGTTCCGGGAAGAACTTTGTATGTGGCTTCTCTTGGTGGTGTAAACGGAAGGGAAGTTGGTACCTATGGTCCCGGGGGAGAGAGTAACAGGACTTTGGTCTGACTAAGGCTACCCTTTGGAGGATCAAGAGTATTATAAGCTGTCAAAGAAGAAGTTTTAAAAGAGAGTAGAATCATGACTCATACAAATGTAAAATGAACATTTGTCAAAGAATTTTATTTAATGCATTTATTTAATGCATAAATGAAGGAACCGTAAGACGTTTCAATCAGCTTAAAGGAGAATTCAAAGTACCACCCTTGCACAGGTCAATCATGAATGCTAAAATGAATTTACAAATAGATGCAAAACTGGCTTCTTTTGGTGAAGAGGGGGGATCAGTTGTCCTTACAACAGGCAGCATTTGCATATCTATGGAAGAGTGTAGTTTACATTCCTATCAGTTGTAGACAACTGATAGTTGTACAGTTGTACAGTTATAAAATCACTCAAAGACAATGAAAGGCACAGAGACCCCACAGAATCAGAAAATCCAGAAAGATGTGCCAGATAACTCCTTGTTTTTCATTGAAGGCACCCAGTAATCTTTTGGTCCATTTTAACGTCTTTGACAATTTTCCCTACAAATCTCTCTGGGACACTGGGATTGTCGTAATCGAACCCTACTGAGAGAGAAAGGCAGCAAGGAGGCAAGGAGGAACTCTCCAGAGGAAATAAGAGACCCAGGCTCAACACCAGAGTCTCGGGGGCTGGTCACGGCATGTGGCTGAAGCTGTCCCTCTGCTCCAGAGCCCCATGGCCTGGTGATCATGCTATAGGAACAGTGACAGAGTATGTGAGTATAAGTCTGGGATCTGGGAGGCGGTAGGCATGTCATGGGTGTCCACCTGTATGTTTGAAGAGGGAGTGGCGAGTGGAGTTTAATCACACGAATCGGGTAAGTAGACCATAGTCAACAGAGCATCTATGAAATATAAAATTCATTGTATTCTTGCTAGATCCAAGCATTCAAGTGTTGTTTTAGACTTATCTCATCTAATCTTCTCAGAAACCAATGAAGTAAATGCTATTATTATATTCATTTTAGAAACGAGAAAATTAAAGCTCAAACTGGTTAAGTCATTTGTCCAAGGTCACACCAAGCTAGTAAGTGGCAGTAATAGCATTTAAATACAGAATGTCTTATTCCAAAGTTAGTGTTTTTAGTTCCTTCTGTATAATATTCCCTTTTGAGGATTTTGGAAGTGAACTGGAGGAGAGAAGAGAGGTAGGCTCAGGGGTATAATATACATCAATTGTTTTGCCTCTTGGGAATAGCATCCTGATTTTCCTCTGGAATAAAACCCCTCTGTGCTCTCAAGTCCACAATACAGCAATAGGAATTACCTCCCCACCTAGCTCCAGCAGTGAACATGCAAACCAAAAATGGCCAATGAGAGTTCTTCATCCCGCTAACCACAGTGATTGGCTAAGAGACGGACATATGACTCAAGTCAGGCTGATGAAGGTCAAGCCTAGGACTGTGGTGAAGTCATCATTGCTGTTGATGAAGTCCTGTCTGAACATGAACTCAACACAGCAAAGCGGAACCTAGAGATGGAAAGAGACCAGTAACTAAGCAGTTTCTGAGCTTCTGGATCCAGCCATGGATCCACTACTCTGCAAGAGTAGTTCCTAATGACATACAAAACCCAGTTTAATCCTCAAGGAGCTGGTGGTTGAACTGCATACGTTTGTACTTGTGGTTTTACTGGTTGAATGGATATGTTTAAGTTCTACCAAACAAAAAATGTTTAAAAATGTGCTTCCTTACTCAAATGTGCCTTGTCTGTCTGTCTTTATTTACCTCCTTTTTCCCTTATACTTCTCATGATTCCTTCGTTACCTTTCTGACCCACTACAAATGACTAATTAAACATTTTTTCCCATCTGGAAATGTATTTCCTGTCTAAGTCTAGAGGAAGAAATGTGTATACAAAAGCACAAACATTTTAGCTGTGGAAACTCTTTTCATAAGAAATCTTATCTGGAATCCCGGAATATAAAATTACAGCTATTCAGGTTGAAGGTGATGCAGGGGGCCTGAGGAGTTAGACTGACAACCTCTGCTATGACAGCACTTTTATCTGACAAATCCTCAAATTTGCAGTATGTGATGGTGGATCTTGACAAAACACTGAATAAAATTTTGACAAACCTAACAATTTTTGAAAACTCTTTGTCAAATCTTCTCATATGCTATGAAGAGCCATCAAAATGACAACCTGCACACTCTGCCAGCATCATCATTTCTTTAAAACAAGCAGAAAATTCATTGCAGTAAATGAAAAAAGAAAATGTAGAAAGATGTGTCTAACATCATCTCTCTCTTTCTCATTCTCTCTGTTTTAACAATTATGTGGCTTATAAAACAGAAGGTAGATATGGAACCAACACTGTAGTTTAACTAGGGTAACCGTTTCAAAAATCAAATATTAGAAAATAGAGAAGGGAATATCTTTGGAGAGCTCAGGTCTGTATTTTAAGCCCCTCTGGCTGCAGCAGCAGCAGTAGCAACTCAGAAAAGCAAAACAAACAGCTGTGATTTATAAGGGTAGACCATTTTAAGCAGTTAATCAATGAAATCATCACCATCATCATCATCATTACCACCACCACCATCATCATTATCATCATCATCATCATCACTATCACCACCACTACCATCACCATCATCACTATTACCATCACCACCATCACCATCATCATCACTATTACCATCACCACCACCATCATCATCATCACTATTACCATCACCACCATCACCGTCATCATCACTATTACCATCATCACCATCATCATCATCATCACTATTACCATCATGACCATTGTCATCATCATCACTATTACCATCATCACCATCACCATCATCATCACTATTACCATTATCACCACCATCATCATCATCACTATTGCCATCATCACCATCATCGTCATCATCACTATTACCATCACCACCATCACCGTCATCATCGCTGCTACCATCATGACCATCACCATCATCGTCACTATTACCATCATGACCATCATCATCATCATCACTATTACCATTATCACCATCATCATCATCATCACTATTACCATCATTACCATCATCATCATCATCACTATTATCATTGTCACCATCATCATTATCATCTCTAATGTTTTGAGCACTAAGCCTGTGTCAGACACTGTGTTAAGTGTGCCATATACAATATTTCATTTCATCTTCACCACTGCCCTCTGAGGGAAATACTAATATTATCCCTGAGAGATTAAGTGAGTTGCTCAAGGTCATATAGCTGGTAAGTGGCAGAGCTGAGTCCAGCCCTCAAGTCAATCTGTCTCCAAAGTTCTTCAAGGCAACTGAATCTTGTGAGTAAGCACCAGAATGTGAGGAACCTGATATCCCAACACAGATCCACAGTCAGCGGCTTCAGCGCTCCCTGTAATTTGGTCTCACATCCTCTTACTCACCAAAGGAGAATGACTGTGTGTGTAAAGTTGCGCAAGTCTGAGATCCATGACTCCTTATGTGGCATTGTTTAGTTCAAAGACCTTGAGCAGAGATTCCCTCATTTGTTTTTTCAGTAGTTCTATGAGTTAAGGAGAGGCAGGTTTTCAAACTCATAGAAATAGAGGGTAGAATGGTGGTTGCCAAGGGCTGGGAGGTGGGGGAATGGGGAAATTTTGGTCAAAGGGACAAACATCCAGTTAGAAGATGAATAAGTCCTGGGGATTTACTGCACAGCATGGTGACTATAGCTAACAATATCCTATTATATACTCAAATGTTGCTGAGAAAGTAAATCTTAAATGTTATCACCACACACCAAAAAAATAATAATTATGTGAGATGATGGAGATGTTAGCTAACCTTATTGGGGTAAGCATTTCACAAGGTATACGTGTATCAAATAATCGTGTTGTATACCATCAACTTACACAATGTTATATATTAATTATATCTCAAAAAAAAACTGAAGAAAAACAAAAGGAGAGGCAGGTTTTATCATTACTTACACCTATCCTAAAGAAAAAAAACAGAGACGCAGAAGATTGTGAAAGTTTCCAGCGTCATATAAGGCATCCTTACTAGTGCAAATTTCTCTGTAATAAACCACTGGGTTTCATGCTAGAAAGGACTTTTGGCCTGAGCTCTGACCTTTCTAGTTCACAACTTGTGTAGTCCGGAGTCTAAAGGAGGCCTTAAAAGCATGGTCATAATAGTTAATATTTGATGCACTTTTACTATACGCTTTACGTACATTATCTCATTCATACCTCACAGCGACCCTCTGCAGTAGGTACTATTATTTCTCCCACGTTAGAAAAAGAGGTTTGGAGTGGGTAAGAAACTGAGTCAAGATGACACAGTGAGCTGGAAGAGGAGCTGGGATGCGAATTCAATCAATCTTACTTCCAATCCACACTCTTAACCTCGTACAAATCAGCTATGCCCAATGTACAAAAAGATTATGTTCTGATTTGTTTGTTTAGAATTGGAACATGTTTTCTCATAGAAATGATTTCTAAACGGTAGTGCTCCCAGGTCAACCCACAGAGGCCTTTTTATGCCTTGATGCTCTTCAAATTCTACCTATTTGCAGAAAAAAATTGCAGGAACAAGATGTTTCAGTGATGATAATGAAAGTGAATATAAAAGCAAGTACAATGAATAAGGGATGTTTTTAAGTCTTAAATATCTATGTTGGGGAACTCAAATGACTAGAAAAGGTAAAGGAAGTAAATGAAAATTTTTGTTGAGATTATGAAAATTCCTCCCAACCAATTTCAGGCCTTTAGAAATGATTACTGCTGGCCATTTGTTATGAATTTCCTCTCCCTTGGTCCTGATGCATCAGGAGCACTAATCATATGCTCATCGAAAAAGACAAAGGGGTTTTTTTCCTTTTTTTTCCCCTTTAGTTGTGCACCCAACTAGAAAGGTGTGTGATATAAAAGAAAATGCATCATCTTTGGAACCAACCAGACAGGGATTAAAAATCAAAACCCTGCCAAATAGAGAAACCATTAAGAAATCTAGTTCCTGCTTAAGGGCTTAAATGAGTTTGGAAGTGGAAAGCATTAAATTTGGGGTTTTCTGGTCATTCCTCTGAACAGAATAGTGTGTGAGACTCTGGGTATCCCTCCTAATAGATAGTTTGAGTAATTGGGTGGCTAAGTAAAATGGCTAAAATTAAGAAAGGTTAAAATTTATTATGAGAAACAGAAGATGAAATCTAAGTTAGGAGAAATTAGCATGTAAACAGCATCAGCTCCGGTTCCAGGCTTGAAAAAAATCAGTCTATGAACAAAATGATGACACTAACGGATGCCAAAAGGAGACCCATTGAACTGGAAACTTTCCCAGATGTTCTTCGCTGCAGTCGGGCCCGAGAAGCACAAGATAAGAAGAGGCTGTGAAAAGAGAACCAGTTACCTTCTCTGGTTCTGGCTCAAACTCCTCTTACATCAAACCATAAAGCAAATCTTGGTCCATTCTTTCAAAATACCAAGAAGATACTGCAAATCTTTTCTCAAGAACAATTGCTAGAAAGTGACATTCCTTGGAAAACTCAATTACCATCTATTTTTATTGAATATTTTGCCTTCTTTCAATTTGTACTCTTGCAAGGTGGGTCTTCGATACTGTGGATTGGGAGATTGATCGGCTTTAAAATCCAAATCAAATTCTCACCCTGACACTCAAGAACCATCCAAATGCAGCTATTTACTGTCCATTTTTTAATGCAAAAAGAATTTTAAATGCAACGAGGCTTTTCTCAGCACGTCAATAATATTTTACAGTAAAAAAAGAAAAACCTGCAAAACATCTCTATCTTTTGTATGAAGCGTAATTAAAAAAAAGACATTTCTTTTCCCATTTTAAAAAGTAAGTACAGAGGTAAGTCAACAGTTTATATTTGGTTCCTTTTAGAGGTTTTGCAAAACAGTGCGGATTTTCTCTTTTGACAGCATTCTCCTTTCCATTAAAGAGCTGTTGGCCGTGGGAGGTTTCATCATTGAGGAATGGAGCGACCCATGGCCACAAACTCAGAAGAGAACATGGAGGTCCTTCGGGCCTCTTGAGAGAAACGCTTCCCTTAGAAACCTGCCGCACTCCCTGTATCCTTGTGTCTACTGCTAGGGGAGGAGAGTCACACCCCCAGCAGCTGAAAGGCTTGAATTGGGGCTTGCATATGGGACTAAACCGCAGACTAAGGGCAGAGCCACGAAGCCATCTGCCAGGCCACAAAATTCTCTCACGTTACTTTCTCCAAAGTTGCTTGATGGTCTGCAAGTTACAATCTAGATCCTGTTTGTACTGTGTATACTCGATCATGGGGTGATGATCTGACGTACAAGTGGGTCTCTCCTCTCCCAATGTGGTTGGTAATACATAGCACAGATCAAAGTAAGCCCTCTTAAAGCTACGATCAATAAGAGGGCAGTTTGCCTGGCCTTGCTACCCCAAGAACTCCAAATACATATATATAAAATGTATTGAGGATTCGCTGTGTTCCAGGGTTTACGTGACATGCATTTTCTTAATGAGTGCTCACAGCAACCTCACATAAGCCTGGTATTGATTTTTAGGATTAAATCCCAAGGCTTAAGAAAGGTTAAACATTTGCCAAAGACCTTCCAGCTAGTAATGGTCGGGCTGGGACATGACCCAGATTAGCCTGCACTGACCGCATTGATGGCAGGGGTTAACGTAGCAGCTCTACAAGGTCCCACTTTACAGCCCTCACCAACTCGGTATGCTCCAAGTGACAGAGCTCCCAACATGGGCATCTTGAGGCCTGAAGGCTCTTTTTGGAACTGTGTAATGTGCTTTAACTGGCATGTGCTTGCAGCCGGCCAGGAAATTACTGCAGCCTCTCCCCACTCCAACAGCTTTCCAGCTCTATCTATCTCAAGCCCCTTGTCCCTTGGGTAGGATTATTCTGAGATGTGTGTTTTACACGACTTCCCAGAATTTCCCTGTGGGATTAAATTTCAATTGCGCATTGAGGTAGCTGGTTTCATAACGCGCTCTTTAGTGGCTTCTTTCCCTTCCCTGTAGCACTTGCCCACTTCTCTAACTCTGCTCCTTGCACTTGCCAGATAAATAACTTACTTTCAAACCTTGTCTAGGGGTCTGGTTTGGGGAGAACCCAAACTAAGACAGTGATGTAACCCAGTTCAGAAATATAACTAGTCTCCAGAGCCATAATTAGTCTCCACGGGTACTTCCTTTCAGGACTGTACAGAGACCACAAAATGAAGAGTGTGATCAAACACAACGTACAAGGAGAACTACATACTTCCAGCTTCATTCATTTGAATGTGAATATTCAGTTTTCCCAGCACCACCGGTTGAAAAGATTGTTCTCTTCCCATTGAATGGTTTTGACATCCTTGTTGAAAGTCATTTGACCATACACGTAAGATTTTATTTCTGAGCTCTCTATACTATTCTATGGGTCTATATGTGTGTCTTTATGCCAGTACAATATTGTTTGGATTGTTGTAGCTTTGTAGTAAGTTTTGAAATCAGGAAGTGTGAGATCTCCAACTTTGTTCTTTTTCAAGATTGTTTTTGTTATTTGGGGTCCCTTGAGATTCCATATGAATTATAGGATGGAATTTTCTACTTCTCCAAAAAACATCATTGTGATTTTGATAGGGATTGCATTGACTCCATAGATCGCTTTGAGTAATATGGGCATCTTAATAATATTAAACCTGCCAATCCATGAACATAGGATGCTTTTCCCTTGATGGAAGTCCCCTCTAATTTTTTTCACCAATGTTTTGTAGTTGTCATTGTACAAGTCTTTCATCTCCTTGGTTAAGTTTATTCCTAAGTATTTTATTCTTTTTGATGTTATTGTAAATGGAATTTTTTTTCTTTATTTCTTTTTCGGGTTGTTCATTGTTAGTGCAAAGAAATGCAACTGATTTTTGTGCGTTGATTTTGTATCCTACCACCTTGCTGAATTTGTTTATTCATGCTAACATTTTGTGTGTGTGTATGTGGAATATTTTGTTTTCTGCACATAAGATGATGTCGTGTGCAAACAGAGATAACTTTACTTCTTCCTTTTAAATTTGGATGCCTTTTATTTCTGTTTCTTGCCTAATTGCTCTGGCTAGGACATCTAATATGTTGAATAGATGTGGTCAGAGTGGGCATCCTTATCTTGTTCCTGATCTTGAAAGAAAAGTTTTAATTCCTTTACTGTTGAGTATGATGTTAACTGTGGGCTTTTCATATACAGCTTTTGTTATGTTGAGGTAGTTTCCTTCCATTTTTAGTTTCTTGAGTATTTTTATCATGAAAGTATGTTAAATTTTTCAAGTATTTTTCCCCCTTCATTCTGAATATTCATTTGCTGAACCATCCTTGCATTGCGGGAATAAATCCCACTTGGTCATGGCATATAATCCTTTTAATGTCATGTTGAATTCTATTTCCTGGTATTCTGTTGAGGATTTTTTATCAATATTCATAGAAGATATTTATCTGTGGTTTTCTTTTCTTGTAATGTCTTTGTTTGCCTTTGATACTAAGTCAATGCTTACCTTATAGAATGAGTTTGGAAGTATTCACTTCTCTTCAATTTTTTGGAAGAGTTTGAGGAGGATTAGTATTAATTCTTTAAATGTTTCATAGAATTCACCAGTGAAGCCATTTGGTCCTGGGCTTTTCTTTGTTGTGAGGTTTTTGACTATTGATTCAATCTCCTTACTGATTTTAGTCTGTTCAGATTCTGTGTTTCTTCATGAGTTGGTTTTTGTAGGTCTTGTGTTTCTAGGCCTTTGTTTATTTCATTTAGGTTATACGATTTGTTAGTGTACAATTGTTCATAGTACTCTCTTATAATCCTTCTGTTTCTGTAAGATCTGTAGTAATGTCCACTTTTTCCTTTCTAATTTTAGTTATTTGAGTCTTCTTTCATTTTTTCTTAGCCAATCTAGCTAACGATTTGTCAATTTTGTTGATCTTTCCAAAGAACCAACTCTTGGTTTTGTTGATTTTCTCTTTTTTTATTCTCTATTTTTTTCATCTCTGCACTAATCATTATTGTTTCCTTCCTTCTACTAGTTTTGGGCTTACAGGCTACTTATTCTTGATCTCTGCTAATGGGCTTTTTCAAGCTTTAACTTAGATACAGGTTTTAATCAATTATATTGCTGAGGAGGTTTGGCTCTATAAAATGTCAATTATTTATTATTCATTACTAAAATAATGGCTTCTCTTTCTGTTTGCTTAAAGATACAGCCTTGGTACATCTCTTGTGGTGGGAAAGGGATCCATTTCCATCACTTTTGGTGGATAGTGTAACTTCCTGGGTGGGATTCAGGAAAGATCCCTCTCTGAACCTGTTTCCAGGACACTTCCAAGTAATACCATCGACTATAGCCTGGGACCACCAGAGTTACTGCTCAGAGCTTTCTTCTCCATTTTATCTTCATTATACCATGAAGAACAGTGGTTCTCAATCTCATTTCTCTTGGTTATTTGAGAGATGACCAAGTTACCTAATGATTTACACTTTTAAGTTTGAAAAGATTCAAGGTTATCCTTCTAATAACTACACTTTTACTTGTTTTCCAAAGTGCCTTCTTCAGTGAAAGAAAGGAATGGAAGTAAAGCTAAATCCAAGGGGTCTAGAAATTTCCTTAGCACATGGGAGTGTCATGGGGAGAGCTGAGAACTCCTGGGGCAGGCTCCAGTCTTCCTAGGCTGGCATTTGGGAAAGCTGACATGAGGTGGGGGCAGGAGGGGGGCATGGAAGCAGAGATTGGAGGTTTTACCAAACAACCGCTCAGTAATAATAATTTATTATGGGCCAGTCACTATTCTAAGAGCTTTGCATATATTATCTCATTTAATACTCAAAAAACAACAGATACTTTTACTATCACACCCAACTTGCAGAGAGTTTAAAGAACTTACCAGAGGCTACACAGCAGCAGAGCTGGGAACTGAACTTGGCAAATCTGACTCCAGATTCTGTGGTCCTCACTCCACTGCATCACTTTGATGTCGACACTAATCTCAGAGTTTCTCAGTATAATTCTCTTGTTTCCGAAACCACCTCTTTCGTTGATAGCATGAAAAGAGAATGGAAAGGAAGTCAGCTTTCTCTACTTCCATCCTCACTCATCCATATATTCATTCATTCATTTAATTGACAACTTTCTATAGAGCACCAATGATGTGCTTGGAATTGTGCTCGAACTTGAGAATAGAGCAGGGAACAAAGCAGACAAGATCCCTCCCACTCTCATACAAATTATATCCTTTGGGTTAGAAATTGACAGTAAGCATATAAACAAACAAGAAAATTGGGACAGCAATAAGTGTCAGGATTATCATAAACATAAACGACAGAGAGATTTAGTGGACAGTGACAACTGGGCTGAGACCTGAGTGACTAGAGGAGGCTCCATGAGATCTGGGTAAGAGAGCCCCAAGCAGGGAGAAAAGGAACCAGCTTGATGTGCTTGAAAACAGACAAAAGGGAGTCATTGTTGGAGTGAAGCGAGTGAAGTGAGTGGGGCGCAGGTGTACGTAGACAGGGTCAAGTAAAGTAGAACCCTGCAGGCCAAGGAAAAGACTGGATCTGACAGTAAGTGTGAAGGGGAATCATTGGAGAGTTTGAACAGAGGAGTAAGACAATCTATTTCACATTTTTTAAAGCTCTTCATTCCCCAATTTCACTGCTTGTATCAGGAGTCCCCAGATGGTTGATAGAGACCTTTCTGTCAGTGTTGGCATTTACCCAGTTGACCCTCAAACAGGTAGCTGACACCATGTTCCTATCCTGGAATTCCCAATCTTAGTGATGCAACTCCCCAATCTGTGACTTGCTCTTAGGGCCCCAGAGGGCCAGTGAATGGGCTACAAAATTGTCAGCTGGCCCCTGAGGTCGTGCTCAAACTCTGTTTGGCCTGTATGTGCATCACTGTGTAGAGAGACTCTTCAGCACCCGCCGGCTTCCCAAAGAGATCCCTAAGCCATGGGAACGTTCAATTCACTGCTCCTTGGCGTGAAGAAAATGTGGTCTGGGGTAACCCCCGACAAACTCCACTTGAAAAAGCAATACCTGGGATAATATTAGGAACATGTCACATGCTTACAGCAATCACATAGATTTTGGAGATGAATATTCAGTGCTCAACAAATATTTGTTAAGTGAATGAATACAAAATTAGCTAGTTTTCCATGCCCTGCACATATTACCATGAGAAAACTGAGGCCCAGGAGGGTAATGTGTTTTGCCCAAGGTCACACGTTCAGAACGTGGTAATGCTGTGCTTCAAACTAAGATTTTTTTTTTTTTTTTTTAGGAAGATTAGGCTGGCCCTGAGCTAACATCTGTGCCCATCTTCCTCTACTTTATATGTGGGACGCCTGCCACAGCATGGCTTGATCAGCAGTGCATAGGTCTGCACCCGGGGTCCAAACTGGCGAACCCCAGGCCACAGAAGCAGAGTGTGCAAACTTAACCGCTGCTCCATTGCTCCAGCCAGCCCCCAAACCAAGATCTCTTGATTTCAATAACTGGACTTTCCACTTCACTACACATTATATACAGAAAATATTAAAGAAGCATTTTCAACAAACATCAATATCTTGTTGGGATATTAGAACACAGTAACGATAATAGCTAAGGTTTCTTTAAACACTCATTATGTGCTAATGTTAAAGACAAGACAATAGGCCCCAAACGGAGGGGTTTTTGCTAAACCCCACGTCACCAAATTGACATGACGCCATGATAGTTTCAGCTCTCCCAGACATGGAATCTTAAACCAGTCATTTAGGAATTGCCTAGTTAGCATTAGTTAGGTAACCTGCCTGATAAACTTCTGCCATCCCCTGTAAGGAAGCAACCTCACAATAAGCAATCCACTTTTCTGCCCAGTACGACTTCCTTGTTCCTACTCGCTTCTCCTCGTAAAATCTTGTGCCTTGTAGAGCTCTTCGGAGCTCCTTTCTATCTGCTAGAGTGGATGCTACCTCATTCATGAATTGCTAAATAAAGCCAATAAAGTCTTCAAAATTTACTCAGTTGAATTTTTTTTTAATACTAGCTATTTAATCCTCTCAGCAACCTTATGAGGTATGTCCTCTCATTACTCCAATTTTACAGTGAGGCAACTGAGACACAGAGAGGTTAATTAATCTGCCCGAAGTCACAAAGTTGGAAAGTGGCAGTAGCAGTATTCAAACTCAGGATCTGCATGCTTAATACCACGCAGACCCTTAGGCTAACTGTGAACTCGCATCCACTTATACTGGAAACCTAGCCATGACTCATGTAGAGGAAGGCCATGGCCAGGAGGTTGATGGGTTCTTAGGAATCAAAAGCTAAATTTCCCAGGACATTAAAGTCCAAAAAGATGAGAGCAGGGCTGGCCCCATGGCCCGGTGGTTAAGTTCATGCGCTCTGCTTTGGCAGCCCATTGTTTCGCTGGTTCAGATTCTGGGTGCAGACATGGCACCACTCACTCATCAGGTCATGTTGAGGCGGCGTCCCACATAGCACAACCAGAGGCACTCACAACTAGAACATACAACTATGTACTGAGGGGCTTTGGGGAGAAGAAGAAGAAGAAAAAAGAGAATCGGCAATAGATGTTAGCGCGGGTGCCAATTTTTAAAAAAATAAAAGAGCAAAATTGTATCTGAACTATGAAATGACAACCTCTCCAAAATACAAAAGCAGAAGAAAATTAAAAATAAAAGTCAGAAAATAGAGAAAAAGAATTAACCCATCTAAAACTCAAAACCACTGGGAAATAAGAAGTTTTACAGGGGCCGCCCCATGGCTGAGAGATTAAGTTCACGCGCTCTGCTTTGGTGGCCCTGGTTTCGCTGGTTCCCTGGTTTGGATCCTGGGCATGGACATGGCACTGCTCATCAAGACATGCTGAGGTGGCGTCCCACATAGCACAATCAGAGGCACTCACAACTAGAGTATACAACTATGTACTAGAGGGCTTTGGAGAGAAGAAGAAGCAAAAAAAAGATTGGCAACAGATGTTAGCTCAGGGCCAATCTTAAAAAAAAAAAAGAGACCAACAGTCTGAGTCTAAACTTGAAAAAAAAAACAAATTTTACAAGTTAAATATGATATTTATTATCTGGGAAACTTATATTGTATTTCCTTGACAATTACGTAGTGAAATTATTTCAAAATGAGCCATTCAAGTTTACTAGCATTAAAAAACTCTCCCTAACGTGGGACAAAACAGCCTAAAGCAATAGCTACTTTTATTTTATTTTGTCCTTTTTTTTCCTGCTGAGAGCTGCATATTTTGCACATGGACCTTGTGTCTTTCTCTTGGATGTACTCCGAGATTCTCAAAGGCTCCCCACGCAACCCCAGGAAGATCTATGTCACACTCAGCAGTGCTTCAGATGGCTGGATATGTCTTCTCCTCTTCCCTTGATTCTGATGAAATGAGATTCTGTGTTCATACAGAAAGAAGCATCTTCAAATTACTTTGAATCCAGTTTTGACGTGTGATGGCGTCTACATTTATGATGGTTTTGTAGCATCAGTACCTGTGCTGTTTAAATTGCTGTCTAGATGCACAATGAAAGCCTTACGAAGACATTTTTCACAGTCAACTATAAGTGTTCTCAGGTTATACGTGTGAGCTTATGTTAGAATGTATGCACGCTGGAGCAAAATAGAACACAAACTCTAATTTGAAATGTTACATGTATGCAGTGTAGAAAACAACTCTATGTCCACCTTTAGAAGAGGCTTAGTAACTGATGGAACTGCCAGGAACGAGAAAATCTGAATTCCTTCCACAACGATGCCCCATGATTTGAGAAAGCCAGTTAAATTGATCATTCCATTTCCCCAGTGGTAATAATAAGCTAGATGAGATTGCTTTTATTGCCATCATTAAAGCTTTTTCCCCAGAGCTCTGATTCCTGTCTCAATGAGATTATTTTCTATTATTTTAGCAGAAATTTCATATCATGCATATACATCAGTTTGATCCTGCAATACAACACTTTTAATCTGTCTCTAAAAAGGAGCTCTTTGCCAATTCATTTGATGCTAGATTTTTTCTTCAGCTTGAAAACCATCCAGTATTTCTGGGGGGAAAAATTGGATTAAGGCAATAAGTGGTCTAGCCAAATTTCATCATTGAAAGCAAGGAAGACTCATTGTATTGCATTCTTTTTTTTTTTAATCTGAGGAAGATTAGCCCTGAGCTAACATCCATTGCCAATCCTTCTCTTTTTTTTTTTGCTTGAGGAACATTAGTCCTGAGCTAACATTTGTGCTAATCTTCCTCCACTTTCTATGTGGGTCACTGCCACAGCATGGCTGACAAGTGGTGTAGGTCCACGCCTGAGATCTGAACCCATGAACCTGGGCCACTGAAGTGGAGCCCACCAAACTTAACTGCTGTACCACGGGGCTGGCCCCCATATTCCATTCTTTCCTTCTGGTTCCTTAGGGTGCACATCAAGGGGAAGGAGAGGATCCTTCTTCCCCTTTTCTCTCTAATTCTTTGCTTGAATCCACTTATTTGAGCCAAGAATCTTTTGCCTACAGCTGAGAATGCTCCCAGCAGCTGGTTTTTGGCTTGTATCTGCTCATTTTTAAGAAGATTCTCCTTGTCTACCAAGGTCTCAAACAAAAGTTGTTCTCTATAAGGACTCCTCAGACCATCCCCTGTGACTCTCCTCCAGAAGGTTTAATCGTTATTCACTCCATGTCCAATAACACTTTGTAACCAGCACTGGCGCAGCACGTAAAGCATTGTACTATTTTTACTTGGGGAGGAACAGTTTCTGATCTTCGTATCCCCAGTGCCTAGATTTATGGCATGTGTATCAGCGCCAAGCAGAATGCAGAGCCATATTTCCTGAATTTACTAATAAGAATGCAGTGAAGTTTTAGGGACCTCCCTTAACACCCCTAATTATAATGACTATCATGAGGAGAAACGTTCGGGTTTTTATGGCAGAGGCTGTTTTCAGTACTCATTTTCCCATTCCTCCTTGTAATAGAACCCCTGATTTTTGGCTGGGCACAGGGCAATGCAAAACAAAGGGTGGATTTCTCAGCCTCCTTTGCAGCTAGGTAAAGCCAGGTGACTCAGTTCTGGCCAACAGAATCTAAGTGGAAGTATCACGTGCCAGCTTCCAAGAATCTTTCTTAAAAGAGAGTTGGCATGTACCATTAACTCTTTCTACTTTGCCCCTTTTTACTTCCTACTGCCTGGAATTTAGATTTGGTGGGTGGAGCTGAGCAGCCCTCTTGGGCTATGAAGTGACCTATAGAGTCTATGTTCCGTCAAGCATCAAGATAGAGAGAGAAAAAATCTAAGTGTCTGTCAATGGATGAATGCATAAATAAAATGTGATATAGATATAGACATATTAGTCACATAATAAAGAATGAAATCCTGCCATTTGTGACAATATGGATGAAACTGGAGGGCGTTATGCTAAATGAAATAAGTCACACAAAGGCAAATACAGTATATTCCACTCATAAGTGGAATCTATAAAGAAAAGTCAAGCTTACAGAAACAGTATAATGGTGGTTGCCAGGGGCTCGGGTGGGGGATGGTGGGTGGGAAAATGGGGAGATGTTGGTCCAAGGTACAAACTTAAAGTTATAAGATGAATAAGTTCTGAGGATCTAATGCACATCGTGGTGACTATAGTTAATAATAATGTATTGTATACTTCAAATATGCTAACAGATTAGTTCTGAAATGTTCTCACACCAAAAAAGGGTAACTGTGTAAGATGACGGATGTGTTAATTAAACTGTAGTAATCATTCCACAATGTATACATATATCAAATCATCAAGTTGTACACTTTAAATACATAAAATTTCATTTATGAATTATACTTCAATAAAGCTGGGGGGGAAATTAGACAAAGCCTAGATATCTGAGGACCTGATAGAGTAAAGCCACCATACCAGCCCTTGACTACTAATTCTGGACTTTTCTGTAAAAGAGAAACATCTATGTTGTTTAAGCCCTGGTTATTTGAGGTCTCTGTTACTCATCACTGAACCTGATCCTGATATTGAATTGCATTTTGCTGCTTCCTGGTTGGCATGTTTTGTAATATCTCATATCAAAAAAACCTTCCCCCAGAGGCTTAGATGAGTCATAGCTGGAATCTCTAGACTATAAAATTAAATTTATTAATATCATTAATCACACACACCCCCCTGCATTTTGGGCATCAATTAGTAGCTTTTGTTATTGAATGCTTACTGTGGGCCAGATGCTATGCTATACCTTCCATTTAATCATCATAAACGCTTGATGATGCAGAGACTTTTATGACTTCACCTTATCAGTGAGGAAGCTGTAGATTAGAGAAGCTAAGTAAACAGCTGGCCAGTAACCAAGGAAGGGCAGTCTCCCCTCTAAGTTCATGCATTATCGGCTCTTGGATACTCGCTGCAGGAGGGGCTGAGGAGAGACCCTCCCTCTGCCCTCCAGAGAGCCTTCTTTGCAAATCCATTGAGCACCAGTGCTGTAAATGCCAAGAATTCCAGGAATGGAATTCTGCTATCAGCAAGGTGACCAGTGCATACACCCCAGGGAGAGATCCAGAGAGAACTGAAGAGTAAGAAACTCCTCTGCTGACCCCTCCATGGACAGCCAGAAGCCAGAGAAATTCACCTTTTCATGAGTAAGTTGGTGGGAGGGGGTGTGACTATGAGATCGAGTGTGGAAACCATCAAATCAGAGGCCGGCCCGGTGGTGCAGCAGTTAAGTTCGCACATTCCGCTTCAGCGCTCTGGGGTTCACTGGTTCAGATCCCCAGTGCGAACATGGCACCACTTTGGCAAGCCATGCTGTGGTAGGCATCCCACATGTAAAATAGAGGAGGATGGGCATGGATGTTAGCTCAGGGCCAGTCTTCCTCAGCAAAAAGAGGAAGATTGGCAGCAGATGCTAGCTCAGGGTTGATCTTACTCAAAAAAAAAAAAAAAAAAAACCCATCAAATCAGATTCATATTTAAAGACCAGAGGGTCAAACACTTGAAATTCATATTTAACAAGAAGTGCATTCAGAAAAAAATGATTTGTGCATTTTGCTCCTCTGAGCTCAATGCTAACACCCCCAAAATACTGGAAAAGTAATTAATTCCTTCTCATTAGCCAAGGCATAAATGCTCATTCATTTGTGAAATATGTATTGAGGGACTGCCGTGTGCAAGGTCTCTGCTTAGCAGGGACTAGGGGACGCAGCGGAATGAGGGTTCTCCAGGATGGCGTAGTCAGGTCCGGGAGACCCAGCTGTAAACAGATGTTTACAGCGCAGAGTGCCGCACACCTTCATGGAGGAATGCACTGGGCTGTGTGGACCTTATGTGAGGAGCCTCCCACCTGAGGGTCAGTGAAGGTCTCCAAGACGATGGAGCAAGGTTTTGAGGGATGGCTAGTATGTAATCAAGAGAAGGGGTGGTGAGGAAGGGAAAGTATGTTCCTAAGGAACAGAGGAGCAAGTGAGAAGGCTCAAGAGAGCCTATCACCTTCCAGGACTTGTGCTTTCTTAGTAAGGCTGGAGCCCAGGTATAAGGAAAGAAGAGGCAAAGAAGAGAGTGGTCCTAAAAGTGATGAATTTAATGATAAGCTATATTAAATTCATATGTATATGGTCAGCCATCATTCACAGTCTTTCTCTTTGCTTTTCATGGTAGTTGAAAAGGTAGTAGTTTCAAACTCTACTCCTCCAAAAAACGCTGAGTGCATTGTTGGCTCATACTAACATCCATCGCCCTTCCTTCCTAACAGAACTCACTTCCCAGCTCTTCACACTTGTCCACTCCTGCCCCACATGACTCTGGAGATGCTGATTCATCTCCAGGTTCAAGGGTGGATCCTTGTTAGTCTAGGCCAGAGGTCGGCGAACTATGGCCCATGGGTCTACGATCTGCTTTTGTAAATAATGTTAACTTGAAAACAACCACACCCGTTATTTCCTATGGCTGCTTTTGTGATACAACAACAAAGTTGAGTAGTTGTAACACAGACTGAATGGCTCCCAAAATCTAAACTGCTTACTGCCTGGCCCTCTTCAGAAGTTTACTGACCCCTAGTCTAGGCCAGTCAGAGCACTGAATTCTCTCGGCAGATGCTATTGGTCCAGAGATGGGCTAGTTGCTTAAATTGGCTGATCAGATTAAAGAAAAGAACTTATATTTCAAGTTTGGAGCAATGATTCTCTCACTTCTGGCAGAAGATGCCTCAGGTGCTGCTAACAGCCATCTTAGAACCGTGAACTGTTCTAGACATGCCAGAACCATGAGATGGAAAGATCTGGGTCCTTGATAACACTGTTGAACCATCAAATCAAGCAACCCTGAAGCCTGTCACATCTCTGCACCTAGTGTGGTGTGAGATAATACGTTTCCTTATTGTTTAAGCCAGTTTGAGCAAGGCTGTCTCTTACTGGGAAGTAAAAGCACACATCAATGCTATATAAGTAATGCCACCTTGTTCAAAGGCTGAGGAAGATACCTAAAACATAGTCACAACCCAGAATAAAACAAAGGAGATAACGGGAGGAGTAAGTGCCATCATGAGCCCACACAGATTGCCTGCAGGGAGAGTCTAGAGGCAATCACACACCCTTACCCAGAGTCAATGGAAATGTTTTGAAAAATAAAGTTCCTAATTCAATAAACTCAAGACAGTTTTCAAAGAAAAGCAGATTTTATATAGTAAACTGGAAATTGGAGGAGTGGGGAGGTACCACCAGAAGAAATTCCTTAGACATCAGGAGAAGTGATGGCTGACTGGTCCTAAGAGGAAGGATAAAGACAGAAACAAAAAAATGCAACTTGTACCAGTTAATATAGAGGAAAAAACTCCCATAAGCCACCTGCAAAAGCCCTAGGGATGACTATTTATGTTAGACTCTCACAATTCGTGCTTATAAACAATGGTCTTGACACAAGAATAGAATTAGCTATGTACAGGCTATTCTCTTTAATAAAGCAAAGAAGAACAAAGTCTCTTTTTTTTTCCAAGATTTTCTGAGCCTCCTCGAGAAAGTTTTCTTTTAATAACAAATTGACAGTGCAATGATATGAAAAACACACTCTGTTCTTAAAATGCTAGATTAGAGGAATCTTTGCAAGAAGAGTCCTACTTTACAACAGATCTTCGTTGTTCCCTGGTCCAGCAGGATTGGACTTTTCTAACATCAAACATAGATTCAAATACATAGTATCTTAGAAAGCAAGATCCAGATACAGAATCACATTTTTGGTGCTGGGGGCAGGGCAGTGTGGTGAGCAAAGCATAAGCAGTGGAGTCAGATAGACCTGAGTCCAAATCCCACCTCCACCTCCAAACTAGCTGTGTGGGCCTCTGTTTCCTAATACATAAGACAGGAATAATGATACAGATCTTACATGGTTGTTGTAAGACCTTAATTACACATATATGGTATATATATGTACATATCCTCCACTTATGGAAGCTATCACTATCTATCATTGTTGTTATAATTATTATTATCATTCTATCGCAAGCATTCTGACATACTGTATTTTACAGGCAAAGTTCCTATAGAACACTTTCCAGCTGGAGGTGGACAACTCCATCTGCCTCCTTTAAATCTTCAGTGACCTTTCAGGGGAGCAGAGTGGGCCAAATGCTGTGACTCAGAGCTGAGTCCTCAATAGTCTGTCAAAAATCATGATTTAACAGTACTTTATTCAGGAACAAGAATTCCATGAAAGCCTATTCATGGATTGGGAATGATTTCAAGCTGTCATTGGATTCAGCAACCCACTGCCACTTCCAAGTATCAGAGCTCAGCTGGGGACATTATTTAAATTAATAAAGTACAATGAGTGGCTGAGGCAGTTGGTCTGATCAGTCTAGCCTCTAACGTGCCCTGGAAGGACCCAAACTATTCAACAGTGATCAGCAGTTAACAGAGGCATGCGGAAATTAATTATGACCTCCCGAGGCTGGGAAGTCCAAGATCGAAGTGTTGGCCAGTTCAGTTCCTGCAAGAGCATCTTCCTGGCTTCCAGATGGCCGCCTTCCCACTGTGTCCTCACCTGGTGGAGAGGGAGTGATCTCTCTCTCTTCCCCTTCTTAAAAAGTCACTAATCCCATCATGAGGGCCCCATCCTCAAGACCTCATCTAACCCTACTCACCTCCCAAAGGCCTCATATCTAAATACCACATCACTGGGGATTAAGGCTTCAACATAGGAATTTGGGGGGGGAGGGTTTCATAATCCAGTCCCTAGTATGATCCTTCTGCAACTTCTTCACCTTCAACATTTCTCAAATTCAATTACCTACATCATAAATCGCTTCTGAAGTGAATTTGCTCAGACTTTCCAAGATAGTTCTCCTTTTAGCCATGATTCAGCATGAAAAATTTCATCTCAGCTGGGAAAACATCAAGGAAAATAAGCTCTGTAAGAGTAGGGTCCTTTTATAAAGGACGCCTTCATGACATTCTTCTCCACTGAAGAACACTTAGAAATTACATGAGGGCAGAAGGTCGAGGGAGGGTCGGGGAGAAGAGAGGGGAGGATAGAAGATAGGCCTGTGTCACCAAGAGCTCAAGCATCCAAACAGAAGTTCTGTTCTCACCCTGGGTAGCCTGAGCTGAGCTCTGGAGCCAAGTACACTCCAAATGAGACTTGTGCAGTTTTGATTACCAGATAAGGTATGTGTTACAAGGCAATAAGCCTCAAATTTGTGAGAGAGACAATTAGGCCATAGGAAGAGACTGAAAACAATAATCAGCATTTAGTGACTTTCTTGAGCGTCAGGAGAACAACCTCTGGAAGAATTAAGAGAAGGCTCAAGCTGGTGCAGGGGACAAAGGGGTGGTTTCATGTTCATTCTGTGTTGATCCCTGCAGTGCTTGGAAAAGAAAACAAGACAACTCTGGCAAGATGAAGCATCCATCTCTTGGTACCTGAGAATGGATCAGAGAAAGAGAATCCTGAGCAGAAAGTAGCAGCAGAGACTGTCTTAAAATATGTATGACTGATTTGGTTACCTCTTGGGAGGCTCAGGGAAAGGGGGAGGAAGTGAAACGACATTTATTGAGAGCCAACTAGAACGTAAGGTCTTAGAAGGATGGGGCCCTTGTTCACCAACGTGTTGCCAGCTCCTAAAATAGGCCGTGATATGCAGTAGACACTCACTAATGTTTGTTGAAGGAAGGACAGACATGGCACAGAGCTCACTGTAGAGTGGGCAGCCAGTAAATACTTTTGAAAGAATCAATTAATTAATGAATACCTACTGTATGCCAGGAATCATTTCATTCTTTTATTCGATTTATAAATATTTTATTGAGCGAGCTCCTACCAGACACTCTGCTGGACACTGAGAACTCAAAACAGAAAAGAGACAGCTTCTGCCCTCGAAGAGCTTGCAGTCTTGGGAGATAGAGCCACAAGCAATGATGATGCAATATAAAATGACCACAGGCTGTATCAGAGGGCAGAAAAAGATAGAAGAAGCAGGTCTCAGTCTTCCTGGGAGAGTCGAGGCTGTATTTACAGAGGAGGCAGCCTTTGAACTGAGACTTAAGATGAGCAGAGGTTTTCAGACATTTCAGGCAATGAGAATAGGGTGTGAGAAAATTTCAAGTTCATCCTTTCAGGAGAAAAAATTCTATCAGACAAAGAAAGTGGGAGAGTGAACGGAGAAAGGAAAGAGATGAGACTCAGGCCTAATGGTAAAGCAGCTTTCATTTGAAGCAGCTTGAACTCACCCTACAGAAAATAGGAAGCAGGACCTGTTTCATGGGCGTGTGACCTGGGCAGTCCCATGGGACGCCATGCTCAGATGGGCTTCATGCTTGGTCTAATGCTCTGGTGTTGGCTGTCTTGAAATTCTTCATAATTTTATCTTTGAACTTGCGTTTTGTAAGTGAAATCCAATGGCACAATGGAACAAGCGCATGAGCAGAGAAGATATATGCGATATGCATGTCTGTATTATCTTACTGCTTCATGTGCATGCAGTGTTCATGATACCCCATGAGCACAGAATTCCAGTGGGCCTACTATGTGTGGGAGTTTAGCCATAAGTACAAGGTAAGCATATTATGGAAGCCACCATCTCCCACAGAGCATTGATAGGATGTGTGCATATTAAGAAGTGAGACTTAATCGTTGGATTTGTTTTGTGCAATGGGCTACAAAACACAAATTGCATCATTTCAGTGATTCCACATTTGAGTTAAATGCTCTTATATTTGTATTTAAAACTGGCATTTCACAATAGAAAGATGCACAGCAAAGTTCACACTACTGATTTATAATTTGAATTTTTCTTTACTTAGAACAACATTAAATGTCAAATAAAAATGTCATGACACGTTGAGAGAGAGAGACTACCAAGAAGAGGGGAAAAGCTTTAGATTTGAGTATGTTTAATGGCACTTTTCTCTTGCTTTCTGAACATTTTGCACCGGGACCCACAAATTATGTAGCTAGCCTTGATGGGAAGCCATTAAAAAAAAGCTTGAGCAGGGAAGAGACACAACATGACTACCATTTTGGAAAAATAACTCTTCACTAGAGTGTGGAAGTTAGAATAGAGGGAGGCACAACAAGGAGAAAGAGGACCCATTGTTACAATAGGACAGACAAACGTTGGTGAGGTCTATGCTACAGCAGGGGGCAGGGGGATGGAGAGAAAGGGATAGATGTAAAAGGAGCTGATGGGCAGAGTGCTGGGGCTGGGTAATTCATTCCATAGGGGAGGTAAGCAAGAGGAAGGATTGTAGCTTGACTCCCAGACTTCTGGCTTCATCCATTGGGGGATGCCATCCCCTGAGATGTGGAGGAGGAGGAACAAAGAGTATGGGATGCGAGAGGGAGGAGGGATGTGTTGAAGGCGAAGGTTGCTCTGGGACATGGGGTAGTCTTCTCGTGCCTGGGTCTGTGCTGTACTTCTCCCATCTTCTTATGGTAACAGACCCCACCTCCTCTGGCTTCAGAAGTGTGGTCTTGACTGAAGTTGGGCCCAGCATGGTAGCTGGTAGCGTGTGCACATGCACACACACAACCACAGCTAGTGGTCCAAGGAGCAGGTGGATAGGTGTCCTAAACCAGGATAATCAGAGTCCTGAACTAGGATTTTTCAAACTAAAGCTGGGGCGATATCCCTTTCCTCTTTAGTGCCAGAGGTGAGTCTGCAACTGCCAGTAGACATGGTTCTAGCAACCCTGAGACTCAGGTCTGAGAGAGTGAAGCCAAGGTAGAGAGGATGCACAGAGGAGAGAGAGCTCTGAGGGCCTTGAGTCCCTAGTTCCAGCAATTTTGCCCTTCCTGGCTACACAGTCTTCCCTTGCTCCCCTCCACTCTCTCCCAGGCCTTTATGTTTTCCATGAGCTAACTGGAGTTGGGGTTCTGTCATTTGCGACTGAAAGAGTCCTGATTAAGACAGGACACGTAGCCAGGTGCCCATGGAAACAGCTTGAGATAGATATTATCATCCCTATATCCTAGAGGAGTGAGCTGAGGCTCAGAAAGTTTAGATCACTTGCCTGAAGACTCATGCCTAGCAGACTGCGATGCCAGGACTCGAATGCAGGTCCGTCTAACTCCAAAGTCAGTGATCTTTCCATCATGCCACATTTTCTTCCTAATCTGTTCATTATGCTTGGCATTCTTTTCTATAAATATGGGGCTTCAAATTTAGGGATATTTGTGCTATTGAACTTCCAAGTTTCCTGCTTAATGACCAAAAGCTATGAGGGCCAGACAGTGAGGTCTCTGGAGCATTTCCCAGGCTCTGACTATTCCCACTTTAAAAGTCACTGGTAGCAGAGGGCCCGGTTGCTAATTCTGCAGAAGTTTAAAGTCAGTGACCTTATGACCAAAACGTTATTTTCCTAAACTTTATCTTGTTTTATAAGTTCAAAAGGAAATTCAAGTCTTAATTCCAAGCAAGAGTCACAAGGAGGTGATAATGAACTGATCCCAAAGCTTCAGAACCTGACAACATCTCTCTGTGAGCTTTTCTCAAGCCCGCGCATCTATTTATCACTGCATACTCTTCTTTACAGAACCTTCTTTTCCTTCTGTTCCATTAACCCAAATGTAACCAAAGACAATCTTTTCTAACGAACTCATTCTAGGGCATTGTGGCAGAGCCCATTGTCTCCAAATTGTTATTCTGTCCTCTTTTCTTTCAATAATAGAAACTCTGATTTAAAAAAATATATATTTATTATTTTTAATGGAGATATAATTCACATATCATAAAATTCACCATTTAAAAGTGTACAATTCAATGGTTCTTTTAGTAGATTCACAAGGTTGTGCAACCATCATCACTAATTCCAGTTCATTTCATCATCCCCAAAATAAACCCCATCCCCATTACCAGTTGCTCCCCATTCTCTCCTCCCTCCAGCCTCTCTGGCAACCATTAATGTACTTCCTATCACTATGAATTTTCCTGTTCTGGACATTTCATATAGTTGGAGTCATATACTGTGTGGCCTTTTGTGTCTGGCTTCTTTTATTCAGCATATCGTTTTCAAGGTTCATCCACATTGTAGCACGTTTAAGTACTTCGTTCCTTTTTATTGCCAAAAAATAATAATATTCCATTGCATAGGTATACCATTACACCAAATTTTGTTTATCCATCTATAGTTGAGGGATCTTTGGGTTGTTTCCCACTTTTTGGCTATTTTGCTGCAATGAACATTCATGTACAAGTTTTTATGTGGACAGATGTTTTCAATTCTCTTGGGTATGCACTAGGAGGGACTTGCTGGGTCATATGATAACTTGATGTTTAACATTTTGAGAACTGCCAAACTATTTTCCACAGTAGCTGTACCACTTTACATTCCCACCAGCAGTGTACGAGGAGAACCCTTGGTTTTTGGCTGGGCATACTGAGCCTGGAAAAAGGTCAACTTTCCAGCTTCCCTTGTAGCTATTGCAGCCATATGGCTAAGTTCTGGCTTATAGGATGGGATGTAAGCAGAAGTGGTATGTTTCATTTCTGGTGGAAACATGTCCCTGTTGCTTTCTCCAACCTACTAGTTGGAAGGTCGATCCCCAGTCTTACTCGAACCCTCAGCTGCATTTGACATAGTGGATCAATCCTTTTCAAAACAGTTTACTTGTCTTGGTTTTAGGATGGTATTGCCTCTGATTTTCGTACTCCTTGGGCTTCTAGGATGGTTTAATAGTCTCCTGATTTTGCTCAGACCTCATTAGCTGCTGGAACTTTCTTGGGGATCAGTCCTCCAACCTCTCCTCTTTCCTATCTGTACTCAACCCCTAAGAAACTGCATCCACCCTTATGGTTTAAGTATCATTCACTTGCTGGTGAACTTCCAGCCTCTGTCTCTCCCCTGAACTCCAGAGGGGTGTATTTAAGTACTCAGATGACACCTCTACACTTGGATGTCTAAAAAGCATCTCAAACACAATGGCCCAAACGGAATGGCTGATGCCACCACCAACAACTTGCTCCTCCCCCAGTGTTTCCCAACTCAATAAATCACAGGCCCATTTACCCACACGCTTTTTCTCTTTCTCTCACACCCTACATTCAGCATATTCTGTCAAGTCTATGTAAAAAATATGTCCAGATTTCAACTACTTCTCGCCATTTCTACCACTACTCTACACCTTAACCTAGACCTCGAAATCTCTTGCTCAAGTGATTGCAATAGTTTCCTCAGAATGGAGAAAGAGTCTTTAAAAACGTAAGTCAGACTCTGTCACTCAGCTGATCATATTTAGAATGGCTTCCTGCTATATCTAGAACAACGTCCAAAGTCCCTCTCATGGACTCAAGGTTCTCTGTGATCTGGCGCTTGGCACCTCTTCAACCTTGTCTCCTCCTTCCCTGCCTCATTCTACTCCAGCCACACTGGCCTTTCTGCTCTTCCTCAAACTAGTGAGCTTACGCCTGCCTCAGGGCCTTTACCCTTGCTCTGCCCTTTAGGCTTGACTTGCTTGCTTACCTTATTCAATTCTTAGCTCAAATGTTGGCTACCTCCCAGAATCCTTCCTGATTACTCCCACTTCCCAGCATCCTCTCTTCCTTTACTGAACCTTATCATATTCTTATCAATTTGTATTTGTTTATTGTTCTTTCCCCTATTTGAATATAAACTCCACTAGGGCAGGGACTTCTGTCTGCTTCAGGCTATATTCTCAACTTCTAGAAGAGTGTCTTGCATGTAGTAGGTGCTAAATAGTGCATGAATGCCTGAAAAAGCTCAGAGCACTATGGTATCACATGAAATGAGATTCGTGAAATCACTTTTTAAATTCTGGAGTACTAATGTGTAAGCTATACTGACATACATTATATTTTAATCAGCATTTGTCAAGCAGCTTCTTTTGTTCTAGGTAATGTACTAGTCACTATAATTATAGAAATAAATAAGACAAAGTTCCTGCTCACTCTAGCTGGAAGGTCGAGGGTGGGAACAAATATAGATGTTATTCTAGAATGATCTATCCGAGGGCTGTCTAAGCATACTGAAGGAAAGGAAGATTTATTTTGCTTGGGAGTACAGGAACGAATGAAGCCTTCATGAAAAAGTCACATTAAGTGTGATTGGAAGGTTGTGGTTGAACTTATCAGACAGAGAAGCAGGAGAAAGGGCATCCTGAGCAGAGGAAAGAATACAAACAATGTGGGTGCAATGCGGGTACTCTACTATATGGTTTGCTAAGCATCTTCTCAAAACAGGTGCCTTCCTCATTCCTACTTTTCTCTCCCAGAGCCCCAGGCTTTCTTGGACCCGACTCCGCCAGGTACCTGTTTGTTTTTCACTGTCTTTCTCCCAGTCGGTCTTCAGTGGGTAAAAGGTTACAGCCAGAGAGTTCATCCTTTCTCTCTCCAGAGGACCTGGCAACTCTAAATTGTTCATCTTTTTACTTCTTGTGCCCAACCTCACAGCTGTCCAGGGATTTCAGATACAGTTGAGCGGATGTTTAAAACCCACCCTCATAATACTTTAATAGGGGCAGATACTTTTTAACGAAACATTTAAAAGTTTTCTCATGTTTACGTAAAAATTCCTCTTACATAGTTTCTCACAGATTGTCTGTTGAAGAGGACATTTGGCTTTAGAATTTAAATGAGTCATAATAAAGATAGCAAAATAAGTGGGAGACAGTGCTTAACACTGAGCAGTCCATATTTATTAAATGAATGAGTGATTGGATGAATTAATGAATGAAATAAATTAACAATTTGCAAATGTGTTGTATTCTCAGAGTTGGTTTTGTAACTTAGCTGTTTTGAATGTGGGATGCATCTTCCAAAAGAAACAATGTTGTAAATGATACTTAAGTGCCAAGAAATCCCACGAAGGCTGTTCAGCCTGTAATATAGCAGTAAAATGCAGAAAAGTAATGGTATTGTGTAAGAACATGGTTTAAACAATTTTGAACACTGATATTTGAGAGAAAGTAACTTTAATTAGAAGATGAGGTGGCACATGAAAAGTGTGGCAATTCCCAAAGGGACTTCTAAGCCCCTCCAAGCTTCTGGAGGGCACTGTCTCCTTTTTACATCTATTTTCAAATTAAAATGTATGCATTTCTTTCCCTTGGTACAACCTCATACTATTCTTATAATCAGCAAGAACTATTGTTTGCCTGGTAGGCAATCAATAACTGTCGTATTCCCAATTGTATGGAAGGGTGGGAGAAATTTCTTTTAAGAAATTATAAAAGAGTTGCAACAGATGATCATGTCACAAACAGCAAACATGTATTTGTTATCTTGTGTCACAGTTTTCAGAATAAAAGGAAGGTGATGTGCTATGCTCTTGAAAAGCTTACTATTTACAGAGGGAGTAAGACCTACACATAGAAAGAAAAAGCACTACCGGGTAAGGCGTGTTGGGTGACAGACAAGGCCACAGCTGTTCAGAAGAGGGAGTGATCTTTGGGGCCAGGAAGAAGGAAGGAAGGGCTTGCATCTGGTCTTCTGGAAAAGGATTTCAGACAGGAGAGAGTTGGGAGACTGTATGAGGTGAAATTAACTGAAATATTACTTGAAAGAAAATACAGGAAAAGGAAATAAAGGAAAAGGATGAAACATGTGAGCAGGATTCTATCCAAGAAGAAAGAATATGGTGGGGAAAAGGATGCTGGATGATTTCCACATGAAGGTCATACAATGGTTCAGGAAAGGTTGGTTCTGGCTAGAGTCAACTGGGAACAATGTCCTTGGAGTTTTCAAGTGATAAGGCAGCCTGCGATCAGACTTTCAGACGTGTTTGCAATTGAGATTGTGCCTTAATATACTTAGGTGTTTTTATAGCATATAGAATTTGTATAATTTTATGATATCCTACCTGTTGATTTTGGTGACACACCCTACTGAACAAATCTTAGTCATTCCTAGAGAAGGAATTTCTGTAACTTTGCCGTTGGTATAAAAGGCAGTATTCCCATCCCTCCCCCTTCCTTCTCTTCTGGCTTTCATTAACTGTCTGAGCCTGACCAAATCACTCCACTCCCTGGGTCCCATTTTCTTATCTCTAAATGATAACACTGAACTAGATCATCTATCCCTTGCAATCTAAAAACCTGATTATGAAATCTTCCGAAATGACAAAACACAACATACCACGGGGATAAGACCTAATTATACTGCCTCAAACAAATAGCTGTGGTTTCCAAAATGGTTACTTCTGAATATCACGGATGACTCAGTGATCCATATTTTTTTCCAGCATTAGGTGACCTTTCTGCTCTCTGGGCTGTTCTGGGGGCGCTGAGATTTATCTAGAAAAAGTAGTGTGGGAAATACAGGGTTTTCCTTCCATAAAAAAAGTGGCCAGAGTTCGCTCCTATCTCCTTCGGTTCAAAAGTTTTCTGGGGAGCCACAAATAGATAAAATATTATCTTCCCGCCCTCGAGGTCCCCTTCTTGGGTTTTCTTTGAATCGACGGGCATGAGCATCCGAGTTCCCAGACCATGGAACCTGACACCCCAGGCGCTCAAGGAGCCGCGGGGTGGGCCGGGAGGGTCTGCGGCGGCCTGTAGGCGTGGGCGCGCCGGAAGTGGGCTCGCCACACTTCCTGTGGTCGGCCCGGGTGCTCGCCACACTTCCTGTTGATCCTGAGGGCAGGGCTGAGAGGAGGGCCGACGGGCGGGCGGCGGCGGCCACTGGCCAGGCGTGAGCGCGTGCCGGGCCGCCAGGGGCACAGAGCGTCCCTCTGGTCGCTCGAGCCCGGAGCAGCCTCGGCGGCTGCACCTCCCGCCCTCCGCCCTTCCACCCGGCCCTCGGCCCCGCTGCGCGGCACCATGCCTGCCGTGGACAAGCTCCTGCTAGAGGAGGCGTTGCAGGACAGCCCCCAGGTACCTCCGCCGCGCCGCTCCCCCTCGCCCGCGGGCGTGAGGCCGAGGAGGCCCCTCCAGCCCCGGGGGGAGGCCGGGGGCACGCCGGAGCCCGAGGGGGCGCGGAGGGGGTGGGCACGGCCCTGTCCTGCGCCCGGGACCCTCCGCGAGGGGACATCCCTCAGGCAGAGCCGGGGGACCCGGGATAGCCCCCGCGGCTGGAGCCTTTGTGTCCTGACCTCTTTCCCAGCAGCTGAAGCTGAGGCTCCCCGGCCTCGACTCGGGCTCTGCCGCTGACCAGCTCAGTGCCTCTGGCACGTAGTTTAAACCTTTTGGTGCCTCAGTGTTGTCATCTGTAAAATAGGGATAATATCTGTACCTGCCTCTTAGAGTTGTTAGAATGAAGTAAGGAAATGCCAATAAAGTTGTTAGCGGACAATGTCTGGTAACAGAGTAAGGTGTTAATCTTATTTTTATTATTCTTACCGCTACTGATGTGATGGGACCGGGTGGGTTTAGAGCCAGAATGGGAGGCAGAGCCTGGATCTCTTTCCCAGCGGTACCAGGCCTCCCTTTGGCCCTGTTTTCCCATTTGTGAAGGGAAAATTAGAATACCTGCCCCGTTTATCGCCCAGGAGAACTTCATTAGCACGCTCAAGATGAGAGTGGAGTCCTTTGAGCTCTGTGGATGAAAGCTGGTGTGTAAATATAGCAAATGAGTGCAGAGTGACTTTAGTTCATAAGTCGGTGCACCTTTCCCCAGGGGACCTTTGTTCTCCTTCATTAACATCTCCTCAGCTTCCTATCTGCTGTCCTGGTTCTGCATCCCTGGGTTAATTTCAATAAATCTCTTTATTCCCCAGTGTCTCAACTCTTGAAAAATTAGAATGAGATTAACCTGTTTCCTTTCAGGGTTTCTTTTCTCTTTTTGGTTCTTTTCCTTTTTCTTCTTAGTGATTGTCCTCCCAGGATGATCCTACGCCCACTCTGCATCTTTCCAGTTCAGAATAAGTAGTCAGAAGTGCTGTGTGCTCAGTAGCCTTGAGTGGGTTTCTTTGTGTTCTTCCTTACACGTATGCAAGTTAGAAAGAGTAAGCAAACTGTGGTTTTTTTTTTTAATTGGTATCTGCTGGTCTGATTGACTTTTCAAAGGACTTTTTTAAGTCTCTAGACTACTGGCATTTTAAACAGACCAAAACCCTTGGTAGAAGTCATTTTTCTCACCCATCCTGGTCCATCCTCGCGTATATTGTATGGGATCTGAAGATAATAATGTAGAATTGCTAACGATATCATTTTGAATGAGGATTTCCATTTGCTTTGTAGTTGGAGAAATTGAGGTGCAAAGATGTATTGCTTTCTTAACTGAATGTGGCGATGGCTGAGCCAGGTTGGAGAGGTTGCACTGATTCTCCACATTGCCCTCACCAATAAGTCCCATTCTGAATTTTTGGCTCTCCCGTAAATGAATACGCACTATTTCTGAGTGGTTTACAGGATTTTCTCAGCTGTGAGGAAGCGGAAGGAGGACTGGCAAGCAAGTCAGGAGACCTGGGTCCTAATTCTGGCTCTAACTCTAACTTATCATGTGATTTGGACAAGTCGCTTATCCCCACTCTGTGACTGACTCAGTTTTCTTCTCTGCAGAATGAAGGACATGGAGCAGATGATCTTCAAGGGTCTTTAGAAACTTAAAATTCTATCATATCTGCATGGTTTATGAGCTTGTGTGTGGAAGAGGATGTTTAGAAGCATTGTCATTCCTATTTAACGTTCCTCTTAATGTAAGGAATTTGTCAGTGCTTTCAAGACCTGGATGTTACCCAACAAGGGTTCTTGGTGAGCTTGTTAAATGGAAGCTAACTTTCAAGAAGGTCTTTGATATCGTCAGAGCATATTTATTTAACATTCTTGTATGGGGCATGTGCCTACTGTGGCTTTACTCCTAAGGAGACTCAGCCTTGGACCTGGAAGGAATCTAACCCAACTCCTTAGTTTAAAGGAGTAAAAAGTAAAAACAATAGCAAACACCTATATCACGCATGCATTTTATGTGCCAGGAACTGTTCTAAATGTTTTACCTTCATTAACTCACTTAATCCTCCCAACAATCTTATGAAGTAGGTCCTCTATTAAAATTACAAAGAGCAGAGAAGTTAAACAGCTGGCCAGGATTGTACACTGTAAAGTGGCAGAGCCAGGATTGGAACCCAGGTGGTCTGCCTGTGTTGTTCAAGTTAGCCCAGCTACCTAGCACCTGGCTTTTCTGTCATTGGTGACTTAAAATGTTTCACTAAAGGAAAAGATCCTAAGAAACCGTCTATTGTTTGTTTCCTCTAGTTTTATGTAGAGTAGTTATGAGGGTTGCTCCAGTAACCTGGTTGCACAGGATTCATTAAATGAGCACAAAAGCTTTTGTTTGAACTCAGTGACCCAAGAAGAGCTGAATAGCGCTTGACTGACCTTAGACACATCTGTTCGTTCGTTTCTTCCGTTTTAGTACTGCACGATGTATTGTAAGACTAGTCCATGTGCGTACATGTATTATTTCTGGTTACCTTTGAGCTATGAGAGGCAGAATGTTTTGAGGCTTGAGATGCTTCTCTCCATTGCTGTCTGCTCCTGGCCAGGCACTGCTAGGTGCTGGGAATGTAGTGACAAATAAGAGTGCCTGCCCTCCACTGGGTCACAGTCTATTCCCGGAGACAGATAAGGAGAGCGGAGACAGATAAGGAGAGCGGCAGTTCGGTACTGTGGGAATACTGCTGTGGTAGGAACACAAATGCGACTTGGAGCTGCTGCAGCTCATACTTCAGGGCCTTCTTCCCTTGTCTGTGCGTAGTATGCTTCTGAGAGAAGGTGAAGACAAAAGCACTATTGCTTGCTGTTTTGTTTTGATTTTTGTCTTTTGTTTGTTTGTTGCCTTTGCAGTTGGCATAACTAAAGCACAGAGAAGTTGAAGACTTAGTTGTGAGATTATGCAATGAGTGGTCCAGCTGGAACAGCCCTCTCCACCAAAGCAGGCCTTTCATTACTCAAGCAAGATGCCTCAAAACCTGACCTGGTGGTGGTTTTCATTGTGGAGGGGTTTTGTCCTGCGGTTCTCTTGGTGTATAATACGTTTTTCCATTCTGCAGACGTGGTTCTTCTGAGACATTTCTCTCCTTCCGCCAAACTGTGGGTGTAAGAACTTTAATTGTTTTTCCCTTAAAAATGATATATTTATCTCATATATATACATGTATATATCTAAAACATATATGTTATATACATTTTAAATACACATATGTATTTTACAATCAGAGCTATTAAAATTGTGTCATTATATAATTAGATGCTATTCTTGAGAGTAAAAAATGTCTCAGACTATTTTATTAAGTAACACCCAGTTACTTTAAGCTAGAAAGACGATGTGGAGCTGAGGCTCTATCTGTAGGGTGTTTAGTTTTGTTTTTCTGTCCAGGTATACTCTTGAGGGTGTCAGGTAGTAGAAAAAGAATAGAATTCAAATTCCAATGATTCTGCCACTGTTACCTTAGGCAAGTTACTCAATCTGTCTGAGCTTGTGTTTCCATATGTGTAAAATTAGAATAGAAGTAGTTACTTAATGGAATTTTTATGAAGAGTAAATAACATGTGAAGTGTCTTCTTACCTGCATGTCATAGTAACTCCATAAATGATTGCTGTTATTGTCTTTGTAAGTAATGTGCACCAATGTCTTTCTGACTTTTTTGTAGAATTTTTGAGCAGCTGGTGTACCTTTGCCTGGTGCTTGGTCTCATTCCTGCTTTATGTCTCAGAATATGCCTGTTGTTCCAAATATAAGTTTAAGCAGATGTGGAGGTGACAAATTTGGATATCAAAAAAGTGTCTGAGATAGCAGGGTACATTTTTTTCAGGGGTGATCATGGCCTAGTTAAATTAGAAGGGGATGACTGGAGTTTTCTAGTCAGTTCTAATGAGTGTCATGGTAAACATGTCCAGAGTGTAAAGAAGGAAAATGAACCAACACTGGTGATGTCATTCTGTGGCAGTTGTCAGAAGTGAGAGCATGACAGTAGGATGACCAAAGAGAAGCCAGCTCCAGGACTGTGGGCTGTGGACCAAAAATGTGCCCACTGATAAAACTCACCCTGCTGGGTGACGAGTGCAGCCTCCTGCAGTGGAGGAGGCATGACCATTGGTGCCACCCAGACCTGGCTTTACCTCCCAGCTCTGCTGCTTCCCAGTCATAAGAGATTGAGCAAGTTTCTTTAACCTTGATGAACCTCAGTTTCATCTGCTGTAAAATGGGGTTAATGTCTCCATGGTGTCCACCTCATAAAGTTGTTGGAAGAATTAAATGAAATAACAAATATTTAGCGCTCAGCATAGTATCTGACACATAGGAGGTACAGAGTAAATGGTAGTTTTAGTTTTCTTTCTATTCTCTTTGTAGAGGACATTTACATGAGCCCTTTTCAGCTTCTCATTTTCCATTCCATTTTATTCCTAAGAATATTAAGAACAATAAATAGGACTTGACTAAGTGGACATCAGTAGTATTTACAAAAATTAAATATCCTCAATCCAGTTGTATCACTCTTTCCTGCCCTTTCTCCTGGATATATTAGTTATAGCAAAGAAAAGCAGAAGAATCGTAATAAACATTGGTGGGCTCCTGCAGCATTGGCACCATGAATACAAAAAGGTCCTCTACTATTAGATGACATTTATAGATAACTGTATAGATAACAGTGTTGCTGTGGTATTGAAATAAAATCATACATGTAAAGCCGTTAGTGCTGGTATATAATAAGCAAAGTTCATTATCTTCATTATCAGTATCATCTGTTATCACTATATGTCAGGCACTGGTAGGAACTTTATGTACATTCCTTATCTCCAGTGTTATTTGCAAATTAGTGTTAGAGCCTGAATTTGAACCCTGGACTGACATGGTCCCAAGATGATCCCAGATCCTTTGAGAGGCCCAGTGGACTGTAAGCTCCTGGTGAACAGAGTCAGTTCTCATCACCTTTCAGTCTCAGTTCCCAGCACAGTGTTTCATCAGTTATTGGATGAAGGCAGAGATGCATACATGAATGAATGAATATAAACTGATAGATCACCCAGTATAGTTTCTGAGAATGTCTTTTAATCATCTTTTTTTTTTTTGTTCCCAAATAAATAGTGTATTTTAAGGAGATGTAATGAGGAATTCTAAACCAGTGTTTTTCACCTACTGGTTGACATCCACTAATCCATTAGTGGATTATGAGATCCAGTGGATGACAACTATGATTTTTGTTTTGTTTACATTCTAGTCCTTCTCTTGATGAGAATTGGTACTGAAGAGAGTACATTAGTCTCAAGAGCAGGTATTTTAGCCTTAAAGACCTCTGGCAAAGCCAGGATAAGCATGTATTGCTATGAAGTGCACCAGAGTTGGCAGAATAAAGTCAGGGGTGGAATGATCCAAATGCCTCGGTTCCTGTGCCAGTTTGTGGGGGTGCTTTGGGGTCAGTTATTGCTCTTACCTGAGATAGGTAAGAAGAAGAAGGAGTTGAAATTCATCTCCAGGAAAATAATGAGCCGTAGTTGATTGTTCTTTGTAAAATGCTTTGGTATTACCTTATTAAAGGCGTTTCTGTAGCTTATTCTTCCTTCTGTGCCTAATGGTTTATTTCCTGAAATAGAGATCCCATTATCATTAATGTAGTATTTTTAATTCCCACTGTGCTGGACACGTTAACGAAAGTCCCTTGAGTAGGTTTGGTTTCTTATGCGATGCCTTGATACTTCTTCACACACCATCCAATGTATAAATATTTCTTTAGTGCTCTGCGTGTGTCAGGCACTATGCACGAAAGTGATAGGAAATACCCTTCATCTAATGACATGGCTCAGCTGGTCTCAGAGCACTGAGTAGTTAGTTTTCCCGAAGGAACTGAGCTCGCATTCTTGTTAAGTTGCTTTTTTAGTTTTGTGTCCAGAACTACTGCCAGTGGGCCCAGGGTATGTGAAATTTCCTGGCCACGAGTTTGAAAATTGGTTGAATAAAATATGACGAAAGACATGGAAATTGACTGTAGTATCTTAAGAGGAAAGAATGATGCACTCTTATAAGACGTCCAGGATTGCAGAAAACCAGACAGATGGTTAACTGCTGAGATGGTGCCGTGCTGGGTGACCACACCTCAGGTACACATACAGGCCGACTCTGACATCAGTTTATGGGCTTGAAGGGAGAAGCTGCCCTTTTAACGCTTTTTTTTGTTGGATGGGCTTTCCTGGTTCTTAGGTAGAGGCTGAAGTTGAGACAAATGATAGCACTTGAGTGTTAATCTTTTAAAAATTGGCTTTGCTTCTCCGGCCCTCAGTCCTAAAATTGTATTCAGTTTGCCCTCGCACTGTAGTCTACAGAATTAGAAAAAGAGTTCTAAATTAAAGCTCCTGGAATCAACTTGTACTAGTTTATCAATAAAATAATAAAGCTAGAGAACAGGCAGCTTCGCTCCCCATTTCTGTGCATGTGTGTGTTTTCTACCTCCTTTGTAACTTTTACACTCAGAAATAAAATTGACGTCTTTTCTTGTTTTTTTGCAGACTCGCTCTTTACTGAGCGTATTTGAAGAAGATGCCGGCACCCTCACAGATTATACCAACCAGCTGCTCCAGGCCATGCAGCGTGTCTACGGAGCCCA